>NC_018335.1:341451-682902 GCF_000234665.1 Leishmania mexicana MHOM/GT/2001/U1103
TGGGCTTCGTTGCTGACGTGTTGGCGGCGGTATAATGTGCATGTTTGTTGAGAGTAATGTCAGAAATCAAGGAAAGTGGCGAAAGAGTTAGAGAAATGGGTTGGCGTATGGGCGTGTGTCGTTTTTTATTTGAGGTTTGTGCTTGTGTTTGGTGGTGGTGGCTCCCCGTTTTCTTTTGAAGCATTGCATAGTCACAGAGAAGAGGGAGGAGAAGGATGTGAGGTGCACTTGTGGGTTCTCTGTTGGTGTCCCTGTTTTGTTTTATTCGTGCAGCGGCTTCTGTAGTATGACAGCGATTCTCCGTTTGACGGTGCTTCCCCCTTCTCTCTTCCCCCTCTCACTGTCTGGCGCTTGTGTGGGAGCCACGGGTGTATTAGAGGTTGATGAGGATTCGTTTCTTGGACGTGCTTCCTCATTGTCACGTGATTTGTTGTTGTTTCGTGGTTGTGTTCCTCTCCGTGTGCGTTGGGGGTGCGCATACAGCGCATGCCCGCGAACTGCCTAGGAGGCATATTGATAAGCGAGCGCACAGGCGCTGCGTGCTTATACACATTTGTTTTTCCACTCACCCAGTATGCCCTCACGCACCCCCTCTCCGTTGTGAGCTTTTTCTCCCTGTGTGTGTTATTTTCGGTTCTGTACTCTCATCAAAGGTCTTCTGCTCTCATTTTGTTTTGCCTCCTCCTCCTCCTCCCCACATTCGGGGTCATCGACTTGAATGATTTTTTTTTCTTCTGTGTTGCTTGTCCCGTGTGTTGTTTCTTGCTCCGTTCTCACCATTCTTTTTGAATTGTTCAGTTTCTTTTTTTTTCTCCCTCTTCTTCTTCGCCCGTGTTGCTGGTGTTTGTGTGTGCGTGTCTGTGTGTGTGTATATGTGCGTAGCTGACTTTGGAAAATCTGGGAAGAACCTCGCGCTCTTGTTATTGATGCCAATGAACGGTGGCCTTGTGTGCCGCGTAGAGCATTCGTTCGTCTCGGGAAGGAAAAAAGTTCAAGTCACCCAGGGCCTTGTCTTCTTTTTCTATTTTAAATGGAGTTGTGCGTTCGTGTTTGCGATGCGTCGGAGAAGGGTTTTGCTCAGGTGCCGGCATCCGCAGAGATGGCGCCATCGGAGGGGAGGGGGGTCTCGGCGCCTGTGTATATGCGCGGGTACTCTCAAAGTTGGCGGGCAATAGCAAGGGAATGGCAAGCGATAGAGTTGTGGAGATGCAGTAGCGTAGCTTCTTTTTTGTTGCTGTCTTGCTTTCTTTTGAACCTGTTCAACCCTACATTTGCCGGAGACAGCGTGATGACTTCTCCCATTGCGCGACTGGGGAGTGAGAGGGTTGTGGCTTAGGTTACTTCGCTGCCCGTCAAGGAAGTATCGCTTCAGGGTGTGTAAGCACACTCTTTTTTTCGGTTTCTTATAACAGAACGTTCCTTGGCCTCCTGTTCCTCTGCAGGTGTTTTCCTCGTCTTGCCTCCTCCTCTCCTCCTCCTTGTTCATGCCATGTGGCAGGACAACGCAATCACCGCCGCCGACTCCCCTCCACCGTCCCTTCCCCCACACACTCTTCCTGAGTAGCTAGACGGCGTTGATGTACGTATCACGGCATTCTCGCATCCCTTTCCTCCCTCTTCTTCAAACCTATAGTTTTTATCTTTTTGTTTTTCTTTCCGCTCACCCTCCCTTTACAATCTCCCGTTTCGTGTTCCGTTTCCCTCACCAAATTCTTGTTCCGTATGCGAACCTCCGTCTCTCTCTCTTGCGTTGCCGTGCTTTCTCTGATAGGCGTGGAACTTGTGCGTGTTGCCCATCTCTCTGTCTGTGTGTGTGTGTATGGGCGGAGTGCCTTCTTTCTTTTTTTTTTTCGCCTATTGAGTCACGTGTATTAGGCGCTGAGGCGCATGAGGGATCGATGGTGCACGTTTTTCCCCCTTTTCTCTTTCGTTTTCTTGCTTTCCCCTGTCCCCTCTCCCGTTTGCTCTTCCGTGGACTGCGTGAGTGCCCGTATCACATCGCCCCCCCACCCACCCACCATTCATTCATTCATTGTTTTTTTTCCCCCTTCACTCTTCGCTTTTTCTCTATTGAGCAAGTACGAAAAGAAGTAGAAAATCACGCAGCCGCTCGTGTTGGTTTGTGGTATGCCTTTAGTACCACTCCCAGCACACACACACACACGCACGCACACCTCCCCCTCCCTCCCTACCTCCCCCTCAGTCTCTCTCTTTTTCTTGGCTCCGTAGGCAATGCCACATGCTCGAACTCGCATCCCGTCTCTCTCTCTCTCTGTATGTGTGTGCTACGCGTCATGTGACCACATTTTGTCTGCTTTCCTTTGTTGTTCTTCGCGCATGGCGTGTGTGGCCCTCTCGCTCCCCCTTTCACTTCCTCGTCGTTGTCGTGACGTGAATACACAAGGTTGGCCGTGGCTATGGGAGGGCGCAGAGAAGCACGGGAGGATAACGTGGGCTACAGCCAACATCGCAGGCAGTAGAAAAAATCTTAAGGCTGGAGAGCGCAACAACAACAAAAAAACGAAAAACGTTGGGAGGACATCTCTCTTTTTACCGCATCATTCATCTCAATGCTAGAACAGATCAACATGACGACAAGAGGAGGGAAAAGCAACTTAGCCGACACGAAAAATTGTGGGCACTGCCGCCGAGACCCTTCGCGCAGCAGTCGTCACGGGTGAGACGGGGAGGCTGGCGGCCAAAGATCTTTCGTTTTTCATTTCTAAAACGACCATCACCCGGTCGATCGCAGCGCCGCATTTGCGTGAAACGAACAGGTGCCGTTGTGCCAGCAAAAAAAAGGAGGAGGTGTGCGCCTTTGCCCAGTCCTGCTCCCATGCGTGGGCCCGTGCTTTGTGTGTGCGTTTTGAGAACCGCTCTGGTCCTCCTTGCTCGGGCACCGAGCGCTACGCGCAGAGAGGCGCATGCGGAACCAAGACGGTTGGGGGAGGCACGGCGGTCCAATGGGCCCGTTGCTTCCTCCCTTCCCTTCTTGCTGCCTTCCTGACCTCTAGGAGGCGCACTGTGACACCGACATACCTTCTCACGAGCTCACCATCTTATGCCTCACTCATTGCTTTATCTCATCCACGGTTTTTCTTTTCCGTTCGATAACGCCCTTAATCCCCGGGTGACGGAGGGGGGACACTTCAATGTGTGATATCTCAGGACTCAGTGCACCCCCAACTCTGTCTGTGGGGAGACGCCAAGCAGCCTCCCCCCTTCCTCCTCCATCTGCCTGCCGATGCACAACTACCTCTGACCGTGACAAGGTCAGGTGTCTAGAACGTAGGGGGAGAGGAGGCCAGAGTGATTCGTCGCTACGGATGTTGGCGGTCAGGTCCTGGATGGTGTTGCGTCGACGTGACGTGCGACGTTGAACATGTTTGTTCCACCTGCATGATGGTCAAAGCGCTAGCGTGACTCGAGCGTACCTCAGGCCCGGCCCCTCACACTGCCCACTGGTGTGGGGCGCTGGAGCCACCGCGAGGAGGATGGGGGTGCACCACGCGGTGAGCTGCTCAGCGGGTGGGTGGGCAGACTCTGAGGCAGGGGCCGTGCTCAGGCGACCGGGGTGGCGGAATGCTGCAACGGGTGCTTAAGGCTGCTTCGCCACACGTGATGGTCCTGTGGCAGGCCGGGGTGGGCAGAGCGGTATTCAACCGATGGTGTATGGTATCGAGTGATCCTGCTGAAAAAGGAGAAAAAAATGCCGTCGGCTGCTTTGCCAGTTTCCTACGTTGTCCGAGTTACGACTGCTATACGTCCCCCCCCACGCTACCCTCACACTTGTCACGGGCCGACTCTACAGCGGAATTCTTCCACTCGTGCAGGTGTGGGTGGTGAATGTCCGTCCTCGCTGGATGCCTGCCAATCAGCCCTTTTCGTTCTCTTGTCGAACACATGTTCTCACTTTCCTTCGCTTTTAGGGGCTGGCGGCCGCTTCGTCATGAGCGCCAAGATTCACACACGTGTAAGCTACTACGGTCGTCCTAATCCTTTCCTGGCCTGCTTTGGCGGTTGAGCCCTGCGGACATGTTTGTCGAAGGGTTGGTCGTGGTGGTGGTGCTTCTCATCTGCTGGTATGTGAACTTCCGTCCACGCTCTACAAATCAGCTGCGGCCCTCTTATCAAAGCCATCACTCATTGTCCAGCCTTCCTGCCGGTGATTATGTTGTCATTGGCGGAGGGGCTGCGGGGCTTGCCGCTGCGGCGGAGTTGCTGCGTCGCACCAACGAAACATGCCACATCGTCCTGATCGAGAGTGGGGGGGACCCGCAGCCAGCGTCTTCAGCAGCCCTCCTCTTTGAAGCCGGGCGACGCGACCGATTGCTGTCCTTTGCGCCGGACCTTGTACGGGTGCCACCGGAGGTGCGGCTGAAGGGAATGCACCCCGCCTTCCTGGGCGGCACGCCTGATGAAGGATACCTCGCTCAGCGCCCATGGCACTTCTTCCAGGCGGAGGAGGCCCTTGTGGCGGCCCCCGCGGGGGCGGGCGACACAACGTTGGGTGCAGCGGCACCAAAGGCGAATCGATATTCGCTCCTCCAGTACGCGCCCTACCCTCGTGGAGTCGGACTGGGCGGCACAGCGCAGTTGGATTGGGGCATGCATGTGAACTCTCTCTGGCCGGTCACGGACGAGGCAGTGCCGGCTGCCGAAAACGCATCGTCCCGCACGGCGCAGAGCAGCAGTGAATCATTGCCACAGTGGACTCGGTTGCCTGTGCGCTTCCCAGCCGTCCGCAATCCTCTCTCCTGGGCCTTTGCTGAAGCCGTCAAGGCCCTCAAGCTGGCCGCCCCATACCTGCCCACTACCTCTGTGCCTGTCAAGCGGGGCGTTGTGTTTATTTGCTACTTGTACCTCGACGAAGATGGCAGGCGGCTGGCATTGCCTTCCGCTCTGCTGGGCGATATTGCACCAGACGCACTGCACCGGCGACTAAGCGTGCTGACAGGGTACACGGCAGTAGACGTCGACGTGGCGACGCAGGATGGCGGCGAATCGGAAGAGCGTGGAGTGCGTGTGACAGGTGTACAAGTGCGCCCCAGCTGCGACGACGCAGGCGCAATCGTCTCCATCCCTGTCGGAAAGGGCGTAGTCGTTGCGGCCGGCGCTCTGCACAGCCCGCGCCTGCTACACAGGGTAGCTAAACACCCTGCTCTGCGCGTGCAGCCGCCACCGTCTACAGTCTCTGTGCGCGATGCGCTGGCGCTGCCGCTCATTTTCTCCGCGGTGCCAGCAGTGTCGGCTGACAGCTTCAATGCGCGAGATGCGGGGTCGACTGCGATGTGGTGGCTCACCCAGCGAGGCCCGTACTTGACACCGCTGTGCGACACTCTCTTGTCGCTACCGCTACCGCGCATCGCCCCGCAGGCGGAGCTGCGCGTTGTGCTCTTTCCCTTTGGCGGGCGCGATGCCGCACGCTTCAAGGGCATGGGATGGGACACCGTGCTCGGAACTCCGCTACAGGCCTTCACAATGCTTCTCATTGTCCATGGTATTGATGGATTGGAGCACGCGCTGGCGCTGGATACAAAGGCGTCACCACCTGGTGCAGCGCATGCCCGCGCGCTCTGTTCTCACCAGGCTGTCTGCCCTTTGTCTGAGGAGGTGCACCACCAGGTCCAAAACGCATTCCTTACAGGCATCAAGGAGTGCCGCCGCCTCAGCAAAACCCCACCGCTGGCGAACTTAACGTTGGAACCGGGAGTTGAATCGACTGACTTTACTCTCCTCGTCGCCAGTGACGAAGCAAAGGCTGTTCGACTTGCGCAGCTTTCTCGACTACCGCCGTCGAAGCTCTCGGCCCGTGGGAAGGCGGAGCTGAAAGAACTGCGCGAGTGGTCGCACCCCATCACGGCGACGGAGACGTACATGCGCCGCTACGTGGACGCACATGCATATTGGCTTGGCTTTGCCAGTGGTAGCAGCGAGACCTTTTTGGTCTCATCGTCGTCTGCGTCCTGCTCGTCGC
Source organism: Leishmania mexicana MHOM/GT/2001/U1103 (assembly GCF_000234665.1). Classification (NCBI taxonomy): domain Eukaryota; phylum Euglenozoa; class Kinetoplastea; order Trypanosomatida; family Trypanosomatidae; genus Leishmania; species Leishmania mexicana. The sequence goes on from NC_018335.1 coordinate 347,429, forward strand.
GGGTCGCAGGGCTGCAAAACGTGTTTGTCGGAGACAGCTCCGCAGTTACTACAACGCAGTGGTCCTGTGTGGGAAAGCGCGATACACTCGCGGCGGGTAGCCGTAGCACCAGCATGGATGCCGGAGTACGGGCGGCGACGGAGCTTGTGAAAAGCTGCGGTGATTGGTAGGTGTGTGTGTGTGTGTGCTTGAAGGAGGAGGTAGTGCAGGGGTGCCCAGTACGACGCGGGCGCAACTGCGGGAAGCAGGACCTTCTCGCGCATACGTCTTGTTCTGTGCGCGACGTGATGGTGCGGGCAACCCAAACGTATCGAGCCCTCTCCTTGTCGCCTCCAGCACTCGGCGTGCTACGGATCATGCCTGTAACCTTGAAAATCATGTCGGTGTAGGCTCCTGCTCCTCCAGATGCTACCTGAACCACGTGAGGCAGCGTTGAAGGGAGTTTGTATGCGGAGCTCCCGTGTGAGTGCTCGTAGCTGTTGACTGTGTCGTAGGTCCTGTGGATGTTCACATGGGCGTACGCTATCCACGTAGCGGTAAGCAGCAACGCCGGAAGGTGGCGAATGGGTAGGACGGACATGACATGCAGCAGTAGGGTACCATTATACTGAGCGGGGGCGGACGCGACTAAAGGGAAGCCCGCATGCCACGCCCCTTCCTTCTCTTTCTCGACTCTCTTGATACTCTCACGTTACTTGAGCTCGCAATGTGCTGCCGTGGTGCGACAACCATTGCATGACCGTGCGCTGAATGCCTGCATGTGCACGTATAGGTGTCCCGGCGACCATGTCTCCGCATCGCTCTGCGCTTCTTCTTTTCGCTTCGCCATCCCTGTTCAATCTGATCATCCCCCATCCTCTTCTTTATTCCTGTGTGTGTAATCCCTACCACGCCCCCCCCCGCCTGCTGTCAAGCTGCCGCGGTGGGGCGAGGCACGTTCGCCCCCTCACTCTGACGCTGATGTCTCCCACTGCTATCACAGCCGTCGAATCAGCACACGGAACGTCGTCTCAGCTTCTGAGCCGCCGTTGGACAGCCGCGAGAGGAGGTTAGGAAGGACTGTGCGCCGCATCACTGTGCAGCCGATCTGCCCTCCCCCTCGTGAGAAGCGGCTAATGAAGCTGTTTCCAAGACACCGAAAGCGCACACGTATCCCAGAGCAACACGCAACGGTGCACACTGCAAGACCACCACCATCATGGCGCACGCATCAAACGTGGCTTTGACGGATGAGGGGCTCCTGCGACGCGTGCAGCTGCTCGGCGACGCGATCGCCGAGGAGCAGCGGCAAACTAAGGCTTCAATCGGCCTGCGACAACCGTTGCGGGACTGGAACATCGAGGCTCGGCTGCTGGAGGAGGTGGCGTGCTTGCTCGCCGATGACATCTCCAGCCGTCGGGCCTTTGTGGGGTGGATGTCTCTCTATATGAGGAATTGCCTGCTGCGCTCGCTGCAGAGCCGGCGCGCACGGATTGCGTTGGCAGCAGTGAACGCTGTGGGAACGCTCGTGGAGCATGGCGCCTGTCGCGCTGCTGTGGCAGTCGTGTGCTCTTGGTTTCTCGCCTGCCTCGTGCGACTCGCCGCGAGCTCCTCTGCAACGTCGGTGGTTTCCACCGCGGCAATGCGCGTCCTCCTCTCCATGGCACAGAAATGCATGCTTACCCTCGAGGGCGTGAACAGCCTCTTGTGTGACTGCGGTGCTGCCAGCGCAGCCGTTCGCCGTCGTTCTGTCGAGGTTCTGCGGTCCTACCTGCAAGCGGCTAAGGGGACATCCATCCAGCTGTCTGTCAAAGCGTACACGGAAGCTGTCCACCGCGTGATCAGCGATCGCATGCGCGACGCCGACGCCGAGGTTCGGCGTGCGGCGCGGCGGTGCTTCTGGGCCATGCACGTCTTGGAGCCGGCGTCTACAGGGGCGCTGCTTCGCGTACTGCCCGAGAGCCTGCAGCGTCAGCTGGACGCTGAACGCGCGGACGCAATGCAGGAACTGAAAGCAGTGGGGCTCTCACCGGAACCGCCTACGTCGTCTTCGCCGGCTCTGAGGCGTGGGAGCTCTGTGCACCAGGATCCACACACTTTGGACGCCGCGCACGCTTCCTGCACCGTCACGTTAAAGGATGATCTGCAAAGTGCAGTGGCGCGCCGTGCGCGCGCGTTCACGCCGCTCTCCGCGTCTCCAACCACGGCACGCCGGCAGCTGTTGCGGTCGGCAAAGGAGGCAGCCGCCCGCCAGGAGCCGGGCACTATTCTGCCGACGCCGCACTTGTACGGCAGTGGAGCGGGAACCTTGGCCACAAGTACTGTCTCTGCGCGCATGTACGCCGCATCGCGTCGTGGCGGTGGTCGCACGTCCTTGCTCACATCGATGGAAAGCACCGACTGGTCTATCCGGCGTGCTGCCGTCCTTGAAGGGCAGAGGCTGTGCGAGAGCGGCTTCTTGATGAGCGAGGACGTCGCGCAGTTACTGGGAGGGTTGCTCATTCGTCTTCAGGACATTCATTTTCGCGTTGTTGAGGGGGCGCAAAATTGTCTGCGCACACTGATGGCGCGGGCACCAACGGCGACGCAGAAAGAGTTTCAAAGCCTGCTGCCCTTCTTGGTGAGTGCCCTGGTTCGTAACACGAGTCACACTCGACCGGTCGTGCGTGCTGGTGCTCGTCATTTGCTTGACCGCATCGCGCGCACGCATGAACCTCCGCAGGAGGTGCTGAAAGCCGTCCTGCGCGCCGCTGACGACGTCGGCGGCGGCAGCGCTGCCATGGATCAGCGCTGCGCGGAGCTTCTCCACTACGTGATCGTGGTGCATCCCTCTCTCTTTGCTGAGATGTCATCGATGGGCATCACTGTACGGGGCATTCTCGCTCATCTCCGCACGCTGGAAAACTGTCAACCAAAGGAAAGCCATCGCACTGGAGTGCGGGTGGCACAGGTAAGCTGGTTCACTGCGCTTGGCGCAGCGCTGCTTGCTTGTCCCGAATCCTTTCGACAGATAGCGGAGCGGCTCGCGCCGTCAGAGCAGGAGGAAGTGCGTGTGGCACTCCGCGAGAGCTTTGGCTTGATGGACAAGGACTGTGAGAGGAAGCTTCCGGACGTCTGCGCAATAGGTAAAGAGCGGCTCCGCTGCCTCTTTGCCGAGGAACTGAAGGCGTGCACGATGACGGAGCGCGGTGTCACTGGCACTTGCGAGCCGCTGTCCGGTGCAGATGACCGAATGGCCAAGGACGGTGGCGCGTCGGACGTGGCGCCTCCGAGTAGTCGCGCATTGCAGAATGCCTCAAAGCTGCTGCGTGAGTTTTTGTCGGTCGACGAAACCAGCTTTCCCTCAGTAGAAACAGTGCGAGAGCTGCCAAAAAACGCCGTGACTGGTGCAGCTCCTACTCCGGTGCTCGCAGCTCTGCCTGAACTGGAGCGGCCGGCCACTGCAAGTCGTGCGCCGTCGCCAGTGTTTTCTCTTGTTGATGATGGTGATGAGTGCTGCGTTGCCCATGCTACTGCTCCACAGCGCGCCTGGCCCGGGACACAGCGTAGCAGGAACCCTGTTGCTCACTTTCTCCGTCAGCGACCGCACTGCAGAGACAGCGAGGAGCGGCGCCACGCCCTGCTGTCCTTGGCGGAGGGGCTACGCGCTGGCGGCGCCAACGCTGAGAGGGAGAGGGCAGCGGATGTATACCGCCCGGATTGTGTACCAGAGGAGGTGGAACGGCTTCTGATGTACTGGGAGCGCGAGTTATCCGGTGTGGAGGGGGCAGTGCACCACAACGTGCGATGGGCTGTGTTGACGACGTTGCAGACACTCCTACAGTGGCCCGCTGCCAGATCGGCCGTGTCGCGGCAGCTCGCTCGCGTATTGAGCATCTGCCGTGCTGGGCTCGACGACCCCTTTTTGGAGGCACAGCTGCAGGCGGCGTGCTGCGTCGACACCCTCCTGACTGTTTGCAAGCTCCCAGCGGATCTCTGCCTCAGCGCCATCGCCAGTTGTGTAATGCGGTGGTTGGAGAGCCCCATGGGCGACGCTGCCACTTCAGGCTGGCTGGAACTTGTACAAATAATTCTTCGAGTTGTCGAGCAAGCGCAGCCGACGCTAGCAGAGGTGAAGGGCACCAACAGGCTAGCCTCTGCAGTGCTGCCAGAGGAGGCAGGGCATCAGCGTCATCCCACCCTGACTGCTCCAGTACTCCATCGCGTTGTAGCGGTGCTAAACCGCTGCCTCAACCACTGTCACGTTTCTGTACGGTTGTGTGCTGTGCTGGTGCTTGTGGGGCTTCGCCGCACGTTGGGGGATGCCGTGACGCTACCGTTTCTGGCGCCGCTCTCTGCTGCTCACATGCGCCTTGTTGATGTGTACCTGGACAAGGTGAGGAGCGTCCATGGCGCCTTATGACGTGACCGGCCACACGCTGCGGAACGGTGATGTTTCTGGCGGCCGCACTACATCGCTACTCGACTGGGGCTGCACAGCAATGCTTGCTGCAGTGGCACGGGTATTCTCTTGAGGCTGCCAGAGCGTGCAGCTTGCCCGTCAAAGGCTTTGTTTTATAGCCTAACTGCCTCGACTCGCCTCACCCACCACCCGCTCCCCCGTCGCAACGGCGTCTGCAGCCGCTTGGACGAGAGCGTCCACTTAGATGCGTGTGGATTTGGTTGTGTTTGTCTCGTGTCGTTCGGTCCCCCCTCCTCTATCGTTTCACGCGTTAGCCCCACATGCTGCACGAACCTTCACCCACGTGCGTGCGTGTGTGTGCGTGTGTGACGGCGGGATGGGGACACGGTGTGTTTTGTGTCGTTTCGTTGTGCCTCTGTGTACGCGCTCTGCATCCATCCTGCCAAGACGTGTCATCTCCCCTTTGGCGCATGGTAGGCGGAGGGAGTACGAGCGAAGAGTAGAGCGGCAAAGAAGGAGGTCAGCACGTTGCGTCATTTCGCTCACGTTTGAGTTGGCCGAACGCTACACCTGCATGGAAGGACAGCCCCCCCCCCCTTCCCTTTTCTTTGCTTCCCCCCTCCCCCGCGCTGCCCCTCTCCTTGTCCTCCGAGAAGCTACCTTTACACCCCTCCTTCCCTCCCGCTACGTTATCTTCCGCCGCTTTTTTTCCACCGGCGTTTCCCTTCGGCACACACGACATCCAAGCTTACGCCTAGACGTTCACGTATTCGTTAACACCAGCTACGCGCACTTTGTATCCTGTAAGCTTCCCCCACTCTAGCCATTGAATCCACCGATCAACAAACAACGAAAAACGTACTACAGAGCCGATTCGTCGTACGAGTACACAGCCGAAAAAAAACTTCCCGCCCACACGCCAACCAGGAAAAAGAGCTCAACCCTGTTTGTTGCAGGGGGCCTGCTGAACACTCCCACACTCGCACGTAAACGTACAGGCTTTTAATCCATGTCCTACGTCGTGTACGCGGTGGAGAGTGCGGATCGCATGATCCTGATGGGTCCGATGGTGGCGGACCAGCCAACCTTCAAGACCGTCATGCTTAGCTACATTCAGGCGCCGAAGCTAGCACGCCGCACGGCCTCTGGTGACTTCACGCCGGAGGAGCCGTACGCCTACGAGGCGGCCGAGCTTATCCGCTCCACTTTCATTGGCAAGCAGGTGCGGTTCGTCGAGGACTACTACATAGAGGCATTGCAGCGAAGCGCCGGTCGTATCATGGGCTCTAACCACCAGGAAGCAACGGGCATGTTGCTCAAGGAAGGCTTGGCCACGCTGCCCGACCGTATGCCGCCGCGTATAGAGAAGGAACTGTACGAGATCTATTCGCAGATGTCCGCTTCAGCGCGTGCGGCCCGCAAAGGTCTTTTTAGCGGCGATGGTGCGAAGCACGTGCGCCACATGAGATCGTACGCTCCCGAGGAGCTCGCGGAGAAAATCGAGGGCATCAAAGGCCAGCAGCTTTTGTCTCGCGTCGAGAAAGTGGTGTCGTCGACGCTGCTCATCATCTCCGTCAAGGAGCTGGGCGACACGCAGTTCACCGCCCATCTGACCGGTGTCACCGCGAAGGATAACGGCGACGAGTCCATCAACGCCGAAGCCAAGTTCTTCGTTGAGCGTCTGCTGCAGAACCGCAATGTGAATGTGCGGTACGACGGCCTCGACGGGTTCAACAACGTTATGATTTCCATCATGTCCTCCAAGGGCTCTTTCCAGGAAGAGCTCCTGTCCAAGGGCTATGCCAAGGTTCAGAACGTGACGTTGCCGCTGTCCACCCGCATCGACGAGCTTTTCTCTGCCGAGGCTTCCGCCAAGAAGAAGCGCGTCGGATGCTGGAAAAACTACGTGGAGCCAGTTGTGGTCGCTCCGACCGAAGCTGCGGAGGGCGACAACGGTGTCTCTACCCCTGCTGCTGACGGTGAGGAGACCCCGGCAGACGTCAAGGCCCCTGCGGCACCCAAAGTGGCCGGTCTTCCGACCACGCTGCCGGACGGCACCCCCGGCCCCGTATACACGGGGCCGATCGAGTTTGTTGGGACGCTGGTGCAGGTGGTGCACGGCGACACTGTCGTTGTCCGCGACGACGCCTCCGGTCACCTCCTCCGTGTCTCTCTGGCTGGCGTGCGCAGCAGCAAAAACATTGACCGCGACCAGGACGGGAACTCGCCCGAGACGCGCGTTACGTACCGCGACTACTCGTGGGAGGCCAAGGAATTCCTGCGAAGCCGGTACATTGGAGCCAAGGTGGTGGTGTTCGTCGAGTACGCGCGTGTGATGCCGGGGACGAAGGAGATCCGCCCCGCTGCAACGGTGGAGATGAAGCACACGGGTATCAATATTGGTGTGGCGCTGCTGGAGGCCGGCTACGCAACCTTCTTCCTTGGTCGCAACGACAAGAACTCCAAGGCGAGCGAGCTGGCCGCCGCCGAGGAGGGCGCGAAGGAGGAGAAGAAAGGCATCCACCGCGACACCCCTGCGCCGCCGATGAAGGTAGTTGAGCTGAACCATCTCGGCGAGACGCGCAGCCGCTACTACCTCAGCTTCCTCCAGCGCGGTATGCAGGGCAACAGGCCGCCGCCGCTTAAGGGCGTGGTGGATCTCGTACTCGGCCCCAGCTCGCTGCGTGTGTACATTCCGAAGGAGAACTTTCAGATCCCGGTCAAGGTCGCCGGCATTGTGACGCCGTCCGCCGCTTTAAACCCGAACGAGAAGGCTGATCCGTTTGCGCAGGAGGCGAAGGACGTCGCGATTGACCTCGTGCAGCAGCGCAATGTCACCGTCCAGGTCTTCACCTCCGACCGTGCAGGCAACTTTATCTCGTCTGTCACCCTGGAGGATGGCACAAACATCTCCGTCTCGCTGGTCGCCGAGGGCTTCGCGACGGTGGCGAACGCGGACCGCTTGCCTTTTGCGCAGCAGCTCGTAGAAGCGGAGGGCGCCGCGCGTGAGGCGAAGAAGCACATTTGGTCCGCCACGGGCGCCATCCCGAAGCGTGCGGTGAAGATGGAGCAGGAGCGCGCCGCCTCCAACCCGAAGGCGCTGGCCCGCGTTGTCGACGAGACGTCCAAGTTCGCACCGTACATGATCACCGAGATCGCCGAAGACGGGCTGTCGGTGTACTTGCAGAACTTCGACGCGGAGCAGGACAGCAAGAAGGGCCACATCCAGGATCTCATCAACCGCACTGTCGCCAGCGCTGGACACACCCCCAAGAAGGGCGAAAACGTTATCTCCCAGTACAGCGGTGACAAGACGTGGTGTCGTGCCACAGTGCTCAAAGCCCCACGCGACGACAAGGCGGAGGTGAAGTTCATTGACTTTGGCAACACCGAAACCGTGCCCGTGAAGAACATCCGCGCCGTGCCGCGGGGCCCCGAGTACGCGTTGGTGCGCGACACGCCGGCGTTTGCGAAGCTGGCCCACCTTGCCTACCTCAAGCCCGGTGATCCGAATGAAATGTTCGCTGGTGCCACCTACGCGGCCGTGGAGGAGTACTCTGACGGTGAGGTTCTGGCGAAGGGCGTGTATCGCGACGGCCTTGGCAACGTGTATTACACCGTTACGACCAACGAGAATGTGCCCTCGCTGAGTGAGACGCTGCTGCAGCGTGGCTTGGCCCTGCTGGACCGCCGGACCTCTGCGGTGGACCCTACGGATTATCACCGCCACGAAGCTGCACAGGAGATCGCACGTAAAGGGCACAAGAACCTTTGGCAGTACGGCGATATTGATGAGGGGGACGCCGACTACTAGAGAGGTGCAGTGCACGCACGCACGCACACACACGCACAAAGTGTCACAGAGACGCCCGTCCTCGCTGGGACTTTTTTCTTCTGTGTGTGTGTGTTTCTGGCTTCAGGGAGTGATTGTCAAGTGCTGCCCGAACGTCTTTGGCTGAGATCGGCAAGGAATGTAAAACTTTCGTCTGTGCTTCTTACGGCGATGGTGTCTACATGCGTGCGTGGCGAAACCGCCGTGGCCCTCTTCCCTTCGCCGCGCCAGTCCTCTCTTTCTCTTCCCCTCTCATATGTGCGTTTGTCCTCTACTGTCTGTGTCTATATATATGTGTGTGTATGTGTGCATTGGACAGAGGGAGGTCTGTGGATGCGGTCTCTGTATTTTTTTTGGTGCGTTTTCATTTTCCTCATGGGCGTTTCTTCTGTTTTAGGTTTCTCTCTGTTTCGATGGATGCTCCCCTACCACCCTTCTTGTTTCCCCAGTGTTTGCTCGTTGCCATTTTTGTGTATGCTGTCGTCTCTCTCCCTCACAGTGTCTCTGAAGAGGGATGCGGGTGTGGCTGCGCAGCAGGATTCACTGTCATGTGTCGCATCTCACCTGTCCTCCTGCGCGTTCTTACCACTTCACCCTGTCTCCCTGCTGTCTCCATCACCTGTGTTTGCGTGCCTGTGTGTTTCCGCTCGCGCCGTCTACCGCATGAGTGTGGGTTCAATGCCGGAAAGTGTACTCGCACGTGGGTTGTGTGGCTGTAGCCGCCTTGCTTCCCAACTTGGTCGGTTTCACTTCCCTCTTTCCCTTCCGCGTTGCTTTTTCTGTCACTGGCGCTTTTCTCTCCTGTGTGCATACGTCCGTGCTGTTTGGCGTCAACATCTGGCGATGTGTTGGCAACGTGAATAATAAATGTGTCCTTCGTCTCTCCCTGCCATGAGCCCTAGGAGAGGCGATACGTGCAGCGGGGCAGCGAGGTACGTCACCTCTCCCTCGATCTCTCCAATCTTCTTTCTCTCTCGGCTGGGTGATAGACAAAGTGGAGATTCCATGTGCTGGCGTCCGAAAGATGTGCGTGTACCGTTTCGATTCACGACTTGTGTCACCTCAACCGACACGTGCCACCTGTGGTTGTGGTGATACGTGTATATCGAGGATATGCTCTGCTTTCTTTATTGTGATCTGAAAGGGAGGAGGTTACCTCCTCCACCCTTCTCCCTGCACATCATCTATGCACTTGCTTGCGTGGGCCTCTGCAATCCGCGCATGGGCTGGCGGGCGGGAGGGTGTGCTCACTGCCGTTTTGTGCGAATGGGACAACAACGCAAACAGACGCCAAAACGAGGGTGGAACGAGCGAACTGTGCAGTGACTTCTGTTATAGCACATTGATGCCGAAACGCGTAATGGAGGGCGTCACGCGTTCCTGCCAACCGCGTCTCACTGCGTTGCCGCTGTATTCTCTCACTCTGGTCGGCCTTCTCGAAGGCGAGAAGTCCTCTCCCCTCTTTGCTTCATGTGGTGGACGCGGTAGCTATGCCGGTGTGCTTTGTGAGGTGCAAGTTCGAGGGGGCGCTTGTGTGTGTGCGCGCCGTAGACACGCCTCAGACTCTGCTGCATAGTCAAGGTATCCACTATTTCTGCCGTGTCTTCATCCTATCACAACAACGAACTTATGGTCTACGCTCTCTGGGTGTGTGCGTGTGATGTATCCGCTAATGTGGTGTTGCTTCCTTTTTATCTTTTATTCTCCCTCTCTCGCGCCTCTTTCTCCTCTTGCCTTCCCGCTACTCGCATCACCTTTGGCCCTTGTCGCTAACGCACCCCCACGGTTGCTGTTTTTTTCCGGGGGGTCGTTCACGAAGGATATCAGCTTCCCCCTTCGTCCTTCGACTCCCTTGCTCAGTGCCACCGCCTTGGAGCTTCGTTGACGCGCAGAGAGAAAGGCTCGCGAGAGAACAAAGAAGAACCGTATCAAGGAACATCGAACATAGCACCGCGCTTGGCGTCGGCGCACATCGTCCTTGAATCATTGACTCGAAGGCACACGCACACCGATTCATATATATATATATATATATAGTCCCCTTCCTGCCATCGCCAATTCGGGCATCCGCGCAGAACTTGTGTACTGCAGCGTTACAGCAGGAAACGAACCACAAGCGGCGGAGGAGGACATAAAAGAATACGATCAGGGAAGTTAACCAGTGAGCATACGTATCCAGGTGTAGTAGGTTGATAACGACTGCTCGCGTCCGCTTGTGTCGTTCATTCACCTCTCCTGTCCCACTTCCTCACTCGCTCTCTCCTCCCTCTTCTTCTCTTTCTTTTTTTTTACGTCCTATTCTCCTGTACGCTGATCCTTCCCTCCCCCTTCCCCCGCCATCCACATCTCGATTTCTCTCTGTGTGTGTATGTGTCCTTGTTGTCTTCGAGCCTGCGCTGGTTTTACTGCTTCTGTCTTTTATCTATCTTGGTAGCGGTACCTTCTATAAATTACGTTTTTCATCAAGCGTGGGTCGCCTCCGTCGTTGCCATTTTTCGTTTTCCCCACCTTTTTTTTTGTTTGTGTATTGTGTCGTGCGGTCGGTGGTGGCGCTTTTTTTCGTGACAAGCGCTTTTGTGTTTTTTTTATTTTCTGTTATTATTATTATTACGACTGTTATTGTGTTCCTCCGACGTCCTTGATCGGTGCAAGGGACAAGCCCCCCCCCCCGCCCCGCCCCACCACCCTCTTCACACACACTCACCCACAAAGAAGGGCCGCTTCTCCCCCGATAACCGCGTTTCGTTGTTGTTGTTTTTCCCCGCCCCTCTTTCACTCTCTCCCTCTGTGCGCGTGTGTACAAACCTGCTCTCTCACCCCCTTTTTCGTGTGTGTGTGTTTTCATTCCCAGTGTTCGTCTATTTCTGTGTTGTGGTCGCGCTCGTAGTACTGTTACTTGCCTTTACACGTGTGGAGTTCTTGTTCCGCTCGCCTAGGTGATTGCTGTGTACGCATTTGGTGCGCAGACTTGGCATCGAGTATACGCAAACAGAAAGAGTTGTGCACTGAGCTTTCCACCCAACTTCTCTGTTTGGCCTGTATTCTCTTTCTCGCCACGCTTCTCTGCGCACCAAGCAGGGCAGTCAAGACCCCCTGCCTTCCCCACTCCGCATACGCACAGGAGTGCTATCACTTCTCAACGGAAGAAGAATTAAAAGGCGCCCTCCTAAGTGGCATCATCATCATCACACACACACAGAAAAAAAACTATGTCGGCTCTTCCGCACATTCAGAAGGAGTTCCGCAACCTCACGAAAGACCCGCCGGCGGGTTTCCGGGTGGAGCTGAAGGACAACAGCTTCTTCACTTGGATTGTGTGGTTCACTGGCCCGGAGGGAACCCCGTACGCCGGCGGCCAGTACAAAGCGTCGCTGACGTTCCCGAAGGAGTTTCCGATGGAGCCGCCCACCTTCCGGGTCATCTCGTCCTTTTGGCACCCGAACGTGTACGCTGATGGACGAGTGTGCATTTCCATTCTGCATCCCCCAGGCGTGGACGAGATGAACTCGGAGGAAACGGCGATGATGCGCTGGACCCCAGTGCAGACCATCCGCTCCGTCCTGCTATCCATCGTCTCCCTTTGGAGCGACCCCGATCCGTCCGACGCCGGCGCTCCGGCGAACGTGGATGCCCTGGTGCAGTACCGCAACAAGCGTGCTGAGTTTGACGCAAAGTGCCGGAGCCTAGCAGAGAAGTCGCTCGCGGAGCTCCCCGAGGACTTTGAGCCGCCGAGCATGGAAGAGAAGGTGGAGGTGACCAAGGCACCGGGTGACACCTTCGACTATATGCTCTCCGAGAACGAACTTGAGGACGAGGACGACTTCGACGACTTCAGCACCCCTGCTCCTGCCACGTCCGCTAGCGCCGGGGTAGCCGCGTCGAGCGATCCGGCAAAGAAGTACGCGGAGGAGCTGATGCAGCTCCGCGCGATGGGAGTGGGTGAGGGCAAACCTGACGCTGACCTGCTGAATCTGCTAATCAAGCATCGTGGCGAGCTGGCCAGCGTCATCGGGGACTTATCATGATTGTGTGTCGACGTCACGGCCAGACCTCGGTAGCAGCCAAAACAGCGCGACGTACGAGCGTGTTTTTGACTGCGTTATCTTTTCCGTCTCCTCTTCCGGTGCTCTTGTGTGAGGCGTGCAACAGATGCTCTTTCTTTCTCTAGTGCGTTTTATGTGTATGCTTGCCCGTATTTGAGATGTATGTGCATGTGCTGGTGTAACTATGTGCTTCCCCGCCTCTCTTCTCTTTCTCGACCTTTCGGCGCAGGTGTGGCCAGGCGGTCCTTGCCTCTCGGCGCTGCTAGGGTTGACATCAAGGGCACGACGAGCAAGGGGACACAGAAGGAAACCCTGGAGCGACGACCGCCAAAACCGCGAGCCACCCTCTTGCCGTGTGTTGCTTGATAACAAACGGCAGCCGAGTTGGTCGAGACACATGTGTTGTAGCTCTGTGTCGGTTGTGTGCATGTGACGCGTGGGGCAGAGAGCGAGAAATAAAAAGCGAAATGCTTTTTTTTTAGCTTCCTATGGCACCCCCTTCTCTCGTGCGGTGTGCTCATTCTTCAGCGTCACGGCGGGAATCTGCTTCGAACGCGCGCATGCGCGCACAATGCCTCTTTTCAGTCAAGTCGTTCCGACTTTTTCGATTCTTTGCTGGATTCCGAGTTTTGCATGGCTTGATTCACGCGCGCTGCCAATGCGCGCTCTGCGTTTTGGCTTGTGCTTTACGGATGTACTTTGTCCCTCGACACCGCTCCTTACCATTCTCACGTTGCTTCCCTTTCATGCGTTGTTTGGCACTTGGTGCGCCCGCCACCTCCCGCCACACGCTCAACCTCTCTTTCATTGATTCCTGGCGGACGGCGGCTTGCAGAGAGGTGAGGACGGAGGAACAGACGCACCGGCATTCTTTCAGAGCATCAAAAAGGTACCTTTATACTTTTCCTTCCTTAGCGTTCCGCTGCGCACTAGAATCCATCACCACCACCCCTGCGCCCTGCCATTTTCTGCGCACAGGTATCCATTCTAACTTGTTTCGGATCTCTCCGCTCGGATGCCCTCGAAGGCGTCCTCGGTGCCTTCCCGCACCGCCTTTCCTGTGGCGTGTTCATCGTTTGTGAACAGCCGCTTCTGCAGCCTGCCCCTTTGGGATGATGCTCAGGTGGCCCAGGAAAACTGGGGCGGCCCGCTGGCGGTGCCCGTACCCAGCGGCGGCGGCGACGGAGGTAAGGAAGCAAAACAATCCTTGAGTAGGCCAAAGCCTCTCACTGGTGGCAGGAACGTGTCAACCTGCGCGGCAGAGATGCACTTTGAGGACGAGGCAACGCGTCACAGCGTCGAGGTTTTTATCGCATCGCTTCGCCCGCCGCTACAGTCGGACCCGGCGGCCGGGGAGGTGTGCGACAGGTCCTCGCCCGACGAGGTGACCTGGCTTCGACCGGCGGAGGTGTTCTCCCCTTTCCGCCCTGTAGTGCACCGCAACGTTACACCGTTCGTTAACCCGTACGCAACGGCGGAGGGTTTGGTGCCGGTCGATGCCAAGGCAGAGGAGGCACGGTGCCAGGAGCTGTTGTCTGCTGCCGCTTGCAACGCCAACAGCAGCACGGGACACCGAAAGAGCGCCGGCCTCGCGCGGCAGAGCGATGTAGCGACTCCTGAGCAGCAGGCGTTTCATCTGCTGTACCCCGAGACCATCAGCGTACTGGACACGTTCTCGCATGAGGAGAGGGAGCTTTGGTCGAACTGCACGCCTACAGAGTCTGTGAGGCGATATCGAGCGCTGCCTACGCTAATGCAGCCCTACGATGGTGCGCTGATTGCTGGCTGCGCCGAAACGCCGGCGCAGGCGTGCGAGTCCCGCTACAGCACCAGTCTGCGTCACAAGCTCAAGCAAGCCGAACAGCTGGCTGCCCTAACAAAGGCGCCGCCGTTCCTGATGAGTGCGTTTAACAGCGCTCTGCTGGCGGTGGAGCAGGCGCAGCGGTACGTGCCGGAGGGGTGGTACCTGTGGGAACTTGTATACCCGCATGCCCCCGGCACGTGCCACCCAGTGTACAACCCATTTGGCAAGTACGCCGTGAAGCTGTTCGTCGACGGCGCCTACCGCAAGGTGCTTGTGGATGACTGCCTGCCAGTGGACGTGCTTGGTCGTCCGCTGCTCAGCACTACAAGCCGGAAGGAGCTCTGGCCATGCCTTATCGCGAAGGCTGTGTTGAAGGCGCTCGGCGCCGTCAGCGGAGTGCAGGCCTTGACATCTTCACCGGAGCTGATTGTGGCAACGCTGTTGGGCAACTGGGTGCCGCAGTACCTTTCCCCGAGACACAACACCGTCTCTGCGACCGCGCTGCTTCTCCTGTACCAGCGTCAGCTGACACAGCTGGAGAGCCTGGCAGAGCCGTTTGTAAAAGAGTCGATCGAATGCGCATCGAGGCATGGCGGGGCCGACGGAACCGGCGATGTTACGGGAAAAGATGGGAGGAACAGTATGCGTGGCCAGCGAGTGTCGGTGGCCGCTGCGCCGCAGAAGCGCACCCCACCAACCGGCGCTGGCAAACCTTCGGTGAGGCAGCGCCAGAGCAGCCGTTCAAGTCGAGTCTCTGGCGATGACAAGGAAGAGGAGGGCACACTGAAGCCGCTGAGGGCTACGGAGTATTGCGAGCCGGTCATTGATGAGCCCCTGCCTGAGCAGCCCATTTACGTCTGCAGTTTGCACGCCCCGCCCGCTGATGCGCTGATGTCGGAAGCTGGACGTACAGCCCGCGGCGGATACGGCTCCGGACCGCAGCTATATACGATTCACGCGATGAGGCCCTTTCGCAACACGGTGGCGCTGCTGCTGCACACCACTCCCCGCACGTGCCTCTCCGAGGGAATTTTTGAGGAGGATAAGGACGCAGACGACGTGAGCGCACTGCATGACTGGAGCAGTCGCACTGCAAAACGCGGTGTGCATGCAGCCAGCGCAGTGAAACCGCCACGTGGTCTCGACGATCTAGCAACGGTCGACGTCGTCGGCGCCCAAGGGGACCCGACTCCCATCACGGACATGGTCGTCATGGACCATGACAGAGCGGCCTCCGTGACTTCCTGCTGGCTGACGCTGGAGGAATTCATGTCATGCATGGACACGATCATTGTCTGGCGCAAGCTGTCCGGGCGGTATACCAACGCTGTCTCCGTCAGCGGAGAGTCTCTCTTGCGTTACCAAGGTCATGTCACTGCGGCTGGGGACAATGGGCCCAGTGAGTCCTCGTCATCAGCGGCATCGCGCAAGAAGTCGCCGCCCGCGCGCTGCGCGGAAACATCGACGACGGCCGCCGCGGCATCCGGTGTCACCACACAGCCCCCTGCTCCATCGCGGCCGTCGAGTATGTGGTGGAAGCTGACAGCCGAGAAGGCAGTGGAGGCGGTTGCCATCGTGTCGTGCCCGGCGCTGACGGAGGCCGACGGTTGCGGCACCCTCGCCGAAAAGGTGCCGCTGACGATGGCACCATTGTCTCACTCGTGGCTGTCGGTAGGGCTGCCTGACAAGGTTGCTAGCGGTGGGGAGTCACTCGAGTCCGCGGAGGCGCAGCTGCAGCGACGGGTGCACTTTCACAACGTCCAGTGGGATCGTGCAGAGCCGCTGAACCACATCGGATCCCTCACCTACGCGAACGGCGTGCTGTGCTCGACGGTACTGTACTTTCGCCCTGGGGTGCATCTGATCCGCGTCGATCTACACCACGTGCAGGCCGCTGATAAAATTTCCTTTCTCTCTGACGCTGAAATGGACGTGCAGCTGGACTTGTCGCACGACGCCAACCGCGACGGATTTGCGTGTGTGACAGACGCCGGCGTATACCCGGCAGTGCAGTCGTGCGACACGGAGAATGTGTGGCTGAAGCGCGTCTTTTCCCTCGCCGCCCCGACGTGTGTGACGCTGCAACTTTCGACGCTGGACTCCACCGAGGATGTGGGGGCGCACCGGCAGCTTTACACCGCCGCTAGCCGGGCATCTGCAGGAGCGTCGAGTGGGAGGGGCGGCGGCAATCACAGCAACGTGGCAGCGGGCGGACGGGGCGCACCGCAGGGTGGGGCCACCGCTGCTGGGGTTGGAAAGTCTGGCAACGCGTCTCTGGCGCCAGGCGCCACTGCGGCGGACGGAAAGAAGCGCTGTGAGGGACCGTTGACGGCGGATGCGAAGAATGGCGCCACGTCAACCGTCCCGGACAGGGATGCCTCGGTGCCCATCTTGCGGTTTACCTCGCTCATGCTGGTGAACCTAGACTACCCAGAGGACTGCTGCGTTGGGACTGCTGGACGACTGGTGAAAGTGCGTCTGAAGCCGAATGAGAAGGGGTACCTGATTATGGCATACACAGTTGTGCCGTCGCTGATGGCGGAAAATGTGCAACGGCAGAACAGGGTCGCTGACGTGGCCGGGGGTAGGGGCTCGTTACTGCCAACGATCACCCCGATGGACTCGCTCGCAGAGGAGGAGGGGCTCCAGCCGCCAGAGTCGCCCTCGCTGGGTAACTCATTCTCTCCCGCTGCCTCCCTGGCGCCACCGCCGCTCTTTCCTGCAGGGCGGTGGAAGCTGGTACTCCGCTCCGATGCGGAGGTGCAAACCTTCGAAACCGTTGCCCACGACTTGAATAACGTGGTGATTGTGGCTGACCTCCCTCGTGGTGAATCGCCGGTACTGTTCCGCCGCACCTGCATGATTGCGGAGACTACCCATGTTTCCATCGTCGCGGACCTGCGCGCCCCTGTTCCAATGCCGTACACGGTGCGCATCGTGCGTCTGTCGACGGCAACGGCGTCGACGTCGACGGCCACCACACCGAGAGCGTTGCGGGGGCCTAGCAACAACATCCTGCCTGCTGGCATGTCGGAGCCCCTCGCGGCAGATACTGGCCGCGGTGCCGCGGCTGCGTTTTCGTGCGGGAGCATGTTTGTCGTGTACGAGTCGCCACCCACAGAGCGCCGCCTCTTTGTCGCCGACGTTCTTCTCAGTGCTGCGGCCGACACAAGCTTGGTGAAGGGGGGTAAAGGGCCTGCCACGTCGAGTTCGACAGGGGGAGGAATGACGGCCTACGTTTTTGAGGCCACCGTGTCCGAGGCGGACGCTGCGGCGTGGAACGAGCGTTGTTGCCGGAGCCAAGAGGACGCGTTTCTGCAATACCGCGACGCTGCGGAAGAGCAGGCCTCCGCTTCAAACGAGCGCGACCTGGCCGAGTACCAGCGGGACCCTGTTGCCTTTGCGCAGCGCAAGAGGGAGGCCTCCGCTCAGCGCCGACAATTTACCACGGAGGCTGCTGAGAAGGCCATACCGCGCCCCACGACGATAGCGCGGAAGCGTAGCGGCATGACGCGGCGACAGAGCCATCACCTGTCCGCGGGGCTGGAAAACCTTCCGAAGGACTCGCTTCGTCGCCGCTCATCGTGTGCGCAGCCAGAAACGGAGCAGGAGGGGGATATTCAACAGAACCTCGACAATGTAGACCCCAACACAACCGTACGCATGAGTGTTCACCTGAGCTTCTCCATCTCGCGCGCAGACGTGAAGGCAGAGACGCCCGTGCCAGACGCTCTCGCGGAGCTCCGCAAGCACATGAGGGAGACGGTGTCGTGGTTGCAGGAGTGGAATGAGCCTGGCTCCGTTGGTGGGGAGTCGGCGGCTGCGGCCTGCAGCGTGACCCCCATGGGAGCCGCCACCTCGTCGGCCGGAAAATCGGCGGCACAGCGGGGTCAGCGCGATGCGGCCGCCGCGGCTGCCACTGTGGAGGATGCCTTGCGGGCCGAGGCTGCCCGGCAGAGCCGCATTGAATACCTGCGCAATCCAAAGCACCTCTTCGTCCCCTCCTTCGATTCAGAGTACAACACGGACGGTGCAGAAACGCCCACCATCACCTCCTCCGCCTCCTTCGTGCATCGAGCGAAGCACGACGCCAGCGGCAACAGTAGCGGAACCGGGGCTGCTCACTCAGCAGCAACCGGCGGCACCCAAGGCGCGCGCTCCTATCGCAGGGAGCCGTCCCAGGCGAGCGTAGGGACGTCTGCGAGTCTCTCGGACGAACCTCAGTCGCCGTGCGCGCCACCAGTGCTGATGCAAGATGGACCTGCCACGCAGTTTCGCTACGCGGCCCCGCTGCAGCAGTCGCAGCACTGCATCGAGCTCCTGCCCCTGCGAAGCTGGGAAGAGTCTCCGAGCGTTTCCAGTCAAGGTAAGGATGGCGCTGGTGGTACTGGCCCCGCTGGGGCTGCGGCGAGCATCCGTGCCAAGCGGCTGAAGAGCTCAGGCTCAGCGTCTGGGGCCTTGTCTGCACCAGCTCGCCCGCACGTTAACGGACCGGTGATGACGAGCGGCACCTCTCCACGATTTTCTGCGGAGGTGGCGCCAAGCGGCCTCCCTACCTCAGCTGCCTCCGCCGCATGCACCCTGTCTTGCCCGCTCACAGCCGCCGAGCGCGAGACGATCCTTCTGCCCTTGCGCCGACCCCTGACCGAGGCGTCGGAGAGCTGGGACCTCGCTCTCAGCCAGGCACGCGTTGCGAAGAGTGAGAGTCAGGCGCAGCTCAGAAGCAGCTTCCACGCGTACTATGAGGCGATGGTGGAGCAGAGGGCGGTGAGCGGCGACATGAGTGGCACAGCTGTTCCGATTGTGTACCACTCCCTGCTGGGGCTCAAGGAGGAAGAGCTCGGGGTGTCACTCAGGTCTACGAAGCCGCTTGCTTTTACGTAGGTCTATTGTTCTGCTTGCGGGGTTCTTGTCGAGCACCGACCCTCCCCCTCCGTTGTGCTCATCGGTAGACGCAACCAGCGGTGAACTCAGTGGTACGCTTATCCCGCTCTCCTTCATCCCACCCACCCCCTCTCTCTTGCCCTGGGGCAGCGTGTACATGTGGGCGTTTCCGTGGAGTCCGCTTCGCTCATCGACTTCACGCTTTTCTCTTCATTTATGTACAAGAGCATCTTTTTGTTTCACATGCTCGGCGCTGCGTGATACACGCGTGCTTTTGCGTCTCCCTCTTTCATGCCTCCTTTTCGCGCGCGCACACGGCGTCTGAAAGGCTGCACGTCTGTCTTGCAGCGTCTCTCCTTTGATCCATCGATGTACTCGGGCGTTTCCCTCTGCCTCCCCTCTCTGCTGCGCTGAAATGTACGCGGAGGCTTTTTGAATGGGAGCGGCTCTGCGCGTGTATGGCGGAGTGACGAGACGGCGGGGCGGGGGGAGGAGGGAGGAATCGCGGGAGAGATCCGTTCGCTCTCGAGCGGTGTCCTTGGCAACACTTTTCCAAAAGGAAAACGAAACCGTTTGACTGAAGCAGCACGCATGCAGCAGAGAGGGCTCCATCTCGGCTGGTGCTCATGCACATGGGTGCGTTGCGATTGCCACCGCCAGCGTTATCTGACCGTTTTCCGGACCAAGCGACGTGAGCATCACCGCCCTAACGGCACGCCCGTTGCATCCTTCGTCTTCACCGAGGAAGCGGGCAAGCACACACGCGTGGACCTCTGGTGCTGCGCATGCGCATTGGATGCCCACGCACACGCAGAGGGCCGTGTACTTCCCTTCCTCTTGGTGAAGGTCCCGCGTTCCTTCACTGGCAGCACCGTCCTTCGCACTCCCTGAAAGTGTCTCCTCTCCTCTTCCCGTCCTTTTTCCCTCTCGCACAATATTCACTCCATCGTCACGTTCCGCGACTACTCGCGTGTGCAAACACACACGCACGGTGAATCTCCGTCACTCATCCGTCACACTCGCACATCACACGTGCATATACGCCTACACTCGTGTGCCCGGGGGGGGTCTGCAGACTTTGCACCTCACAAACCATTACTTCCATACTTCTCTTTTTTTTTGCTTCTAGTCTCTTGTTGTATCAAGCAAAGACGTGTGTACGCGCGTGCTGACTGGCCCCACTCCCCTCACTCCTTTTTGGTCACTCTTGACCCATTTCTCTCTCTCTGTCTGTCACTTCCTCTCTCTTTACTTCCGAGCGCATCTCTTACTTCTTTGTTCTTCTCCCCGCTTTCGTATTGTCCTGTTAGCATTCCGTTTCCTTTTCTCGCCCACCTGCGCCGTCCCCCCGCCCCCGCTCACCACCTACTCATTCTCTGTTTCCAAGTTTCTCGTTGTGCTTTGATGTGTGTGTGTGTGCGTGTGTCTGTCTGTCTGTCTGCCAGTCTTTTTTTTTCGGTGTGCTCTTTTTCAGCGTGGAAGTGCATCCTGAGCTGTTTGTACTGCGCACATCGACAACTCTGAACGTAGAACAGAAAGGAGGCGGCGTAGGTTGTTTACTCTTGTGCTTGAACCGCTGTTTTTTTGTGTGTTGTTGTTGTTTGGTCTTGCTCCCTCTTCCTCCTTCTCCCCTCCGTCCCGCTCTCTGCATGCTCTCTATCTTGATTGTCGACTTCATCGTGCCTTTCACCCCGTGTGACGGCTCTTGATCCCCCTCGACGTTTCATAATCACCACCCATCTGCCCTCCTCGACTCGTGCACCTCACGGCTGCACTTCGCCTTTTCCCTCCCTCTACCAGGCGGCGCGCATCCTTCCTGGCCCTGATCGAGTCACCCCGCACAACTGGTGTGTGTGTGTGTGCTATTTCAAGGGCGATTCATCGCAGAGCGGGTAAGCCCTTGCGCAGCATCGGCAAGGTTAGAAAAACAACGAGCCAGTTACAAGAGCAAAGTTGTAGATACAACTCCAGCGGCAGGGGATATCTAAACTCCAGACGAAAACGAAAGGACAGCTGCGCCAGCGCTTCCTGACGTGCGGGTATCGGTGTGCCGAAGCTCCTGTTGCGAGTACATAACGGCGAAAACAAAAAAAAACAATATTGGGAATACAGAGACCTGTCGCGTACGCCCACCCCCTCCCTCTCTCTCCGACTCCAGTCGTTTAGACTGATCCACAACCGAAAGGGACACTGACAGCGGCGGGCGCTTGTGTGGTTATCGCTGACGTCCCTTTTTTTTGTTTCGCGCACCCCCTGTGCCCACGTTTCTGCGGGTTGTGTCTGCATTGCTATAGCCCTCGCTCGCACGGGTACGTGCAAGCACGTGGTACATATATATATATATATGAATCTGTGTTCTTAGTTTTCTGTGGTGCTCTGCTTCCGTCGTTCTTACCGTCTTTCTCCTCTAAACGCATTAGCATTTTTATTTGCACTTGTCGCCATTCCCCTCCTCTCTGTGCGCGTCTACGTCTCTATCCCCCTCCTGTCCTCCTCTCCTTTCGGTTGCTTGCTGTGGTGTCTGTCGTGTCTCTCCATCTCTTATACACATTCTACGTCATTTCGTTGGGCCTTTTTCTTTCTAACATTTTTTTGTGTGTCTTTACTTTTGAATTTTTTTTTCCTGCGCGCGTGTGTTTGGGGTTTTCGTGTTAGAGAAAAAGAAAGAGGCGGGTTTCACGTGGCAGGCTCGAACAGTTTCACAGACACTTCAAGGAAACTACCCAACGCGTCGTGAACAGAGAAGCCTCTTTCTGCTTCATCCCTGCCCCACCAATTCTCTTCTATTTGTCTCCTTGCACGTGTGACTCTGCCTGTCGTTCGATTGTTGGTGTCACAGTGTAGTTTCCGTCTTTTGCTGCGCGCGTGTCTCGTCACTAGAAAGGATATATATATATATATAAGTCTTACGTACCCACACACACACATACATGCATACCCTACATACATACAAACCCTCTCTTGTCTACATTTTTGGCAGTTAGGTGGCGTTTTCTTTTTTTTTTTTCGCTTGTTTGTTTGCACGGCTGTGCTGATTTTGTATCATTTTTATTTTTCCAAGCTCACGTTGGTGCCTCCCTCTCCTCCGCGTGCGTCAGTGTCGTTTCTTTCTCGTCTTCCCCGCCCCCCATCCCCATCCCCATCTCCCTTTTCCTTTTCCTGTTTTTTTTTGTTTGTTGCGTGCAGTCTTCGCATCAGGCTTCGTTTTTTTTTTTCACGTTATCACCGTTTTGCTGTGTGTCTGCGTATCGTCGGTGCTGTCTTTCGGTTCCTTCCTCATTGCTAAAATTTCTCCTTACCATTGTTGTTGGTGTGCGTGCGTGCGTGTGTGTGTGAATCAGTTTTGCTTGCGTACCTCCGCCTTCTCCGTCTCCGTCTCCCACACCCATTCCCTCAAAAAGTGCATTTCGTCTCACCTCAACGATACACCCCATTCTCTGTGTTTCTTTCGTTATTATTATTTCGACTCTTCCTGTTGCTTCGTCGCTGCACGCACATTGGTGTATTTACGATTTTTTGTTGTTGTTTCGCTTTCACGTCTTCGTCCTGCTACAAACTCTTCGTGTCACTCTTCCTGTTCTCGTTGTTGACAGCAGCTTCTTAGCCCTCTGACGCACAGGAACTGTCTGTACGCCTGCGTTGAATGGAAATTGCTCAACCTCCTCTTTTCCGCTTCTTGGAACATAGGCAGGCAAGAGCAAACAAGAGCTGTGCAGTGTAAGCAGAAGCACTGCCTAGCACGTACAAAGGTGCTGTCCTCGCGCTTATCCATGGCCCCCTTCCCCTCCACCTCCCTCTGTTGACACTCGCACTTACACTCGCACACACCCACACACACACATACATACATACGCATACACACAAGCTTGAACGTGACTGACCTTCTAAGTTTTTTTCTTCTGTTCACTCTGCTTTCTTGTTGTTCTCAGAGAGATTTGCTCACAGTACTTGTCGTGGTGGTGGTTCCTCTCGCAGAAATTCTGCCACTGCGTGAATCTTGCTTGGCGCCTTTGTTGTTGTGTTGTTTTGCCTCCAAACGCCTGTAGTCGTTTACGGCTTTTGTGAGTCTCTGC
Organism: Leishmania mexicana MHOM/GT/2001/U1103; assembly: GCF_000234665.1. Taxonomy (NCBI): domain Eukaryota; phylum Euglenozoa; class Kinetoplastea; order Trypanosomatida; family Trypanosomatidae; genus Leishmania; species Leishmania mexicana. Next base: position 370,446 of record NC_018335.1, read on the forward strand.
GCCCTTTTTTTAACGCGCGCCTGGCACACACGCCCACGCCTCTCTTTCTGCCCCTTTCCCCCTCCTCTTTCCCGTTGAGCGCAGTCACCAGACTCACCTCTTCGTTATCACCACTACACGAGACGTACGCGTCAGCACCCCTCACGTGCGTGTTGCATCAAGAGAACGAAGGCGCGCGAGACAGCACACACCTGAAACCCAGCGACGTAAACAACGTGCTTTTTGATCCTGGTCTGATTATCCCCATGAACGCCATGGACGAGGCTTCCGACGATGAGCTTCGCACCAATGCGCTCAACGACCCTGGCCTCTTTTTGGACATTGAGGACGATGACGAGGATGTGGTGCTGTCGGCCGGGCTGCCGACACCCTCAGTCGTATTCCAGCGTCAGCAGCAGCCGCAGCAGAATGCGACGTCAGCGACCGCAGGCGGGATATTCAACGGTGTACCGAAGCTGGACGTCACGGCGTTAACCAGCTTTCCGGTTGACTCCAATCAGCATCCTATCGCGGGGTTCATGGCACCAGCCACGTCGAACTCGCCGATATCCTTCTCGCGCGAACCTGGCGTGGATCACACCACCGGCAACGCTTACATGATGGGGGCGGCGCCCTCGTCGAGCCCGGCATCGTCGCCGCAGAATACATCGCAGAGCTTCTCGTCCTTGAACGTGTACGCCAGCATCGCAAATCCGCCGCTCTGCGCGCGCTCACTGCCATTCCGCGACTTCTTGAACCAGAAGTCGGTGCCGCCGCACATTGAGAAGGAGGAATCCACTGGTATCTTCGTGGGCCAGCTGCCCAGTAGCTATGCCGAAGACGACATCGAGGCCCTCTTGAAGGCGATTGGACATGAGCGCGGTAAGATAGTGCAAGTACGCGACGTCAAGTGCCATAACCGTGACCGCACCTGTGCGTTCATCATGATCAACGCGAGCGCCCTCGTGGCGATCTTGGAGTTCACCAAGCGCGTGCTGTGCGATATCAACTGCGTTTGGATTGTCGAGCACAACCAGGCCGCCCAGCTGCCCCTGTTCATTCAACAGATGCCTCGCGAGCAGCTACGTGGAGTGCCGAAGGCTGCACTGGTGCTCGAGAAGCTGACGCCGCAGTCGAAATCGCGGCACTCGAACCACAAGTCCAACGTGGCCACAAGCCCCAACACCGGGTATACTGCGATTCAAACCAGGATACTAAGCCCCATGCAGCACAGTATACCCGGTGTGAGCATGCTCTCCCACCCAGTATTCCTCCAGCAGCAGGGGGTTGGCGCTTCTCCTGCCGCCGTCGTCGCCGGCCATCTTGACGTGTCGGCGCTTCAGGCCACATCTCCTTTTGGCAGCTCCAACTACGTCCAGGCAGCTAATGTGAACGGTCTGCCGCAGCTCTTCGGCAGCAGCAGGTTTCAGCCTGGCACGCCGGCGGGCACATTCTTCGCTCCCGGTGGTGTCACTCCCTGCTCGAACTCCGTCTATACGATGCAGTTAGGCAACAGCGGCATCGCCAACATCGAGGTCGCGAACCAAATGATGCTCGCCGCCTCGCGTTCGTGCGGCGAGTTCCCAAACTATCAGCTCAACATGTTCCCGACCTCTCCGTCGACCAAGGAGACGAGCGCACCGCCTCCAAAGCCGACCACAGTTACGCTGCAGCCAGCCCTCCAGTCTGAGCATTGCAGCTGTGGGCGAATGCTGCTGCTTTCTCAGTACCCGGAACAGGGTACATGCGCCAAGTGCCAGTGCGTCATCTCGCCAAATGATGTCGCCTACTGGTGTGTGTCGGGCCACATTGCCGTATGCGCAAACTGCGCGATCAAGTCCAACAAGCCTCATAGCGGAGACGACATGTCGGGGCGGCGCATGTCCGCGGACACAAAGTCGCAACGCATGGACGCAGGTGTTACGAACCGCGATATTAATTAAACACCTTGTCAGAACTTCTCCACAACACGGCGCATCTGTACTGGTGTTGAGTGCGATGCGGCGGGCGGGGGGGGTGTCGCACAAGCTTGCTTCGTGAGATGCTCATGCGTACGTCTGCAAGCATTCTGTGCTAAACGTGAATCGGCGTCTTTGTGTCCCCTGTCTAATGTCACAGCACCCCACTCCCTCCGTCTCGTCTAACGAGCCACTCATACGGAGAGATTTCCTCAGGTATCTAGGTCACCTTCATATGGTGCCGCGTTGCTCCCTGCTCTCCTCATCACTGCACGTACATGGGAGAGACCTCGTGTTTATTTCTCGTCTCTTCTCCATGACCCTTGCCTCGCGGGTGTCGTGGGGGCACACTACCGCGTATGTGCAGCCTTTTTGTAACGGATTCACACACACACACACACGGAGAGACTCTTCCATTGCTTCCTTCTGTCTGTACATTTCTGCCCCTTCTCCTTGCGCCGCTGCCTCGTGTATTCCTTTCCTTCCTGCCGCTGCGTTACCTTCTCCAATGCGTGTATTCGTGACTTCTTCCTTTTTTCCTTGTATCTACGCCTTCTCTTGAACTCTGTTGTTTCGTAGGTGTGGCATTTCTTCCTGGTCCTAGCGAGCCCAGTCGAACAAGACCACCGGAACGATTTTTATCCGTCGCCTTCGCTGGCATAAACGTCCTTTCCACATTTCCCCTCCTAACTTGTTCCATGGAACTACAGTCCCGCTTTGCGAAGCTGCCTTGCTCCCTCTGGACAGACGGCGCCAGACTGGCAGACGTCCAGCCATGAGGGGCCGCGATGCCTAATGATCATAATACACTCATAGGTACAGCGTCAGGGGGCTGCGGCCCCCTGCCTCGCAGCTATCGCGCTGAGTGGTAAGCGGTGGAACTTGGGACTGGACCTGCTGCGAGGGTAGCTGGAGCAGCAAGGACACAGACACACAAGGCCTGATTGCTGCTGTTGCGGGGCTTGCTCTCCCTCCTCACGGCGCTCAGCACGGGCCCCACAGCGGTGTAGGACGGCACATTGCGACGCATCTGGGCCCCCATACTGGGGCTGCCGGCCCGTCGCGTGCGTCTCTCATTTCAGCTTGTCATTGGCCGCTGTGCGTGGGACGCGAAGGACAGAAGCCGACATGCTTGCAAAGGGGGCGATGCCAGAGAGGCGGGGGCGCCGGCTGCACCGGCTAGGGACGCCGCTCAGCGGTCTCGGACGCGGGGCTGTCGCCGGTGTACAAGGCTGCTGAGCTCACGGGGCGACGGGCGGCCATGCTCCGCCGGCTGCGGGCGGGCACGTGTCGGCACCCTGCATTGCTGCAGCGGAGTCTCCTCCGTGTGGCCGCGTGGGCCGATGCGGCACCGATGCCGGGGGCAGGACGAGCGCGCCCCGAACGGCATCACCGGGTGTGCCAGAGCCCGGTGTGGGAGGGTCTCCGCAACCATTGAGGAATGCCGCGGCTTGAGGCGACGGGGGTGGGGGAGAGGCACGGCATGCAGGCAACGTGTGCCGGGTCTCGCGGGGCCGTGGCCCGCGGCTAGGCCAGCCCCTGCGACCCGCACGACGCACGCCACCGCTTTCCGCCCTCGAGCAGGACCGTGGACGTGGCCCGCGTTTGCATCATGACGTGGGGTGAGCCCGGGTCGGTGTGGCGCGGGTGGTGCGGCCGGCAGGGGGTGAGGGGGCGTGGACGAAGACGGAGAGCCCGCTCGGCGCATGGCCGTCCGCTTCGACGGCAGGGCGGTTCGTCGGGGGGGGAGCGGGGCTGCGCTGTGGTTGTGGTATGGACTTCGTTGCTGACCTGCCGGCGGCGGTATAATGGGTAGGTGCGAGAGGAGAAACGAAGTGTTCTGGTGTGACTCGTTTCTCTGTCCGCGATTTTGTTTGTGGGTGTTTCGTTGTGGTTCCCTTCATTCTTTGGATTTTTATTTGGCTGTGAGGTTTACGTTTTTTTTCCGTTTTTTTTTTGTTTTATAGCGGCCATGTTGTTCGTGGCATGGCTTGGCTCTTCTGTGCGGGTGAGGGCTACGATGGTAGCCTATTTTTTTTTCTTTCGATGGCTTCTGTCTTGTTTGCTATGTTTTCTGCTATATATATATTTTATTTTTTTTGTGTGTGTCACGTGTGCTTTACTGGGCGGGTGTGGGCGGGGCGTATGTTCAGGGGACGTCGTAGGCCATCTTTTTGTTCATCGATGACTTTGTTTGTTTGCTTTAGTGGAAAATCGGCAAACTGCTCTCTATCCGTGTGTTTGTTTCCTCACTTGCGTGAGTGGAGACCGCGCTGGTTTTCACTGCTTCGTACACGTCGCCGTAAAGTCTTGCGTTTCGCAGTTCCGCTTCTGTTTTGAGGGCGTGCTATGTGGCGGTTACCTGTAGTCTGTACATGGTGTGACTTCTCTCTTCTGCCTCTCCCGTCGCCTCCTCGTTGTTTCTTGTGACGTTTTGGGGGCGCCATACTTTTCCTGTGGTCACCGTGATAAGGGACGCACGGAGAGAGAGGGAAAGGTGAAAGCAGTCAATGATAGGGCGCAAGTCCGCCGGCGAATTTAATATGCGTCTGGTGTCTCATGGCTCGGATTGAGGCGAGGGGCTTACGCAGATGATCTAACAAGCGCGAAACAAAGCTGACAGAAGCGGGCCGTGAGGATGGCAGGTGTAGTTTGTGTCCGCAGCTTGAGGAGCCTCTCAACCTTTCTAGATGCTTCTGCTGCTGGGCTGCTCAACGTGCAGCTTAGTGCCCCTTCCATTGTGTTCTGTGATTTTTTTTCTGTTGTACTCCCACTAACCCTCCGCGGGCTCCGGGCGGGCACCTCTTAGACTTGCCGTCGTGTTGGTCCAGAGGCTTGCTCTGTGACTTTTCCAGCTGTTGTTGTCGTTTCTCTTCTTTTTCGCCTCGACTGTAGATGGACGATTTGTGTTGTGAGCAAAGTTGCTTCTTTTTCTGAACCGGCCTCCCTTTTTCTCGCCTTATCTTCCCTGTCCGCCGATCACAAGGGATAGTGACCATGATAGGAGGGCAAGGCACGCAGACCTTCCGGGCCGGGCTGCCGGATTTTCTAATGCTCCACTTTACTTATTTTCCCTTTCCCCTGCTCGCCGTTCCTCCTCCTCCTCCCCCTTTTGGTGTTGTTGTCTTGGGTTTTTTTTGTGCTTTCTGTAGAAGCAATCAAACAAACGAACACGGAAAAAAAGAAGTAAAATAAAGAAAAGAAAGAATTTCCACAACGCCCCTGCCACACACACACACACACACACACACACGCACACACACACACACACGCACACGCACACGCGCGAAAAAAAAAACAAGAAAAAAGCGGGGCGCCGCGATTTGCTCCCCCCCCCCTCCCCCTCCCTTTCTCTCTGCTTCACTGCTCAACCACCCCCACCCCCTTCTTCCTTCCCTCCTTTCTTCCCTTGTTGTTTCGTGTTAGTAATGTGTGCCTCCGTTTTCTGTAGGGACGCCATGCTTGCTTGTTCACCCCTTCATTTCCCCATCCGTATGCTTTCCGTACTCTCGTGATGTACGCGACGGCTCTTCTTTTGTTGTTGTTCGTCCTCTACTTGCTTGTTGTTTGCTTCTCGCTGATGACTTCTTTACCTCGTAACTGTGAAGCTTTCTTTCAAGATTGGCTCTTCTTTTTTCCCCTTTTTTGTTCTGGCTCTCTCTTATTTTCATGTGCGTGTTTTTGTGTGTGCCGTGTCTTGTGTGATCGCCCCTTCGCCATCTGGTTTCTTGAACCGCCCTCTTTTCTTCCTCTCCCTGCTTTGCTGGTTTTCGGGGTGTCTTCCGGTGTCTGTGCGTGTTTTCTTCTCCCTTGCCCACTTGGATCTTGCTCCCTTGCCTCTGTTGCTCTCTACGAATAAACTCGCAAGCAAGTTCATACCTGCGTGTTCAGAGCTGCCCCCCCCCCTCCACCCACCTATACACAGACACAAAGTCGATACGAGAAGGCAGCAGAAGGGGGGAAGAGAATGTACTCCCTCAGTTGAACCACTGAAATGCGCGTAAGTACACGACTAAGCTGTTGAGCACACCTAAACAAAACACTTGAACCCACAAACACCCGGCCACTCAGCCGAGAGCCTCACACTCAGGGGCACAGACCCTCGTTCTCTTCCCCTCCTGTGTGCCACACGTTCTCTTTTCCTTCTCCGCGTTCTGAACTGTATCTGCTCGCATGTGTCTGTGTCTGTCTGTGACTGTGTGTGCGTGTGCGTGCTTCCCATTTTCACCGTTTACGCTGCCTCTTTCTCTTCCATGTTGGCTTATGATTTCTTTCAAAGTCCTTTCTTTCGTTGGAAATCCTCCTCCTCCTCTCAAAAAAAAAGGATGTGCGCACCCAGCTCTCTCTGTCTCCCCCTCTCATCAACCCCCTTCTCCATCTCCGTCCCGGCGACTTAGGAGCTGTCCTTGTCTCTTCAGGTTGTCTTCTCCTCCTGCACATATATATATACATATATATACACATACGCATACACATACATCTATACCTCTGGTGTGGTGGTTTTGGATGACTGTGCTTTCACGTCTCTTCATTGTCGATCTTGTCAGCATTCGAGCGTAGATGCACGCTGAAGTAAGAGATTTGCATGCGAACCTGTGCATGAGTCTTTCGTTTCTCCTTTTTGTTGTTTCCCGTTTTCTTTCTCGTGTGTCGTGTGAGCGACCTGTAGCCTTGGGTGATGTTGTGAAGGCGCGTGCGTGTGTGTGTCTGTGTACGTGCGAAAAACGTTTACATGATGATTCCTGTACGGCTGGTCGGTGCAGGAGACTAATTTGAATTCTGCTATCGGGTTTTTCTGTGTTTTTTTTTGCTCGCGGGCTCTTGGACATCCGCACTTGATTCGATGGTCTTATTCTCCGTTCTGAATGTCAAATATGCATAGAGCTTATGTTTATGTGTATACATGCGTGTGCCTGCGCGTGTGCTTCTCAGTCGTTGATTTTCATCCCTGATCGTCTGTTTTTTTTTCCATTTCCACATTACAAACTGGCACACATCACCCTCCCTCCCCTCCCCCAACTGTGCCTTCTCTCTGTCTTTTTTTGTTTGGTTTGTTTCATTTCTCTCTCTCTTCCTCAAACGTTTTGCAGCTTCACGTTAGGCACAGTATGGAATCTCCTGTGTACTTATCCGTCGCTTGTCAACTTTTCTGTTTGCATTGCTCATGTCGCTTTCTTTTTTTTTCTGTCTCGTCTCCCTCCGCTTTCTCTCTTCCTTGTCGTCCGTGACTATTGTGAGTGAGCGTTCATCTGTTTGCGTGTGTACTCTGGTGCTTCTTGTTGTCGTGCTATTCCGAGTCTTTTCATTCTCTAGGACGCGCTCTCTGTTTCCGACCTTCTCTTGCTTCACTGGCTTCCTGCCGTTGTTCTGTTGTTGGCTTTTCTGTGCAGCGTGTGACTGTGATGGAAAATGGTGTCCGACACAGGCACCAACGCAGAACCAACAAACAGAAAAGAGCCACCGTTGGCGGTTTTGTTCTCCACCTCTCTGCACATGCGCCATTCATGCGTGCTCGCAGGCATCCGGAAGTGCGCTTTTGCCACAGTAAACATCGATACGTTTGCAGCGTGAGTATGTCCTGGGGATAATGACACTACTGCTCGTGTAACGCCTCGTTTCCCGCCCTCCGAGCTCGCTCATTCATCCGAGAATGAGTGCGGACGCGTGAGCCACAGTTTTCGGGTGCTTGAGTGCGAGGGGATTCTCAGCGTCCACCTGCCAATGTCTCCCCACCCCCTCCCTTCTTTTCAGCTATCTGAAGGGAGGGACTTTTTCCGCTTCTTCTCTCATCTTCCCTCCCTCGCTTTCCCCCGTATCAACTCCCCTTCTCTGTGTGTGTGTGCCTATGATGCACGTGTGCTTTCGTTTCTGCCTTCTTCTTTTGTGCCCTGTGTTATGTGCGTGCGTGCGCTGTGCGCCGTTGCGGCGACGTCTTTCTTGTTGTTCTTCTTGTTCTTTCCCTCATCGTCGTTCACGCTGCCCATTTTTGACTGCGGCCTCCTCCCATTTTTCCGTTGCGTTTTTGAGCAAGACGGGAGGGGGAGTGTCGACACGTGTGTGTGTGGGGGGGGGAGGTGGAGGGGCAACACCCATGCCCGAAAGACGACCCGGAAAGGGTCGCGGATGAACAGGGAGAGGTCACGCATATAGAGACGCGCACGCACTGGAACACAAAGCCAGCATACCCTGCGAATAAAGAAATACGCAAAAAAAAAGAAACACAACAGCACCTGTACCCAGGCAAACACACGTATCCAAGCACACCTACGTACGCACCCGAACGCATCATCTTTCCTGAGGATCCCATCACCAGCGCCGATGAGTAGCATGTTGTACGTTTGCGTGTATGTTGCCGATCTTGTCTTTCCACCGCTTTCTTCATTGCTTTTTCGTGTTTTTTTTCGTGTGTGCCTCCTTTTTCCTTCGTTCTCTCTCTCTCGTGTGAATGCCCCTATGTGTGGTGTAATGTTATCATCGTCATGCTCTCTGTCTCTCTCTCTCGTGGCTCTCGACATTGATTAGTGTTGCTGGCTCTATTCCGCTCTTGCTTACCCGTGTACGAGGCTCCCGTCTTCTTGTGATTTCGTTTTCCCTTGGATACTGCGACTTGTCCTGAGACCCTTTCTTTTTCTTTTCGTGTTTTCCGTTCTCCATGTGACCGCATGCGCTACCTTTCTTCTTGTTCCTCGACTCTGTCCTTCCGTAAGCCGTGCGGATCGAGCTTCTCCTTGTGTACCAGCTGTTTTTCCGGTGTGGTCGCTAGCGCCTCGGATGAATTTCTCTGCCTGCATGCACGCATCAGTGGGCTTATCCTCTTGCGTCTGCGCAGGCACTAGCAGCCACACACGCACACACATACACATGTGAAACTCCACCGCTCCCTTGAACATAATAATGAACGGAGAAGGATAACACACCTGTTCATGTTTGCATTCACGTGTGTCCCTCTTGGTGTCTCTCGTACGTCTCCTCTAAAGCAACGTTTCTCTCCATTTTTTTCACCCTGAACCCTTCGCCGCCTTTGTCACCCCCCCCACGCCCTCCAAGACCGTTTCTTTTCCTTTTGTAAGTAACGTTTCTGAGTTTGTGCGACGTGCGTCGACGCTGACTTTGTTCGTCACTGCAAAGCCTCTCCCCCTCTCTGCGTGTGCGTCCTTTTTGTTGTTTGGTTTACAATTATTATTTTTATTGTTATTCCGAGTGGTGCCTTTTTTTTGTCACCATTTCCGCAGCTTAACCACCCTTTTCTTCATCATTAGGACTACATTTTTTTTTTGAGATTTTCATTTATCTGTTGTTTGTTGTGTGTGTGTAAGTGTTCGTCTACGTAGGACTGAGGCTCGGTCATCCTCTCCTTGCCGCCTTTTCCTCCTCATTTTGAGGTGTCTTCTCCGTTGTGGCTCGGTCAGCGTTCAAAAAGTAGAGGGACGCCCCCCCCCTCCACCAACGAAAAATGAACGGAAACATTTCATTGCACAGACAGCAGCTATGATCGGGCCGCGTTCCCGCTTGCTCTCGTTCTTCCGCTGCTTGGGAAGGAAGAAAAGCGAAAAAATCGGTAGGCTCTTCACCGAGAAGATGGCGACTGACAATGGTCTTCCGTTTCTCTCAGCTCTCTCTGTCTTCATCTTTCACTTTCAATGGAAAGAACAAAATGGTCGGATACTGTTGCTATTACACGCGACCATCCGCCTTGACCTCACTGGCCCTGAAGTCCCAGTTGGGGAGCTCAGGGTCTGGTGTGAGCAGCCGAAGGCCTCGCGCGCAAAGAAAAGGTAACCATGTCCACCCCCTCTCCCCAAAAAGCACTCCCGGTGGTACCTCAATGCTGGGGCGCTTGCTCACCTCGTTTGTGCTCTGTTCATCATTGGTCAAGTATCGTTTTGCGTTGCGCTTCTGGGAAGCTGTTCTGTTTCTGTCCTGCTAAAGGCAGTTGCCCTCGCCCCGGGGGACCGATGAGAGAGTTGCGCCTGGTTGTGCGTATTGGTGTGTGTGTGCGTGGCCGTGTTGGAAGGGACTAAGATTGTGGCAGACTCAAATATCAGCATTCTTTTTCGTCCCTTACGTGTTTTTTTTCTGTGTCGGGCATATGCTTTGTGCTCACACACACGCATGCACAGGCATATATATATTTGTAGCTCTTCTCGTTGGTTCTCAACGGCGCACACGCACACACGGAGCTAACAGAAGGTCTAATCATAGCTCTGTCTTCTCTTTTTCCTCACCTTCATGGGCAGTGCGGGGTCTCTCTCTCTTGCTAACCCGTTGCTGCTATATTTTCGTTTTTTTGACTCTTTTTCTCTGCAAGCGCCTGCGCGTCGTGAAGGGCTGTTGGTGAACACCTCATATGTCGCTCCGACCCTGTACCTTTTTTTTGCCCCTTTTTACCGTCATAGCACTTTGGAGTCTATTATTATTATTTGGTGTCTGTTGTCATTGTGGTTGCCGATACCACTGATTGTGCGTGTCTTCTTTTGTGTTGCATTGCGTCGGTGGACTCCCTTTCGTGTGTGAGTCACAAGATGCGGATGGGGAAAAAAGGAGGAGAAGGGGAAGGTGTGGGCGGGTGATGTGCGGGGTCGGCCCTTGCAGAGGTTGCAAAGGCTCTACACCAGGGCCTGTGCACATCGCATGGTGTCCTCTTTTTTTTCCGGCACCTTTCCTCTGTCTTTCCTTTCGTACACTGCGCCTCAACGATGACAATTCTTTGATACGTTGCTTGCTTTGAAACCTTCTCTGTCTTTGCCTTCATCTCGGCTTCCATATTGAACATTAGAACACAAATATATACAAACACCCAATTACCCCCTCCCAAGGAAAAAAAAGAGCATACATTTTTTTTTTCTTGCCAACGTGAGCACTTGCACAGAGGGGACATCCGTTTTTTCACCATCTCTCTTCCTCGTGCCACTCCCTCCTCTTGCGATGCTGTCTGATCTTCCATTTGTGCGACACCTTTTTTTTCACGGGTGTTTGTGTTCTTCTCTGCTTGCCTGTTGTTGGACGCAGAGAGGGAGACACACGGAACAACAACAACAAAAGAACGTCACATGAGCACCCACACGCAAAGACGTGCTTCATGCGCAGTAGGAGCTCGTACGGCTACATTTGTGAGCGTGTTGTAAATGGTTGCGTACACGTTCCTGTACTACTCCCCCTCCCTCCCCCAATACATCCACGACCACTCTGTTCGTTGCGACGATTTGTTTTTTTCTTCCTCTCGCTTTCGAAGTCCACCATCTCCACCACCAAAACACCTCTCTCTTTATTTGTTGTTGTTGGCGCGCATACGTTCGTTTCCCGCGCCTCAGCTGTGCTCTCTCTGCTCGGATGCGTGTCTGCATCCTTTTTTTTCCGCGTGTGTGTCTGTGTCTCTGTGTGTCGCCTTTCACTCTCTTTTTTTTGCTTCCTCTTTTGTGTTTATTTTTCCCCATGGCGAGTGCATCTGCGCGCCCTTTGACTCTCCCTCTGTCTCTGTCTCTGTCTGAAAGGCCTTCTTTGTTTCGCTTCGTCTGCTTGTGCGCGGCCGTGCGTGCGCGTGTCGGTTCTTCTCCCCTCTCCCTCGTCTGTCTGTTTTTTTTTCTGCAGTGTTATCGCCCGTCTTCCGTTGGATCTCTTTCTTTTTTTTTCGCGGACGTGCGGAAGTCTTTGCTTCCCCTCATCTGGATATCTGTCAGCTGTTCTGTGCGTGTGTGAGTGTGTGTGTTAACGTTCCGTGGTGGCAGTGTGAAGTACAAGCGGGGAGTGTCGGCGATAGATGGAGGCGGTCGCGTGATTGGCACGAGTGTGCGTTTACTCCGTCGAGTTATGCATATCTGTGTGATAGCGGCTTCGCTAGGTCTCTGGCTCCCCGCTTTCACATGCGACGCTTGGGCCTCTGCCTCCGCCAAGTTCTCTGTTGCAACATGAAGGCACTCCAAGGAGTTCTCGATCAGTAACGTGCGCAGCATATCAGCATGCGTGCGGACTTGAAAAGAGCAACAAGAAGTGGGAGAATACATCAACGGCATGCGGTGCCCTGAAGGAAGGGGGGGGGAGTCGGGGCGGAGGGACGAAACGAGAGAAAGAGAAGCAACTGTGCGCGGGATGCTAGTGGTCCTGCAACGCCTCTCTTCGACCCAACGCAGTCGTACCGCGGCTTCTGGCTGCTCCCGCACATATCACCCTTTCTCTGTTGTGCGAATGGCTCCTCGACTGACTGGTGACGTCACTGCCGGAACATGGCCGGTGTCTCCAACCCCAGCGGCGGTGTCGACCCGAAAAGGCCGTGGATAACCTGTGGAGTAGTTCCTGCGCTGAAAAACGACAAGGAAACATGCCCCATAGACGTGCCGTGCTTCAATTCTCTGTACTTCCTTGTCTTTTCAGTGGGGCCTCAAGCCTTGGCAGGATAGCACAAGATACAATATCCTGGAGAGTGGGAATCGACGCACTTGTCCCTCACAGCTGCTCAAGAGTATGCACACTGCGCCATCGACAGGCAGAGGTGAAGACAGAGAGGAGCCCCAGGAGAGGAGACATGCACCAGATGGGAAACCGTAAAGCTCTTTAGAGGCTCTCGGTATTATTTGGATTTTCTCTCCGTTCTCCGCTTCCCCCGGTCCGCGGCTAGGCCAGCCCCAGCGGCCCGCACGACGCACGCCACCGCTTTCCGCCCTCGAGCAGGACCGTGGACGTGGCCCGCGTTTGCATCAAGGCGTGGGGTGCGCCCGGGTCGGTGTGGCGCGGGTGGTGCGGCCGGCAGGCGGTGAGGGGGCGTGGACGAAGACGGAGAGCCCGCTCGGTGCATGGCCGTCCGCTTCGACGGCAGGGCGGCGCTGTGGCTGTGGTGTGGGCTTCGTTGCTGAGCTGTATGCGGGTGTAGAAGGCGAACATTCTTGAAGTGAGCGTCTTATCCTTTTTTTTTCAAGTTTGAATTTGCATGGCAAGATCAGTAAAAGAAGTCCTTGACAAGTCGCGCTTGTGAGGGCACACGAAAGAGAGGGACGCGCTTCTATATGTGATCTGCTTTCATGGGATCACGAAGAGGAGTTGCGAGAGCGCTCTTTTGACCCTCTTAGTGTTTATGTATGATTTCTGGTTTCCTTCGAATCCTGGACTGTGTGAAGGTGAAGCACGAGGCAACTGCCGCGTTGCTTCTGTGGGCAACGGGAGAGCGAGGAATCATCGACGTGACTCGCTCCCTCTCTCTGTTATGTGGTTGTGCTGCATTTCATGCTGTGTACTCTTTTTTGTGGTTGTTTCTCAGTGGTACACTTGACATCTCATGTGTCACTCCCAGCTCTTGCATGGGGAGAAAAAAAAATTCCACACGACTCACTCGCTCATTCTCTGTCTCTCTCTGTCCCTTGACACGCCCCTCTTCTTCTCCGCCTGACGCCTCTGTCTATGCCTGACGCACGTCTCTTCACGGTAGCTACTCCGATTGCAACTCATTACCGTATGCTTGGCAAGTGCCAAGGGAAATAAAGGCGCACAACTAGGCTTGCACGAATACAGCGTTGAGTCTAGTGTGTCCGAGTGTGTGACCCATGTGGTGCACGTGAGTATCCGATTAGTGCATTCTTTTTGGTTTTCTTTCTCTGTTGATTGCGTGGTACGGGCATCTGTACGCTTCGCTAAGGCTCTTGGTACCGTAGACACTTTTTGGCTCTCGCAACACGTGCATGTCTTCACTGCTGCCGGTCTTGATCTTTTCTGTTTTTGTTTTTGTTGTTGTTGCCTCCGCTTTCCAGCGGTCTTCTTGGCGCACCTCCGGTGCGCACCTCATTCGTTCCCAGACGCACAAAGGTCAGCTGTGTCTCGCCTCTCGTCACTTGACGTGTTACCTGGCAAAGCTTGCCCTGTTATTCGGAGGTAGACTCTCAGACGCTCACTTTACCCCACGTTCGCCTGGCTACCCCACAGCCGCGCGGCTGCCCTTTACCGACAATGGAGCTGACACTGTATCAGGCGGCAGACATCTCGATTGTGTCGCAATACTATTCTCCAGTGGCTGCGAGTGCCATCACGTACGCCATCAGCAACTTCCTTCCATATGCGAACAACTTTCCCCACTCGAAGGTGCGGCTGACGCCTGACAAGGACATTGCCGAGCGGCTGCACTTTGAATGCTTCTTGACGATTCGCAAGAGCCCCCACGACACTCAGGGCACTCCCCTGCTCGTGGTGATCTCCTTTGCGGATGATTATCCGCAGAAAATGCCGTCTGCCGTTCTCGTACCACCGCCTGGTGGGGAGAAGATCAAGCACCCGTACTCGGTCATGTCGATCGATGGACGCATCCAAGTGGAGTGCTTGTCGTATTTGCGCGGGGTAGTACGGCCGTATTCGTTGCTGGACATGCTGCTCGCCATTAGCGAGCAGTTTGAGGTAGAATACCCCCTCGTTGGAGCGAACGACGTCCCTCCTACCGCAGTGGCGAGTGAGCGGCCCAGTGTGCAGAGTGCCGGGTTGAACGGAATGGACCCCGCCCGCCAGTCACTAGTGCAGGAAGCGGCGGAGCGTGTCGTGATTGACGTGAACCAAAAAGCTAGCAAATACCTTGACATGCGCAAGCAGGCTCTCCTGTACCTGCAGAAGTTGAACGAGTCGAACAGGGAGCTGCAAAAGGCTAAAGAGATCCTCAGGGAACACCAATACGAGCTACAGGAGTACTTGCCGAGCGTAGGCAACGTAAGCTCACTCGTGCGTCAGCTGGACGGACACGAGGACACGGTAGAGGAGCACGCCAACTGCCTCGTCCCCGCTGATCCGCTGCAGGCACGTGCGCTGGAACTAATGGCAGAGATTCATGCAGCGGACGACACGCTGGCGCTGTTGGAGGAGGGGCTGAAGCGAGAGTTGATGACCTGTGACGAATACGTCAAGAACGTCTCCGATGTTGGGCGAGAGCAGTTCGTGTCGCGGCACTTGTACTTGAGAGTTTCCGATCAGCTTGGCAAGACGAACAGCAGCGCGGCGGCCACCACACCCATCTCCACACCACCCCCTGTACAGACACCTCGCTCACCACCAGAGGTGCCGCATCGGCTTGCACCGGCAGAGGCTCTACGGATGGAGTTTCCGTCCGCTGATGTGGACGTCATTCGTGACGTTTTGGCGTCTGTGGAAGGTGACCTAACAATCGCCCGACAGCAGCTCAAGATGATGTTTCCCTAGCGAGGTAGTACGCTACGGCGTCGCCTCCCACGCTGCGTGTAGACACCTCAGAGAAGCGCCGCAACGCCACGAACAAGAACAGCGTCAGAGATTGCACGATGGGATGGTGGGGGGCCGACCTATTCGGGAAGCGCAGAACGAGGCCTCTGTTGTTCTGCTTCACCAATGAGCACGCTTCGACTCACCTAGCCGACAAAGAACCTCGCCCCGTGCATGTAACGACGCTCCCGCTTTGCGAAGCTGCCTTGCTCCCTCTGGACAGACGGCGCCAGACTGGCAGACGTCCAGCCATGAGGGGCCGCGATGCCTAATGATCATAATACACTCATAGGTACAGCGTCAGGGGGCTGCGGCCCCCTGCCTCGCAGCTATCGCGCTGAGTGGTAAGCGGTGGAACTTGGGACTGGACCTGCTGCGAGGGTAGCTGGAGCAGCAAGGACACAGACACACAAGGCCTGATTGCTGCTGTTGCGGGGCTTGCTCTCCCTCCTCACGGCGCTCAGCACGGGTCCCACAGCGGTGTAGGACGGCACATTGCGACGCATCTGGGCCCCCATACTGGGGCTGCCGGCCCGTCGCGTGCGTCTCTCATTTCAGCTTGTCATTGGCCGCTGTGCGTGGGACGCGAAGGACAGAAGCCGACATGCTTGCAAAGGGGGCGATGCCAGAGAGGCGGGGGCGCCGGCTGCACCGGCTAGGGACGCCGCTCAGCGGTCTCGGACGCGGGGCTGTCGCCGGTGTACAAGGCTGCTGAGCTCACGGGGCGACGGGCGGCCATGCTCCGCCGGCTGCGGGCGGGCACGTGTCGGCACCCTGCATTGCTGCAGCGGCGTCTCCTCCGTGTGGCCGCGTGGGCCGATGCGGCACCGATGCCGGGGGCAGGACGAGCGCGCCCCGAACGGCATCACCGGGTGTGCCAGAGCCCGGTGTGGGAGGGTCTCCGCAACCATTGAGGAATGCCGCGGCTTGAGGCGACGGGGGTGGGGGAGAGGCACGGCATGCAGGCAACGTGTGCCGGGTCTCGCGGGGCCGTGGCCCGCGGCTAGGCCAGCCCCTGCGACCCGCACGACGCACGCCACCGCTTTCCGCCCTCGAGCAGGACCGTGGACGTGGCCCGCGTTTGCATCATGACGTGGGGTGAGCCCGGGTCGGTGTGGCGCGGGTGGTGCGGCCGGCAGGGGGTGAGGGGGCGTGGACGAAGACGGAGAGCCCGCTCGGCGCATGGCCGTCCGCTTCGACGGCAGGGCGGTTCGTCGGGGGGGGGAGCGGGGCTGCGCTGTGGTTGTGGTATGGACTTCGTTGCTGACCTGCTGGCGGCGTTAGAATGAACTCATTTTTGTGAGAGGAAGGGACGCGTTCGTTGTATGTTTCACGAGTCTACCCTGTTTGTGTGTGTGTGGGGAAAGGCATAGGCGCCACCCACTCTGACGTTTTTGGTGTGCGCGATTAGCTATTCTGCTTCTGTTTTCTGCCGTTGAATCTTTCCTTGTGGGTTCGTGGATGTGGCAACGGCATATAGCTCTTCTTTCGCGGGCCTAAACCGTTGGACTGTGTGCAAGCTCTCTGACCTATATTTTCCTTTTTTTTGAGGAAGCTTTCCAAAGGTCATGATGGCTGGTGTGTACTGTTGTGTTCTAGTGTGTGGTTACGTGGCTTTTTCTCTGTCATGGGTACGGAGTGTGTCAGGTGGCCTATGCCTCTTCTCCTGGTGAGGCTTGCTTCTGGGTATGTTGCCCGGCTTCGTTCTTTTTTCTTGTATCAGATGCGTCTGTTAGTGCTGATGGGAGACACGCCCATTCTGAGCGCAAAGGTGCACGGCGGTGTGACTGGAACAAGAAAAAATGGAGAAATTACCGCGAATCGCGGTTCTTTAGCGGGTACGGCACTCCATACATCTCTGAGAGATGCAAAGTCGGATTCGTGGCTGTGGGTTGGCCTTCTGCTATTCAGCTATGTTCCACACACACTCCTCCAGCTTTCTATCGTTGCCTGACGGCGAAAGGGAGGACTTACTGTGGCAGCGCACCTCTGAGCCTTGGTCTCCACCTGCGAAGGTTGTTGCGTAGTTGCTTCCTGTTTTCTCGCGGACCTTTGGTGAGGGGGCGCGTTCAGCATTACATTTGCGTGCATGCGCCTTTACGTCTGTCGAGCCTCTCCTGTGCATCTAAGCCAGTCGCTCCTCCGCCCTCGACCCGCATTACCATCCTGTCTCTTTATGGTATAGCTGGCTGGCTTCCTTGAGACCTGACCGTTCATCGAAGGATCACTTCTGCACGCACGATAGGGTTTCAGAAGCGCGTCCTCAGACACCGACCGGCACAGTACACAAGCACATTATACACCCATACACGAGAACAACATACATAACAACACGCGAACCGAAGCAAACAGATACATCACAGGCACACGCACACACATGTGTTTTTCCTCTCCCTTTTTCCCGCGACCTGATGCATCTTTGAGGCTGCAGTGCACCGAATAGAAAACGAAGCTACCGTATCGGCAGAGTGGCTTTGTCGTCGGTAAGGACTTCACCAAAAGAACCCAGCGCGTCTTCGTGCCTGCGTGTGTGTGTGTGTGGTTTCGTTTACGGCACCGCTTCCCCGCCTCCGCAAGAGAAGCACACACGCACAACTCTTACAGCGATGAGTAACCCTTCTTTCTCCGGTAACCCGCCGCCGCCGCCGCACAATGCAGAGGTATCAGTGATGGAAAAAGATGACGCTGACGCCACGCCGCAGCTTCTTTTTGAGAGCTCACTCGCCGCGCCGAGGTCCCCAGCGCCGCTGCCGCCACTTCCACCCCCGCCGCTTGTGGTGCAAGTGATGAACCCTGTGGTGGCGGCGCCGTCTTCAAGCTGGCCGAACCTCCTCGGTCGCGCCAATCACACAGCCGCGCTAGCATCAATGGTCAAAGCCCCTAGAGGCTCCGACCGAGATGTCTTCTGCCTTCGACGGTCGTCAGTCACGCGCGTTCGGGAAGCCCTTTCTTTGTCGTCGACCTCGAGTGACCTGCGGGCGGTGCCAGCGATCCCGGTCCCCGACAACGGCGTCTCTTCCGTTGCTCCCCCACCGGTTGCGATCTCGCAGGAGAATGTCTCGCCCTCAATGGACATTGGTGCGCTTCCAGTAACGGTTTTGGAAACGTGTCCATCCGCTCACAGCTCTCCATCTTCTTCAGCCGTGCCTCCTGCGTCGCCATCAGTTTTACTACCAGCGCCCAAGCACACCGACGACGCGGCTCCTGTGAAAATACCTTTGTACTCATCGCATCCGACCGCTGCAGCGCTCGCGACGCCATCATACGTGGAAGGAGTGCGTGCCACGGATACCACCAACTCTGCGGCCCAGGCAAACCTCCCTCACACCGTCACGTCACTCTTGCCGGCTCCTTTGGCACCCGCAGTCGTCGTGCCAGCGTCGCTGCTGCGCCCGCCATCTGTGAGTGTCACACCTGCATCAGTGGAAGGTACTCCTGCGCTTGCGACAACCGTCACAGGTATGCCATCACGTGGCACGGATAGTCGGCCACAATACCTTCACCCCCAGCGAGAGACTGTGGAAGCAGCGGTGCGCGGTTTGATCTCCGCCCGAAATGCTCCAGAGGACCTTGTGACTTGCTGCACATCAGCCTCCTCGTGCGGAGCTGGCAGTGACAGGAGCAGCTCAGGTGGCGACAGCGTCTGTGTGAGGCGTACAACGCACATTAGTCATACTCGCACCCGAGGAAAGCGACGCGGTGGTGCGCACTCGGAAGCCGCAGCGAAGCCAGTCTCCTCGCACAGGTGCCGAAAGACTCACTCCTCCCATGGCGCATCGTTAAAAATACAGCGGCCGAGTGTTGTGCGTCTCTTCGATGGCGAAGGTCGACGTGGGCCGTGGTCGTCGTCGGTGTTGCAAGAAAAGACGTCCATCTCATCGCACAACACAACCGCACTGTCGCCGGATGGCGACACAAAGCGGCGAAAAAATGGTCGTGGTGCCCAAGCTAGTCGGGGCAGCGGGAACACAACGGGCATGGAAGAGGCGGCGCCTGCCGCTTTGGCCGGAAGTGGTGCCTTCCCAACCGTTGAGGACGGGTCTCACGCACCTCTACTCTTCATGAGCCCTGCAACGCGCTTGCATGCAGCGTGCCAAAACAGCACAAAAAACAAAGGGCTTACAAAGGCAGAGGCGAGCCTACTGACGCAGAGGTTGCTCCTGGGGAGCACCGACGCTGGGCGACGTCACGAGGCCGATAGGTGGAATATCGCAATCGTTGCCCATGATGGTGAGGAGACTGGCGACACCGGTGGCGTGGGTAGCGAGCGCGCGACGCAGTTCCGCGCTACGGGTGCTTTCAAAGGTGAGGACGAATCGGCACGTCCATGGCCCACCGGCAGCAGTGACGGCCACGCTTGTCAAAGATGGGGAAGCGCTGAAAGCACCACATCGTCGAAGCTAGCCGCCGCCGGCGCATCCGACGAGCATGGCGTTGTTTTGGTCTTAACAATACGTGGTATGAGCCCTCTGCACGCCGACGCCGGCGTTGTCCACCCCCTGGTGCGCGCGTGGGTCGTGAGCTGTGCGACGGGGCGCAGCCTGGTTCAGGCATCCACCTCTGTTCCCTGCGCCGTGACACATCCGTTTGATCTCCGCGCACACAAGACGCGCGCGCCGTGGTGGAATGCGCAGCTGGCTCTGCGGCTGAGGCCAGAACAAATGCGCACCGCGGCGGACGACGCGATGCTTCTGCTGGAAGTGCTGGACTTTGGCAACGAGACTATTCACGGCTTTCCACTTTTGCGTGAGGGGCTTTACCCCATCTGCTGGGGATTTCTGATGTTGCGCGACTGCGTTGGTCGCTCAAACCTGCTCGCGGCAGACGACTTGCATGTGCAGCTCTATCGCTACCCTTCTCGCACGCCGTGGTACCTGTCTCTGCTTAGCGCGTTGATCCCCGTCTCATGCTCCGCGGCGGGCGCGGTCTTTGAACCGCATGGTTCGAGTGCAGCCCCTTGCTGCAGCGACGGCCCCAGAGTCTCCATCGCCAACGACGTGCCGACCATCCACACAGTGTTTGCAACTGCCAATAACCGCAAGATTCCGTACGAAGGCTGTATCGTACTCCGCGTACGTCAGACGAGCAACACCGCCTTCGTCCCTGACACAACGGAGATGCTGCTCTACGAGGAATACCTCCTCTCGATGCTGGCGTCCAATGGGGGGAGTGACGCGGTGCCGCGCTCCTCACGATGTGTTTCGGCAGCCGTCAATAACGAGGTGTCGCTCGGCCGGATGAGGGAGGAAGACGGCGTTCGTGGGGCGGCAGTTCCAGCGTGCCCTTGGTCCACGATTGTCCTCCCCGAAAACTACTACCGAATGGATGGCGAGCGGTCATTGCTGCCGCACGAGATTCTGCAAACGACCGCAGTTCTGGGGGCGGTCACGTGCGTCTCCTTCGCCCATAGCGGCTCCTTCGTTGCGCTCGGCGTCTGTCGTCATCTCCAGCACGTGGTTGAGCTGCGCAATCCTCTGCTCCCTGACATGGCCGTTGTTGCCTGCCTTGTCGGTCACACCGGTCACATCCACCGTGTCGTATTTCAGAAAGAGGACAAGTACCTGCTGTCGTGCTCGTCTGATGGGACGGTACGTGTCTGGCAGCCCAGGTCGTCGGAAAGCGTTCTCACTCGCGAACCGAGCGCAGGGCCCGACAGCATGCAGTGCGTGTGCACGTTGCCACACGGCTTTCCAGTGTATACGGCAGTGTTTCACCAAGAGAAGATTATTGCCGGCGGCTTCAGCGATCAGATCTTCGTCTGGGATTACGAGCACACGATCCAGGGGGAGATGGAATCGATGACGACGATGAGCAACACGACACTGCGTCTCATCACCACATTCACTCCAGCGCACCACACAAGAACCCCACCCACGGATTCGCAGCGCACAACTAGGGAGGTTCTCGGGCAGCTTGTGCAACGAGTCGACACGGCCGGCGCTACGGCGGCGCCGGAGTGCGTGTCGACTATGACACTCAGCCTTGCCTCGAATGAGCGCAGCAATCGAGTGTGGTCCGTCCACGCAAACAGTTCTGTGGTGTGTTGGCGCGCCACCGTAGAGACTGCCAGCAGCGGCGGGGGCGGCAGTCGGTGGCAAATGTCGACGCGACACACGGCCGACTGCAGCGGCGCGGCAGAGGTGCAGGTGAAGGGTGGGTACGCCATTGTGACCTGCGGAAGTGCTCCCATCGTATTTGTCTTTGACGCCACCACGTGCGAGCAGCTGCGCGTCGTCAACACACGACTTTCGTTTGCCACACCGATTCACCTTTTGCCCGACGGGGAGGCGTTTGTTGCGGTCGTTGGCGACCCAGGCCGACTCCTTGCATGGGAATGCTTTGATGGCGGCTTGTGTACTCCTGTCTCCGGCTACGGCAAGGCCTCTCCGCTGTTCAAAGTGGCGCGGATGGTGTGGGCGGAGTCTCAGCAGCTCGCCGTCTTCGTCAGTCATTCACCGTCCTCGGAGGGGGAGATAGCCCGCTATAAGCAACGGCCAATGCAGCCGGGTGCAGGACAGAGCGCAGCCGCCTTTCAGTATCGGCAGCAGGAGCTGCAGTACCGCCAGGGCGACATACCGACCGAGGCAACGCTGATCACCGTCGCGGGCACTGCTCGGGGCAAGTCGACTGTGCTTCTGAAGACAGACCGCAATTCCTCCGATGCGTTTGTGAAGATGTTCGGCGGTGATGTGCAGCCGAAGCGAAAGGCGACTTATCTGGTGGAGCGCGAACGCGCAGTGCACCAGCGTGCGGCTGAGCGCGCAACGCGCAACGAGCGGCTGCACCCGACAACCGCCTCCACCGAACTCTCCGCGCTGTTTTCGGCACCGGTGGCCACGAGCATCCCATATGACGTGACGGAGAAGGGGGCGCGCATGAACACCATCGTGAACTTCTGGCGTGGACTTGTTAGTCAGCACCGACGCACGGCAGCGCACCCCCAGGAGGACGAGAGAGTCTCCTCTAGCGCCGACACGTTTGGCATGCAGCCTGCCGCGTGGCGTGCGCTGCAGTACATTGAGGACATAGAAGATGTTCTATGAGCGGATGTGCACCTCCCATTCCCATCGTTTTCACGTGCGTGTTCTGCTGTACACGGTGTGAGCGCATTGCCTTCTGTGGTGCGTTGAGGAAGAAAGCGGAGGAGAGTAGGCGGCGATTGACTGTGCGCGACACGCACTGACCGCGGTCTGCTACATAGATGATGTCCATTCAATGAACGAAACACAAGACACAAGCGTATTACTGCATGTTGCGTGTGCGTGTGTCTTCTCCCACACCGGTCAGCTGAGTCCACTGAACGGCGACGGGGAAGTCTGGAAGAAGCGAAATGCTGCGGGAAGCATCTCACACGGCAGGTAGCTTGCATCTCAGCAAAGTGCCTGGACAAAGAGACGGCCTTCCTCGCCCACACCTCCGCGCTTCCCAAATGCCGGTTCCTTCTCGCTCTTCGCAGAGCCCTCCTCATCCCTTCCCCTCCCTCCTGTCCTCACCTCGCCCGCTGCGTGCGACAACAACAAACACGCACACGCGCACGCACATATATATATATATATACTCTCATGCGCACATGATCACGCAACTCGTGCAAGCCGCTTTCCTCTATCTTTTATTGGTGCACATCATTGTGTTGTTGTTACGTGTGGTGGTTCTTGGTTCGTTGTGTGCATTTTCCGTTTGCCCTCCGTTGCTGTTTGTGTGTTGTGCCTCATCTTGGTCGCCTTTCCTTCGCCCTTCCCCCTCAACGCCGACGACGCGCACAAAACAGGCCCCCGCTCCCGCCCCCGCCCCGGTCCCCAAAGAAAAAATCGCAGAAAGGAGAGACGCACAACCCCCAGCACAAAGTCCGTCTTTTTTTTGTGTGTGGTCTTTGTCTGTCTTTCTCTGTGTGTGTGTGTGTGTGCACGTCGCAGACGACCGTCGTTCCTTCGTGGTGGCGCATTCGCACGCATACAAGCAAGCAAGCATACAAGCACCCTTCTGCCCTGCACGTGCTCCGTCTCTTGTCTCTCCCTCCCCACACGCACACACACACACTCCTTGTGTGACTTTGGTGCACCTGTGCTGTACGCTCGCTGGCATTCGACTTTTATTGTTTCGTATTTGAGAAACATGTCTCTTGCCTTTGATGAGTACGGTCGCCCTTTTCTGCTGGTGAAGGAGCAGCAGCAGAAGGAGCGCGTGAGCGGCGTCGAGGCGCAGAGAGCGAACATCCTCGCTGCACTCGGCGTGGCGAATGTGCTGAAGTCGAGCCTCGGCCCGCGAGGCATGGATAAGATCCTTACCACGCCGGATAACGAGGTGGTTGTGACAAACGACGGCGCCACCATCCTAGACCTGATGGACATCGACAACGAGGTCGGCCAGCTCATGGTGGAGCTGAGCAAGTCGCAGGACTCCGAGATCGGCGATGGCACCACTGGTGTTGTGTGCTTTGCAGGCGCGCTGCTGGAGCAAGCAACGGCGCTGCTCGACAAGGGCATCCACAGCTCACGCATCTCGGAGGGGTACGAGAAGGCGTGCGAGATGGCGTGCAAGCGCCTCGAGGAGGTGGCCGAATCCATCCCTCTGGAGAAGAAGGAGTTCCTGTTGCAGACAGCCCGCTCGACGCTCAACTCTAAAGTGGTGAACCGTGACCGCGACCGTCTGGCGCAGATCTGCGTGGACGCGGTGCTCGCCGTGGCGGACATGGAACGACGCGACGTGAACATGGACCTTATCAAGGTTGAGGGCAAGGTTGGCGGCCGCCTGGAAGAGACGTGCCTTGTGGATGGCATTGTTCTCGACAAGGACTTCTCGCATCCGCAGATGCCCAAGGAGCTGACGAACCCGAAGATGGCCATCCTGACCTGCGCCTTCGAGCCGCCAAAGCCGAAGACGAAGCATACGCTGCAGATCAGCAGCGCCGAACACATGCGTGAGCTGCACGAGCAAGAGCAGGAGTACTTCCGCTCCGAGGTGCAGCGCTGCAAGGACGCCGGCGCCGACCTCGTCATTTGCCAGTGGGGCTTCGATGATGAGGCCAACTACTTACTGTATCGCAACCATCTGCCAGCGGTTCGGTGGGTCGGTGGCGTGGAGCTGGAGATGATCGCCATCGCCACCGGCGGCCGCATCGTCCCTCGCTTTGAGGATCTGACGGCAGAGAAGCTCGGCACATGCGGCCGCGTCCGCGAGGTTGGCTTTGGCACCACGAAGGACCGCATGATCTTTGTCGAGAACTGCCCGAATAGCAAGGCCGTCACCGTCTTCATCCGCGGTGGCAACAAGATGATGATTGAGGAGGCGAAGCGTTCACTGCACGACGCCATCTGCATGGTCCGCAACCTGATCCGCGACAACCGCATCGTTTACGGCGGGGGCTCGGCGGAGCTGGCGGCCTCGTCTGCGGTGCTCGCCCACGCCGACGCCGTGTCAACGGTGGACCAGTACGCCATTCGCGCCTTCGCTGACGCTCTCGAGTCGATCCCGATCAACCTGGCCCTCAATAGCGGTCTCGACCCCATCCGCGCCCTTTCCGATGCACGCAAGGCGCAGCTAGAGGGCAAGAATCCGTACGCCGGCATCGACTGCATGGACCGCGGAACGATCGACATGAAGCAGCAGCAGGTCTTCGAGACTTTGAGCGGCAAGTGCTCGCAGCTGCGCCTGGCGACGCAGGTGGTCAAGATGATCCTCAAGATCGACGACGTCATTGTCACGAAGCCGGATGAGGATCAGCAGCAGTAACAGGTTGGCTAACAGAGATCGACGCAGCGGCGGAAAAGCGAGGGAGGGGGGTATTGAGGGGCGCATTAGGAGCCCGAACTGTCTTGGCGAAATCTCGTGCGTCATCGGCTCCCCGCCCCGCCCTCCGGCCGACGTTCTTCAGCGTTCATGTGACATGTGTCCTATAGAGGTGGCACTCAACGGTGTCAGCAGGGAGAACGGGTGAGAGTAGTGGTGGATGGCGGCATCGCTGGCCGTCACAGGGGCGATGCCCATAAAGGCAAGGGAGAAAAGACGGTGCGCGTGTTGATTTAGAGGGTGTCTGCTGTTTGCCCTTCCCCCCAACAACTCAAACCAACACCACCTCGCCTCTCTCATTGCCTTTGTAAGCCTTTTACGCTCCTCTCTTCAACGCTCGCTCGTTCCGCGCAGTCGCTCTATGCCAACGTGTGTTAACGCGGCCGTGTTGTCGGCAATGGCGGTTTTTCGTGTTGCCGTGTGTCTGTGTCTGTGTAGGTGTGGGTGTTGGAGCGCGCCTGCAGCAGTGTTAGTGACTGTATCTGTGCGTGTATGTGACGGTGGACCCCTTCTCCCCGTTTCTCTCGTCAGATGGCGTGTGTTGGTGAAAAGGTAGAATATATATATGTAGAGGAAGGGGGAGACACTGTTGTAACCGGTACACCCCATAAAGAGGGTGTGCTGCGGCGTTGGGGGTAAACGCGATGGTACGCCTCGCCTCTCTCCTGTGTTGTTTCTTTCTTGTAAATGCGAAAAGAAAATGTCGGTGCAACGCGTCGTCACTTTATTTCGATTTGGGAGGTGTCTGTGCGCACTAACCCCCGCATGTACCTGTATGTGTGTGTGTGTGCATGCATCGGTCTACCATATATATATCTATGTATATGAGGCCGATACATACGCACAAACACCCGCAGACAGGAGAGGGGACTGGGGGAATGAAATGGGGGCCGCGCCCCGCGCACGAAGCCACACGTAGCGTAAATATGAAGAACCAGAAAGAAGCACACACACACCCACACACGCAAAGGAGGAGAAGCTCCCTAAAGGAAACAGCAACGTACGTAATGAGCGTCTTTCGAACGGGGGACGGTGTGTGCCGTAGTAGCAATGGGGCCGCGTGCCTGCGTTGGCACCTTTGAATGCCGTTGTATCCGCCTGCGTTTGGGGATGCAGGGAGGAACATGCTGTTGTAGTCAGCTCAAGGAGATACTGTCGTGCTCCGTCGATGTGAAGTTGGGCATGCACGCTCTCCTCATGCGCTAAAAAAAATTGCGACCCGAATCTCTCTCTCCTTGACTGCTGGGGTGGGAGATCGCTGCGGTTGTGCACGCCACTCTCAGCACTTTCTGTTCCTGCTCCTTTTTGTTTTCGTTTGTGCCCCCCCCCCGCTACCCATCGCCTGCCCTTCCCTTTACTTTCACGGCAATGGTGTTCTCCCACAGACGCAATGGGTAAATGGTAGAGGGATGTGTTTCGTGTTCCTTGTACCTGAGCATCAACCGAGAGATGGCGCGACGCAGTTCCATCCCAGCAACCCCCTTCCTAACACTACCACGGACCCATACGACTAGGACGACTTCGTTGGCGCTCGTAGAGACGGTACTGGTGCGATAAAGTTGTACCCGAGAAGAGTGACTGCTGATACATCTCGCCTCTCTTCTCCTCTCCCGCAGCTAGTCAGTGCGATCAGCTCCCCCCCCCCTCTCCCTCTCCCCCCACAATCACCGAAGGCGTACGCGAGAGCTTATCGATGACATCTCCAAAATTCCGAATTGTCACCACATTGTGTACGTCATGCTGAGGCTTCCCTCACACACATGCCGGATCACTCACGGTGGATTTTTGATGCGAACATGCGTGCACACGCCCCACGGCAGCCCTAGTCATCACCTTCCCGCCCCAGGCACAGTGGCCACCGCCTTACGACGCTGACCCACCCACATGCGGCGTCTACATGGCACAGGGGCGCTCCAATGGCGCTTGCATCCCCGAGGGATGACCGCGAGCAGGGGGCAGCATCCGAATGAGAAGACGCAGGTGCTCCCCACGCCTCGAATACGCGCCATCTTGCTCCCGTGCAGGTGCGCGGCTTTCGCAGCCTAAAGAGGAGGAAGGGCGATCCTGCACGTCCTACAAGCCTTACCCGAGGCTCGAGCCCATTGACGCCTAACCAGTAGCCAAGGA
The DNA here is from genome assembly GCF_000234665.1 of Leishmania mexicana MHOM/GT/2001/U1103. Classification (NCBI taxonomy): domain Eukaryota; phylum Euglenozoa; class Kinetoplastea; order Trypanosomatida; family Trypanosomatidae; genus Leishmania; species Leishmania mexicana. Next base: position 397,496 of record NC_018335.1, read on the forward strand.
AGAGCGGAGGGGGAACTCCCTTGCCTACGGCACAGGTGAAATCGATGCACTTTGCGGATCTGTGTGGCGAGATGAAAAGCGAGGGGGCGCAACCAATGCAGCGCGCATGGGGCGTACCCCCGCCACCAGTGACAGAAGCCGATGGCGAGGCCCCTCCTCCCCTCACTGGCAGCAGCCATTAGGGTGCCGAGCGCACCTCCGAACCCTCTCCTTGGTTGGGCGTTCACCGTCGTGGAGGAGAGGAAAGGATGTCTCAGACGGTGGCATCTTCATTCTCTGGCTGCGACAAGTCAGCAGCTGGCCCGATGAGTAGCGTTACAACGCGGCTGTGGGTCTGGATGCACAGCCATGGGAACTTCGTGCTCGGCGGCTGTGTGTGTGAGGGATGGGGGTGTGACGGACCTGGCAAGGTCATCTTTTCCAGGTGCCTCTTCCCGTGCATCTGCGGCTGCTCTTGGGCCTGTGAACCAGGAACGGCTCCGTGCATCAGCGAAGAGCGCACCCAATGAGCTTGGCCGTTGACCCAGAGGTAATGCGGGTGGTGACAGCAACATCGCCCTTGCCATCCTATGTGTGGCCAAGCGATCCGTCTCCAAAATTCTGGTGAAGGTCTGCATGGAAAACATCCAACGGACGGCTGGTCCACAGGCGGTGGAGGCAGCTCTGCAGGCGCCCCGAAGCGTCGAAACCCCGGATACCACAAGAAATGGGGTCTGACTAACGACATGAGGCTGAATCGGTTGTGATGGATACGAAAAGGTGTGTACCCTGCGCTGTCGTCCAAGGCACCCCGCACACTCCGAAAAAAAACAAACAATGAATCAGCAATTCCGCAAAAGCGGACTACACACGTCAGCTTCGCGCCTACCTGGCGACGTGCAACACGTTGGCGGAACCCCTCAGGTCACCTATTTTCCTCTTCTGTTTCCTCTTTTTTCTCTGATGCCGCATTAACGAGGGGCAGGAGACCGTTATGTAAACACACCAAAAGACAGCAACATGTGCGGTTGGTCATACGTCGGTTATCTGCACATCTCTCCAGCCCCCTGGTAAGAAACCCTTTTCTGATCATGACGTCCTCAACCAAAGCGAACGGCCCGCTACTTGTGCCGCCATCGAATTTCGCCATGGTGGAGGATGGCGTCTACCGCGGCGCCTACCCAACCGAGGCGAATGTGCTTTACCTGCGCCACATTGGGATTACGCATATTGTGCTTCTCTCTATTGAGCAGCTGCCGGGCCCGGTGAAGCGGTTGCTCGGATCGGAGGTAACTGGGAAGGCCGCCAGCAACTGCCTCACGCGTGGCCCTATTCGCATTATTAACATTGTGGACATGCGCACCTGGCGCGTGGATGGGGTGAATAGTGGGGACGACTTTAGCCCCCACGACGTCACCCGTGCGTTGGACTTTGCAGTGGACCGGCGATGGCATCCGGTGCTGTTTGCCTGCCCTCTCGGCGAGCTACAAACGAACGTGCTCATCGGGTGCATGCGGCGCTACCAGCACTGGGCCCTCTCGGCCATCTTCAGCGAGTGTGAACTCTACACAAGCGTGTGCCGCACTCTGCGGCAGTCGATATTGCTCTTCATTGAGTCCTGGGACCCCGCGAATCACCCCATTAGTGCGGTCAACATTCATTACCGTAATCGCAAAATGGTGCATCAGGAGCGCCGAAAGCACCGGCACGCTGCCGCGTTCGACGACGACCGCGACAGAACGAGCGGATCCAACTCCTTCGAGGACTCCGTGGAGGAGGTGGAGGAGAATGCACGCCGGAGCGTCATGAGCGACCTGCTGGACAAAAACTCCGCAGACGGGCAACACAGCAGCACCGTTTCGTCCACACAGTGGACCTTTAGTGAAGTGAGTGTGAGATCGACGTCGCCGCCGATGAAAGTGAAGGTACGCAACCCAGACGCAGCGTTCATCTCGACAAGTGGACAACGCCCTCCAATGATGATGCGTCGGGCGGCTGCCGCTGCCGCAGCGGCGCGACTCCGCGAGCAGCAGGACCAGCAACTTCACAAACAAATGTCAGCGAGTGAAGCGGAGGAGCAGGCGAACTTTGTGCAGATGGAAGAGGGCAAGGTGGCTGGCGTGATCTGGGCAGAGTGGTACCTGGAAGCCCTTCGTGTCGCCGAGGAACTAAAGGTGCGGGCATACAGCTTACCGTCCATATGCTACGGTGGCGCTGATGTGTGCACCGGAGCCGAGCTTCCACCACCGCATGTGCTCTATGCCGGCGCACGCAATCCGCCCGCGCTCGATGCCCGCTCCACCTTCACCAAGGAGTGCATCGTCGAGGAAGATGATGACTAGGGCGCGTCGTGTGAGGAAGGGGAAGGGGGAGGGGGCAGTCGTCTCTCTGTGTGTCTCTCCCGATCCTTTTTTTTGCTTGTGCTGCTGTGCGTGCGGTGTCACCGATCTGAGGGCACTGCGGGAGATACGAGAAAACGTGGTGGGGAGAGGGGGACGTCACCGCAGCCCTTTTCCATCGTCGTCCTCACGTTGCAGGCGCGTACGGAGGGCGACCCACGGGCTTCGCCTGTTGTGCTGCTCCGTCTCCTCCCGCGTGTGTGACATGTTTCGCTTTTTCCAACAGGATTGGGCAATTCTGCGTTCACCTCCTTTTCACCTCTCCGACTGTCCTGAGGCGCACCGGGTGTGACCGTCCGAGCTGCCGCTGTGGCAAAAACAAAAAACAGCAACGGAAAAAAAGAAAAAAAAAACATACAGCGCAGTTAGGAAGGACGTGCGACAGGGTGGCTCGTGAGCATGCTCCTCGCAAACCGCAAGTAGAGCCTTTCTCCCTCCTACTCGCCTCGTGATCTTTCTCTATAGTGACTACGACTCTGATGTTTGGGGGTGATGTGTATCGTGCGGCGTGCATCTTTCTGTTTTGTCCTTATTCGCCAGTGGTATGAACTCATAACATGCGGCACGGACTTCATTTCTTTGACTGCCGTGTACCCTACGTGCGAAGACACTCACGAGTGCAAGGGCATTGCTTCTCCCGGGGGTGAGGTGGCGGATGCTTACTTCGTAGGACCTCAGTCGGTTTGCGAGGCACACCAATGCATAAACGTGTAATGCGCGTCCTTCTCAGAGCTGCGCCAACCGTCTCCACTCCTCTCTCCCCTTCATCGCGCTCGTACGCTTCCACTTCGCTGCTATTTCCTGTAGTCTTTCCCCGCGACTAGCTGCTTGTTGTTCTCTCGCTCTCACTGATGGTGCCGCAAGGTCGCCGTCTTGTGTAAAGTAGAAAACGCAAAGGAGCCTCTACCAAATCCCACTCCCGCACCCAGTGCGGCGACATCCAGACACCTGCCTCAAGGGTTTCAGGCTGTTAATGTCGCCAGGCGGGTACGTGCAGGAGTGAACACAGACACACACACATATATATATATATAAGCTCATACAGCGGCAGTGTCGGTGGTCGTCTCCTCTTAGTGACTGACTGCTGCTGTCCGCTCTTTCTTTCCTTTTGTCTCTCCGCTTGCTGGTTTCTGCGTCGTTGTCGCGGACGGGGTGGTGGTGGTGCTGGACGCAGGTGGCCCAAAGACGTCAAAGCGTGTCGAAGTGGAACGCGTCGTCGAGCCAGAGGCCGCTGCGCAATTGCTGCGGCCGCTTTTATGTGTCTTTCCCGAATACCCGCATACACGTACAGCATATACAAGACGTGAGGGCGTTTGCAGTCGGCGCGCGTAGGCGCTTTTTGATTTTGGCGTGTGTGTGTGTTTGTGCTCACATTTTGTTTCGGTGGTGTATGCATTCGTTTCTTCTTCGTTTTTTTTTTCCTCCGCTGAGTTGTGTGCGAATGTGTTGCAGGGAGGGAGCGCTGGAAAAGGAAGAGCGAGCAGTAATCGGGTGAGTGTCCAGGAAAGGCAGCTAAACAGCAGGAAAACGGAAACAAAAGACGTCTTGCGCCACTGTTTTCGCTTGCAGCACCGCTGAACTCTACGGTCCAGGGAGTGAGGCTGCGTACTCATACTCGGACGCGGTGCGCAGTTGAGGTGGGCGCCTCCTCCCATCAGCCCGTATCACCAGCATCGCACGGCGTGTGCTCATTCGAATTTCTTCGCGATTGTGGTCGCTATCGAAGTCTGCCACTGAGCTCATTCTGGAAGCTGAGGTGCTGCCGTACGGCCGTTGTTTCTGCGCAGATAATTTATCGAGGGCGCAAGAAACATGCGTGCGAAGCGCCCGCTCCGTACGTCGGGGCCGTGCTTCGACCTGGCCGGGCTCATGGATCATGCAGCCCCTGAGCTGCAGGTGCAGCAAAAGAATGAGCAGGAGCTCAACAAGTTCTTCATCGACGTGGATGACAATATCGTTTCACCGATGATCACGACAGGCCCGAGCTTTCGCACGACGAACTCGGCGGGTCTGTCGAGCAACAACTCCACGGTCGAATTGACGGCAATGGAGATGGCGGGCACCGGTGGCAGCACGTCGGTGGAGCAGAGGACGATGGCGTCCCCGCAAAACGAGGCCAAGTTTATTCACGTCAACGACACTAACATCTTCGTGCTGATTGACGGCATCTCGATGTTTGTGGAGGGAAAGAGCACGTTCACCGGGACAGAAGACGCACGTCTGCTGGTGGAACGGTTGCGACAGAAGAAACTTGCCCGTTCCGTGGACACGGTTCAGGAGGCCATCTTGAACATTCAAATGTCGGCTGACCACTGCGGCTGCGAGGAGACATCTCCGGTGGTATCTGCCATCCCCTCTGGCTCCCCTGTTCTGCCAGCAGAAAGATCTTCAATGCAGTCCACAGCGAACACTCTCCCAATGAGCGTGCCAGCGCTTCAGAACACCGTCGCCCCCACCGCGCTACCTGTGCCGCCGCCGCCCACGAAGCCGGTCCCCATCGCGAATCCGTGGGCGTCGCTGTTTGAAGACGCCAAGGTGCCATCTGGCTCACCTCTGTTTCGCTCCTTCAAGGCCAAGTCTCTAGGCAGCACCAGCAGCTACGGCTTTCCTCCTGCAGACAGCACGCTGCTGTGTGAGAGCGCCGAATCGGGTGCGACGTCATCCTCGCCTACGACAACAGTTTTCCCTGCGACGGTGGCCACCCCGACATCGGCGTTTTCGTCCACCACTGGCCTCAACGCCTCTAGCCGTCTCACGCACTCCGTCAGCTTCCCCAGCCTGCGTCATCAAGACAGCTCGTCGTCCCTCCTGTCAACGACCTCGGGTGCCGGCCACCGCCACAGCGGGCACCCCAGCCGCGGCGCAGCAGCGCGGCGGACAAAGCAGATTTCGGTGGAGGAGATCGGCCACAGCAACTGCTCGCTTGACATGGATGAGGTGGTGGTTGAGGCGATGATTGGAAAAGGCACTCAGGGAACGGTGTTCCGCGTCCGCTTGGACGGCAAGCTGTACGCTCTCAAGTGCATGAATATTGATGAGGCGCTGAACGCGACAAACGACGTGGAGCGGCAGGGGTACAAGAAAGGGCTCGTGAAGGAGTTGACCATGATCACTCTGCAACGATCGCGTCCACCGCCGGCGTACCTTATGCAAATGTTCAACGCCGTGGCCTCACTGGACGCGGAGAAGAAGCAGCTGAGCATCCTGATCGAGCTGATGTCCTTTACAGTAGAAAACATTCAACAGATGGTCTCTCGCATCCCTAGCGAGGAGTTGATGCGGGTCACTCAGTCGACGTTTCGAAACTACATGTCCGGCGGCTCGTCAGCGAAGCAGGCAATGAAGGAGTGTTGCACGGACCAGCTCCTTTACGGGTCTTCGCGGCATGCTCTGGGGCGCAACACGTACAAGGAGCCGGCCGCATGGGAGAAGAACGTGAAGCGTGAGACACCAATGCCGGAAGTGCTGCTCTCAATGCTGGCTCGGGACGTGTTGATGGGTCTGAACGAGCTGCACACCGACTACTCCATCATTCACTGTGATCTAAAGCCTGCCAACGTGATGCTCTGCTATGATCAGCAGAAGTTCAAGCTTGCCGACTTCGGCTGCGGCTCTGTGATGGAGGACCGGCAGCACGTCGAGCGGCGAGGCATCGACCTCGGCACCATACTGTACAAAGCACCAGAACGCTTCGCAGCGAACATTTTACACCGCATCGCCGACATCGACGACGGCGGCACCGGCGAGGCGGTGGTGTTCACGGCCAAGGCGGACGTGTGGTCCTTGGGCATCATGCTAATGGAATTGGCGGCTGGCATTCACCCCTGTGATCAGTTCAAGTCTGATTTCTGGAACTACGGCACCAAGTTGAAGCTATCCAAGATGAACAAGCCGCTCAATTGGTCAGAGTCGTTTTACGACTTTATTCTCCGGAGCGTTTGTGTCGATGTCTCCTTGCGATGGTCTGTGCAGCAGCTCTTGAAACACCCGTTTGTCATCAAGTTCAATCACGTGCCGCGCGAGAAGCTGAAACAGTTCGTGCAGCGCTTGGAGGTCGACAGCAAGACGTTCCACAAGCGCCAGCAGAGCGAGTTGCTCAAGGAACAGATCCTGCTCAGCACGACGCGTCGGCATAAGGACACGTTCCAGCTGCAGAGCAGGAAGGTGTGGTCGACGTACACCGCTTACCTGAAGCAGGCGCCGCCCACCAAGGATCAAACCATGTTTCCGGAGCTGCGTCACACGTAGCGAGGGCGAACTGGGTGGTTCTCGGTACGGGTGTGAGACGCTGTTTGCGCAGCCGCATGGAGCGAGGGAGGCTCTGTCTCTTGGTGTAATCTTGCTCCTGAGACTTTGGAATGTGTGCGTGTGTGTGGTAGTGCCGGTGGAGAGGGGGAGGCAGGCGGATCGTGGAGCAGGAAGGCAGTGCATGCGAGGCATGCACTTTGTAGTTTTCACTTGCCGAGAGGCTGCTTCGCTGCCGTTACCTTTTTTCCCCTTGTGGTACGCCCGCTCAGAGTTTAGACCTGACTCCTGCCTTCTCCGCCTCCTCTCATGTGTTTCCTTTCGACTTGTTCGTGATGAAGCGCGACGGCGGAGGCGATAAGCGCATATGCATGCCCACACACTTGAATACCAAAGGATGAGAGTGTCCTCGGACTGTCACGGCGATCGTTATTCCCGCTATGTGTGTGTATGCGGGAGGCGACACTGGACTTCTCCCCGAGTCAACGACAGATAGGAGAGGGAGGGGGTGGCGATCCCGATACAACAGCGGCACTCGTTGTGCCGGCTGCGACTGCCGTTCTCCTGTCTCGGGTCAGCGGGCCTTTGCGTGGATGCGCGTCTTCCCTTCGACATTATTCTTTCCCTCTCTCAATCCTGTGCCGCTTCTACCTCTACCTTTCTGTCGCTTCGTCGCCGGGCCTGTACGACAGCAATCATTGCCATCGCGAGAAACTACACAAGCAAGGAAAGGCGCTGGCGACAGCGCAAGCGTGTATACATCCAAGAATAGTAAAGGATTCGATGTGGAAAAATGCAGAAACCCATCATGATTGTTGGAACAAGCGCGCCGCACCGCCACGAGATTGCGCAGCGCCACTTTGGAGCCACCTACGACCTGGTGTACCTATCACCTGACATAGACGAGAAACAAATCCGCGATTCGGATCCTTTCACCCTGACGCGTGCGATTGCGCAAGCGAAAATGGACGAGCTTCGAGCCAAGGTGGCTCGTGACGCGGCGCTGCAGGACCGTATTGCTCAGCGGCCGGGCAGCGTCGCTGTAACCTTTGACCAGGTTGTCAACTACCACGGCGAGATTCGCGAAAAGCCCGAGTCTAAACAGCAAGCTGCTGCCTTCATTCACTCGTACTCGAGCGACAATCTGGGCACAATCATGACGACCGTCCTGTACGATTTTGGGACAGGGAGGCAGGTATCGATGCCCAACACAACCCTCACATTTTACGGTGAAATCCCGGATGAGACAGTGGCGCGCATTGTCGAGCGCGGTGCTTGTCTGCACACCGCAGGCGGCTTTGTGGTGGAGGATGTGGACATGAAACGGTGCGAGATCAAGATAGACCCTGGGACTGAGGAGGAAGTCTGCGGCTTTTGCGAGAAGTCTGTTCGTGCTCTATTGGAGGACGTCCACAGGTCGTGGGTGCCAGGTGACAGCTGCAGCGGTGGAAAAGAGTGAGGGGTGAGTGGTGTGGGCACACAATGTCGAGGCTGCGACAATGGTACTCCGCAACGACCTGTGGCGCTCCGACACGCTTTCTTCGACCCATACCTCACCCCACGTATCCGTCACTGAACCGTGTATCGTCCTTTGCTGTGCTTCGTATCGTTTGGGGAAGAGGCGATTCCGCCCGCCCTGGCGCGTTCCCGTAGCACGCGTCAGGACACACGTTACCACTGCCGCCAGATGACCGGGAAAGGGAGGAAAAGACCAAAAGGAGGCACAACAAACAAGAACCACAACAGACGTGCGAATCGGAGCTAAAGGTCAAGCAGGCGTGCTGTGAAGTACACCAGTATGCCCCCCCCCACCCCGTTGCACACGTGAGAACGCCTGATGCGGCCATTCTTTCCCCCTCCTTTTCTGCGTTCATGGCCCACGCAACTCATCCGACGGAATCTAGAGGGCTGTCGATCGTCCTTGTGCTTCTCACGTGCATGTGACCACTCGTCATTTCACTTTTGGATCTCCTGTGTGCTTGGTAAGCGATGCCGCTCGCCGTATCTCAATCCTTCTCCGCCCCATCCCTCCGTCTGCCCGTCACCGCGGTTGTTTCTGCTGTTGGCGTGCCGAGATGCACCTCAGAGTTGCAGCACACGAGCAACGCCGGACAAGTGTGCAGCTGCGGCAGTCCCGCCTTTCTTCCGCCTCCCATCGCAAATATACACTGGCGTGAGTGGCATCTCTTTCGGCTTCGTTGTACCCCCTCTTTCGCCTCGCATGAACTCGCTGCTGAAAACATTTCGGAATGTTGTGGAGCTCGGCGAGGAGGAGTCATCAGGAGCGTTTGCGGCGCCGCAGCACGGCAACCTAGACCAGCAATCGAATCCAGAGGTGCTGCGGCAGCATATTTCCACCCTGACCCAGAAACTCGCCCGCCAGGTGCAGTCCTACGAAGAGCTGAGGGAGGAGAGCACCTCCATTGAAAAGGAACTCATGCGTGTGCGCCTTCGCTTCGCCGCTGCGCGGCAGCTGTGGGAGTACACAAACAAGAGTCTCGAACTTTCGATTCAGAATTTAGTCGAGCACCGGCTCTTCGGCGCCGCTTCTACGGCGCCCGCTAGGCCTAGCACGGGGTTTGGCAGCAGCTCAGGGAAGGTTTTGCCCCACCCCACGGCCACCTCCTTGCTTGATGCCACCTACGTTGCCTCTCTGCGTGAGCAGATTCAGCGACTGAAGGAAATGGTGATGCGGAACGGCGAGGCGCAGAGTCAGCTGCAAAGTGAGAAGCAATACGAAGAGGTGCAGCGAGTGCTGCATGCGAACGGCTTGACCGCCTCGCACCTTGATGCTCAGGTACGTGCGGCAGTGCAGAAGCTGGTAGCCCAGTGGGGCAACGAGCGGGCCTACTACGAGTCGGTTATTGAGAGTCTTGAGCAGGACGCTGCAAAACACGCTGAGCGAGAGGCCTTGTTGAGTGACTGTGTAAAGCAGGAGCAGGAGCGCTGCGCAGAGGCAACGGCGCAGACCTCCGGTGCGGAGTCTGCAGAACTGGGACGTCTTCGCGAGGAGCTCGACCAGTGGAAACGCGGAGAGCGCACCGTCGTCGAGAGTGTCTCAGGGGATCCGCACCGGCTCTCTCAAACCGCGAGTCCGATCTCCGAAAACGCCACCCAGCACCCAGCCAAAGAGGACGTCAGCGAAACCAGTCCACTGTCGCACATAGCCAAAGATAGGCACTTCCTCGTGTCGTTAGAAAACGCAGGTGCGCACGATCTCACCGGGGCACCATTGCAAGGGGACGCAGCACTCGGGTTTGTCCCCGGTGACCGCGCACTGGCAGAGAAACTGGAGCGCCTGAGCCGAGACTGCAGTGCACGCGATGAGGCACTCGATAACCTTTACCGTGACAACCGAAGCCTACAAGAAGCGGTCCAGCAGGCGGAGTCTCGCGCACGTGCCTGCGAGACGGAGCTGCAGTACTATCAAAAGAAGATGGAGGAGCTTGCGAAGCAGCTGTCTTGTGAGCAGCACCGCACAAGGCAACTGGAAGACGAGAAGCGGCTAAGTGCCGTTAGCGCAGAGAAACTGCGTGAGCAGGTCATGCAACTGCGGCAGGCCGTGAACGCTGCAGCTGCCGGCAAAGCATCCCTCGTCGCACCGAACGGGATGAGCACGGGCATGTCTATTACAAAAGTAGCCCCGGTGCATGTGGAACTGCCTCTCAACGCCCCCACACTGGAGCAGAGCGTCCCATACGAGAAGGTCGCCACCTGGAAAGACAGCGCACGAGAGGCAGTGCGGTGGTGGAAGGAGTTGAGGTTGAACACAGTGCCACCTCGAGGTCCTCAGGTGCACCATGCCATGAGCGCAGCGCACGCCCGTGGAAGCGGGCTGCTGCGACGTGGCCCACGCGCGCCGCTTATGCTTGGCGGCATTTTTGTCATCCTTATGTTCATTTGCATGGTCTTCCTGTTCGTGGATTCCGCCCAAGCGGCCAGACGCGCCCGTGATATGGCCTAGAAAATCCTACGGTTCAATCGTTTTTTTTCTTACCTTCCTGCATCCTACATGTTCACCCTTCTTCGTGCATCTGTGCGTGTATCCGTGCCGGTGCAGGGGTTCCTGTGTTTGCGCACCTCGTGAAGGTCGGGCTAGTGTTTATCTTACTGGATTGGCTCTCAGCCCTCTGCTGTGTGGTCCCTTTTTTATATCTTTTTCGCGACTTGGTTTTCTTTCCCTCATGACAGAGGGAGGGGGAGGTCAACACCTCCGTGCGTCGCATCTCACAGCTCAGTAGCCCCACTCTTTCTGGAAAAGCCAGGCAGCCCCCCCCCGTTCCCCCTACTTCTCTCCGCCGGCTACCACTTGCCTGTGCCGAACCCACCTCTGATTAGGAGAGGGTGAAGCCAGGGCGATTTACTGCTAACGGGTGTCGGCGACCAGGTCCTGGGGGGCGCTGCGTCGGGGCGGCCCGGGACGGTGCGAGCACGCTTGTGCCACCCATATGGTGGGCGAAGTGCCAACCTGACTCGAGCGTATCCCGCCCCGCGGTCCTCACACGGTCTACTGGTGTGAGGCAGCCTGCGGTGCGGAGGTGGCTGGTGAGTAGGGAGGTTGGCGCAGAGGCCTTGCTCAGGTCGCGCTGAGTCGGCGCGTTGCCGTAGCGCGTGTCTACGGTTGCGTCGGCACATACGCGATGGCACCTGTGACGGACCGGTGGGTCGCGTGGCCTGCGACTCACGCTTTATGGTGGAGTGATGGACAGTGGTAAGAAACTTTGCGTTGCCGTTACTTGCGTCACGCCAAGGGACCTCATTTTTCTTCCCTCAGCCTCTCTCAGCATATACTTGCCATGCTTTATCATGGTTTGTTTTGCGGTGTTTATGAGACGGAGGTACGTCCTGGACGTGGTTTTGTGGGACGCGCTGAACCTGGTGCACCGTGCCTTGCGCGTGCTGGTGTATCAGCTAGCAAACGAACCTGTCTTGGCTGTGTTTGCATGTTGTTGTCTTCATATCTCACATATGCCGGGAAGCTGCTGCGCTACTTCCCTCAGCACTCCCTCTCCTCTGCAAATAATCTTGCCGCTTGGCGGAGGGGCTTCTTTGTTTCCGCCATCTGTTCGCCATGCCGAGTCGAGTCACGTAGAGCCGGGGTGTGCCTTCTCTGGGGTGTTGATGTGTCTCCTGGCAGTCCAGGTGCTCTTTGAATTCAGGTCCTTTTTTTTCTCACGACATAACCGAGTGTCTGCCATCACACGGAGATGCTTTTCCGAAACTTCCAGGTGAGCGTGGCGCTGGCATGGCTCCGCGCACGTATTTTCCTGTGCATGCTGTACACCTCCCCCTCCCCTTCCGCACCCCCCCATGGCATACTTTTCGTGGTTGTCGTCCTCGTCGGCCCTCTCTTCGCACGGTTTGCTTCTCTTATGAATTTTACGTACTGAATGGCCTGGTCGGATGCGCAAAAATAAATGAGCGCCAGAACACACACCGCCCACCACACAGGTGTACTGCACCGCCACCACCACTCTCCATCACGTGAGGAAACAAGAAGAACAGCGAAAGGAGTGAGCGGGATGTGTGTCGGCGTAATCATCACTCGAGCACACCCTTGTACGCATACCGACCACTAGATAACGGAAGATAAATCGACGCACCGACAGTCAGCGCGGCTCTTATACTGTCTCTCGCTAGGTATCGGCCAACGACACTAACGACGCGCGTGCCCGGAGAGCAGCATCAGCAATGGTTCTCGTGCTCGTCATAGGTGACACGTGGGTGCCGCAGCGGGCCAGTGGCGTCCCGGAGGTGTTTTGCAAGATGTTCTCGCCTGGCCGCATTCACAAGCTGTTGATCACGGGTGGCGTCGGGAGCAAGGAAATGTACGACTACTTGCGCACGATTGCCCCCGAGGTGCACTGTGTGACGAGCAGCGTCGACCGACGATGGACAGATCACATGCCCGAGAGCGTCGTGCTGACGGTTGAAGGCCTCAAGCTCGGGCTGATTCATGGCCACCAAGTACCTGTGGGGGACAAAGACTCTCTCGCCGCCGTGCAGCGGGAGCTGGACGTGGACGTGCTCGTGTCGGGCTCTACACACCAGTCGAAGTACTTCGAGTTTGATTCCCACCTCTTTATCAACCCAGGCTCTCTTAGTGGCGCGGACACAGAGTACGAGGTGAATGTTGTGCCCTCCTTTATGCTGTTGGACATCCAGGACAAGTCTGTGGTCACCTTCATTTACCAGTATCACCCAGAGGACGAGACCGGCGGCGGCGGCGGCACTGCTAGCGAGGACTTGGCGGCGGCTGGGACGGTGCCGGGCCTCAGGATCAAGAAGAAGGAATGGGCGAAGGAGTGACACTCCTTCGTGTTTGCCATTCAGCCTTTGATGCTGCTCTCGCTCTCCCCTTTTGTCGCCTGGTACACAGCCGTTGGCGCCGTTCTGGGTTTGTCGTTTGCTCTTCGTTCCATTGCACGTCTGTACGGGCACAGAGCACGTTTCTTGTGCTGTAGTGCTTCCATCAGCAGCGGGGAGAAGGTGCGAAGGTGACATCTGGCGTGCCCTTGAGTCGGTCGCCTCTTGGAGCCGTCAGGCCTTTAGGAGGCTCCACCTTGTGGGTGTGCGTGTGTGTGTCGGTTTGTGTGTGATGCGTGAGGGAGCCCATAAAAGGCACCTCCCCTCCTTTATTGACTTCCCTGTCTGGAAGCCACCGTGGTGGCGTTCGATTGTTGTTGTTGCCTGGATTCGATCCCTGTTTGTCCTCCGTTGCTTTGCGTTGCCTCCTTCTTTTTCGTTTGCATCCCCATCTCCCCTACGGCTTCCGTGAGCGTTGCATCCTCTGGTTATTCGTGTGGCGCTTCTCCACCCTCTTCGACGTTTGGTGACGGTGATGGGTTGCGGTCGACTCTGTTCTCTTTGAATCAGCGTCAAGCACTCGTGCGGCTAGCCGACGGCCTCCGTCTTCCCCCGCCCCCGAGAAAAAAGGCTCCTGCTGCTTCTGTGTGTGTGAGCACCGAAGAACGAAATTCCAAGGAGCGAAGAAAAATACAGAAAACAGTGGAATGACCTTCGGTGCCGTGGCAGCATGCGGGAGTTATGCTGACAGTGCCGCCGTCGGGAGCGGTCACGACAGTCGAGTGTGTGTGTGGGCGAGAGAGCAGCTCTGTGGCCGCACGTCTCTGAATTTCGATTCAGAAATGACGTGTTGAGACTCGCACCGATGTGCAATACCACATCTGTCCACGCTCACAAGCGCCCCATCAAGCACCGCCGTATCCGTATGCATGTTCCGCACCCTCCTCTGCGCAAGAACTTCGCAGCGATGCAGCGCTCTTGCTGCTCATCTTCCTCAGTGCTCAACCTTTGCCCTCCTTTCATCTCTGCCTCCTTGCCCGTCTTCCTCCTTTCCACACCGTGACATCTACCGACGCCTTGCACGAACTTTATACCGATGCGTGCCCCCACATCTTCTTCTATGTGCGATGTTACCGCCCTCCCTCCTCCCCCTCCTCCCGTCCTTCCTCTCCCTCGTCGGTCGCTGGCAAAGAGTGTCTTTTATCTCAGTGCGGTTGACTGTCACGCCAGGCCAAGAGTCTCTGCAGCACCGGACGCCTCCCTCACGTGTTGCCCGTTCAGAACACTGCGTGCCATAGAAAAGCCCCCCCCCCAAAAAAAAAGGAAGAGAAGACCCGCCCCTTTCACGGGAGACACGTTTGAGACGTTTGGCTTACGTCATTGTGTCCTCTTCGTTCTTTTTGCTTTGTGTGAGCCACGCGCTGTGCTTGTTGTGGGTGCCGTCGTGCAAAGATAGCGACACAGCGTCGCCTCGCCATCACCCCCTTGTCGTTCGGGAACGGCAGAGACTTATTTTCCCCTTCCCCAGGCACACACCGCTACCGAACTCCGATGACGGAGATCACGTACAGCTACTCGCGGCCGGCCCGCGAGTTTGGCCGCATGCCGGAGTTTCAGGCCAACGACAGCGAAATTATTGCCGACATCGCACCGAATGAGGTGATCAAGGACACCTTCACGTCGCAGAACCCCAAGGATAGCCAGGTGCAGAATGTGCCACAGCTGTCCGAGGCGAGCACGAATACCGAGTCCGTGCGCATCAAAAATCACGCACAGTATCACGGTGAAGGTGGCTGGCCGCACGCCGTCGACCCGACCGAGTTCGAGGAGAAGATGAAGTACTGCAAGAAAGTGGAGCGGGAGGAGGTCTACCTGCAGACGTGCGCGCGACTCGCCGAGCAGTGCGTCGAGTGCTGCGTGAAGCAGAACACGGCGATGGACATATACGGCCACTACTTCCCTGAAGCTCCTCCGGCTGAAGAGGAGACGATGGGGCCTGCATCGCTGAAGGTCTGGGCGGTGCTGAAGGATCCATCCGAAGAGAAACGCACGGCGGCAGCTCTCTCGTGGCAGAACGAGGGCCGCCGGATTGCCGTGGCCTATTCTCGACTCAAGTTCCAGAGCCAGACGCCGACGATGAGCACGAACTCGCACATTTGGGACATAATGAACCACAACGAGCCTGTTGAGACGCTCGTCACGCCGTCACCACTGTGCAGCATCGAGTACTACTCAAAGGATCCTCACCTGATCGCGGGTGGGAGCTGGAACGGTGTCGTGCAGTACTGGGACACCCGCCAACCGAACCGCCCGGCCGCCCGCTCCCTCATCGAGGAGAGCCACAAGGATCCGGTATGGTCCCTGAAGTGGCTGCAGAGCAAGTCTGGCGAGTTACTGTCCGTCTCCACGGATGGAAACGTCTTTGTGTGGGATTGCCGTCTGCCGGAGAAGCCGATGACAATCCATTCCATTGCCGAGGACAACCTAGTGCTGCAGCCGCGCAGCAACGACGGCGGCGCCCGAGGTGTCCTCGGCGGCCTGTGCCTCGACTACGACCCGCAGGTGGGTGGACCAGCCAAGTACATGATCGGCACCGAGCAGGGTACGATCTTGTCCTGCAATCGCAAGGGCAAGACCCAGCACGAGAAGCTGCTGCCGAACACCTTCAACGGCCACCACGGGCCGGTCTACAGCGTGCAGCGCAACCCCGTCTTCTCCAAGTACTTCCTCACGGTCGGCGATTGGACGGCGCGCTTGTGGTTCGAGGACTTCAAGTTCACGTCCATGTTTAGCACCTTCTACCACAAGGCATACTTGACCTGCGGTGTGTGGCACACGGTGCGGCCCGGCGTCTTCTTCACGACTCGCATGGACGGGTACGTGGATGTGTGGGATTTGATGCTGCGCCAGACCACGCCCTCCGTGTCTTTCCAGGTGTCTGACTATGCCCTGCACACCATCAAGCCCTCGCAGAGCGGCAACTACGTCGCCACTGGCGGCATCGACGGCAATGTGTCGCTGATAGAGCTGTCCCCGTCGCTGTGCACGCTGGCCCCAGATGAGAAGAACATCATCGGCACTCTCTTGGAGAACGAAAGCTTGCGGGACAAGAATCTTGATCGCGCCATGAAGGAGAGACGTGCGGTGGAGCGTCAGCGTCAGCATCGCAGCACGCTCATCTCCGGCATCACCAGAAGGCCGACGACCGAGGAAGCCGCGCTGGACGACGTTGCCGCGAAGTACGTTGAAAGGGTGAACGCCGAGAAGGCCCAGGACATACACACCCGCGAAGAAGCTGATGCGCTGCGACTCAAGGCACTGGAGGACCTGGAGGATGGCATAGATCTCTACGACTAGTCTGCTGGTATTGCTCCACCAGCTTGTCTCGTGGTTGCTGCTGCGCACCCCAGGCTAATAATAAGCAGACGCCGTAGCGGGTTCAGCCCCTGGTGCGGGGGTGCCGGTTGGTGCTGAGAGAAACACCGGAGACTGCCCTACTGAGAGTGAAATGACGGCTCTCTTTCCGTTCCTTTTTCCATTTGGAGCCAGCTCCCGCTCCTCCGCTGTCGCGCAGGGTTCTCGCTGCTGCGCAGGAGCTGCGGCACGGTTTTTGTATGCTGGTTCGTGTGGAACCCCCCCCCCCGCCCCCGGCTGCGCTGCTTGTGCAAGTCTTGTGTTGGCGGGTTAGGAGGCGCCGCTTTGTCACACTGTCTTGGCTGGGCCATTCGGCACGCAGTGCAGCGTCCTTTTTTTCTCTCCGTCCTCACTCGTCGCGTGTAGGCCTCTGCACACTCGGTGGGAGTCTCCGTCTCTCTGTCTCTTGTCTCTTGACAAGAGGACATGGCTCTGTGCGTTGCTTGTTCATGTACTATACACAACGGCGGGGGAATGTCAAGTGGAGTTGATGACAATGGTGGAGAGGGTGTTCGGCAAAGGAGGTGGTGAGGAAAGGCCGATGTGCAGCGTCTTGGGATGCATCCACGGGAGAGGCCACATCGTCGTATCGCGCCCCGTCCGCCCTCTTTTTCGCTCGCCTCCCGTCGATGTTGCCGTTGTTCGTCGTTTCCCTCCTGTGGTTCTTTGAGATGTACATAGGTGGCAGTGACACACAGTGATACATGTTCACACGTAAACTCGCTCACTCTCTCGGCTGCGCGAGCACACACACACACACACACAACACGGATAGTGTGTTGCGCGCCGGCGTATCGGTTTGTGCGTGTGTCAGTGTCTGGATCATCGGTGCGCCTCCATCCCCCCTTCCCCCAACCACCCACTCCTCTTCATCTTTACGCTTGTCGCAAACCCTCCCTCAATGATTTCGTTGTTGTGATGTGGGTACACGATATAGACACGCCGAAAAAAAAAAGAGAAGGCGAGAACGGGGTCATCACATGCGTCGTGTCGTTGGGTAAAAGGTTAGGCAGCTGCTACATTGCCCGGTCGCAGCGAAAGCCCACCGCGCCTGTATCCGTAGGCCTGCACTGTGGAGGCAGTAGAGCCTGTGCAGTCTGGTGAGCGGTCGACGCGCGTGAGACGGCAAACGTGTGCGCTCGTGCTGAGTAAAGGCGTTGTGTAAGCTCCAAGGTTGTGGGAAGCACAGTGGAGGGCGAGTTTCGTCTTCGGCTGACCGTTGTAGAGTGCCTTGTTCCTTTGCCCTGCAAAACACGTTTGCGAAAAGCCGGTGCTACTTTATCAGCGCTGTTTTCCGGTAGGGTTACCACCCGTCCCTCTGCCTAGTAGTGCTCACTTGCCACTGTCCCTCCATCGCCTCGTTCGGGCATGCGCCCCCACACTCTCTCCTGACGATGAGCCACCGTCAAAACAAAAAAAACAACCTGCTACCCACCGTACTCGCACACACTTCTCATGTGGTGGTCAGCTGTATAACAGCGGTTTGTCAGACGTCGCTGCTGAACTTGTGCAGCCTGTCCCCTCCTCGACACTTCATGGTTGAATTTTTCGCCGTTTCGACAACACATACACAAGGATCAAAGTACACGTAGCGCTTAGAATCTGCACCCCCTCTCACAGCGTTTTAGCAGCAATGCCGGCGCACAAGACGCTTCCCAACCTCAACCACTTCATGGAGAAACGGATTGTGGTGAAGATACAAGGTGGCCGTTCCATCTCCGGCGTGCTGCGGGGTGTTGACGAGCACATGAGCATTGTGCTACACGACGCCATGGATGAGACCCGCAACGCAGCTGTCAGCGGCGAGGCCAGGATGGCTCTCGGCACCACGGTGATCCGTGGCAGCGCCATCGTCGAGATCGTGAGCGCCGGTGTTTGAGACGGTGAGATACCGCATGTGACACCAGGACGAACAAGGGCCGCATGTAAAGGATTTTTCTGTCGTGCCGCGTCCTTGGAGGAGAGAGGGCTGCCACGGCCACCTGGGCCGCATACGTTTTCGTAAATAAATGAGAAGTCGGTGTGCGCGTGTCTTTTTTGTCTGGGAGAGTGTCGTCTGCGTAGATGATGAGAGAGGTCTTTCTTACTGTGTGTATGTGTGTGTGTGTCTCCGTGTCTCCGGCTCTGCGTGTCTGGTTTTTGTCCAGTGCCTTCAGCCCAACCCCTGCTCTCCCTCATCTTTCGGCCTCTTCGGACCTGTCTGTCGTCTACCTTTCCTACCGCATGCCACGGAAGGGTGCGTGCCGACGCGGGTGAGGGACACGGGCTGTGCAGGCACAAGCGGTCCGCGGATGCGGTGAGATGTGGCAGGACGACGTACACCCTGCAAGAGAACAGAACCCCCGTCGCAGACAACACGAATAGTCGGAAGTGGTGGACGGATCCACTCATGGCGAGATGCGAAGCACAGCAGAACGAGAGTGCGAGAGAGTGCGTGCGCCGCCGTGTGCTCTTGTGCGTCGCCTTCAGATCTCCACGCATCCTTGCTTTGACACAAGGTGTTGCGCTCGATTCGTTGCGTGATGACCTCCACCGCTTGCCATGCGGCGCGATAGAGTGCGCGCCCTCACCATATGGATACCAAGCTCGCGAGCTGCCTCACATGCTGCCTGTACGGATGCTTTCATCTGTGGCGTTCATTGCTACTCTTGTACCCGCTTCCGTCGACCCTGTCCCTATCTGCTGCTCTCTCCTTCTCCCTCTCTCTATGCCTGTCGGTCGGTCGGTCTCTTTTTCTCACTCGCGCACATCGACAACTCCCTATTGCCGTACCGTGTCACACGTGGCTCCACGAATAACGGAGCGCTTAGGACATCGAGTACACTCGCCTTGTTTGGTGCTCTCTAGCTCTTTTTTTCCTTTGTCTTTGGGTGCTCTCCGAGTCGCTGGCCGCTCGCTCTTCTCAGACGGTTGCACCCGCCACGAACCAGAAATAACAGGGTGCAGGCACCAAGGGAGCCGCCAACACACGCGCGCAGGCTGACACTCGACATCCTCCTCTCCTCGACTTAGGTCGCATCTCTACTCATCACATTCGCATGTAGAAACGCAAGCCCAACCACGGACCGCTGCTCTTGTGTCTCTAGTTGTCCCGCTCAGCCGTTACTATCGTATGTGTGCTGGTCTTTCCCTCGCGCCGTTCATCACCTCACGCGCTTCATCTCGTACTTGTCTGTAACGCCGGTCACGACTCGAAGAGCACAAAACAACAGCAACAACCACGAAAATGGCCGGCTTAGACGTTGCCTGGATTCCGTTCACGGTGATGTACTTGCTGTACCTCATCCCACCGACCCTGATGGAAGTGTACTCGTACTACAGCCGTGGTGGCCTCGTCCGCTTCGAAGATCTCAAGTACGATGATAGCTTCTGTCCACAGTACCAATGGAACCGCGACACGGAGGTGTACTACAAGCGCTTCCTCGACCGCCCGACCAGCGAGGCCGGCAAGGCGTTCTTTTCATGGTTGGACTGGAGCTCGGAGTCCTACGACCGTACTATTTACATCCTGCGTCGAAACTTAGCAAAGCAGGACGGCGAGGTGAGTCCCTGGTGGCGGTACGTTTACGGCCCCTTCATCTTCAACTGGCCCAAGAAGACTTGGCTGCGCGGCGACGATGCCGCGTGCCGGAAGGCGCCGGCGTGGGGTGTGGACGGCGAGGCGCGTGCCCGCAAAGAGTACGAGGAGGCGAAGGCAAAGGGCTTCAACAAGAACTATCATTACCAGATTATGCGTAAGATACGCCGTGAGCAGGCGCTGAAGGCGGCACAGGTGAAGGCGGCGATTGAGTAAGGAAGACGGAGCACAAGCCGAACACGTGATTGTTTCGGCCGTCTTCATGCTTGAGCTCTGTTTTGTCTCTCTTCTAGTCGCTTGTATGCACTGTTGCTCTCCCCGATGCAAAAGCGGGGTTTGTCTGCTCTTCCTGACTCGTTCTCAAGACTGAAGGTAGGTGTGTAGCGGAGCTGTTGTGCTTGTGCGCTGGGGTTGTCTCCCTCTTCATAGCATCGGTTGTCGTTGTGTGATCGGGGCCTCTAGGACGCTGTAGCAGCCTGTTCTAGACCTTTTCCGCGAGCTTCACTAGCATTCCTCTCTTTCTCTCTGTTCGTGGATGCTTGGTAGTTTTATTCATGCGTGTGCGCGCGCGCAATTGTGGTGGATGATGCGCGCCTTACAACATCCTCCCCGCGATGTTATCCTGCCTGCCAAGAAACAAAATAGAAAGCAAACAACGAAGAAAACACGGCACGCCAAGCGAAGCGGCGCTTACGAAAGGAAGGATTGCGCACACAGTCCCCTCCCCCCACCCCAACGCGGCTAACTCACTCTGTACACTTTGTTTTGAAACAAAGCATTGGCCCTCCTTGCCTCGAACGTACACACGCACACACACATATATATTTACATAGGTGACTTGTTTCCGAATCCGCTGAACCGGGTCCTGTAGTGCGTCGCCTGAGAATCACCTCTTCATGAGCAGCGGTTGCTGCCACACGTTACTTCTCAATGCTGTCTTTTCCCGTGGTCCGTCTCTCTCTCTTGTTCTCGCACACGTGCTCCATTCCTTCTGCGCTTGACCGTCCTGTAACAACGCCACGCTGCCAAACCCTGTGTTATTTTTTTTGTTTTTTTTCCCCACGGATTATAACCAATGCGCGCACCCGTTCTTCGAACGCATCTGCCCACCGACGCGCACGCGCACCGACTTGGCATTCCTTTCCAAGTCGAGTTCAGTGTGCCTCTTCGCCGCGCATGGACTCAAGGTCTCTCTACTCTTTTTATGTTTTCGAATATTTGCGCTCGTGTCATCGACGTCCCCGTCTATCACGCAAGCCAGACGAGAACGCCTTCGCTCTCCCCCTCCTTCCACTTCTTCCATACCCCAGGGGTGATCCATTTTGCAAGCTGTGGGCCTTCCCACAGTACGTGTCCGTGTGTCTGTGGGCCTCCCCACGACTAGCGAGGATATCCTTTACGGACAGACGAAGCGGCGCTTGTCACTCAAGCAGGTCGCCCCCCCCCCCCGCTCCAGCTCTCGCTCGCTCTGTCAAGTGCACACGTGAAACGGCACCCCTGCGAAACGGTCTTGCTGCCGTGCATGCGCCATTGACAGCTGTGTCGATCCCTTGTTTTTGGCTCGGTTTTCGCCGTATAGGTGGGCCGCTGCTACCGGGTCTCGTTGTCGACCCTCGCTCTCTCTCTCTCTGATACGGTGGGCAGCAGTCACCACGGCACAGAGGCGTAGAAGTGAGCACCGCTTGCTGAAGATATCCTTGCAATACCATTTCGCCAAGGACGCCTCCTCGACACTCCCCCTTGTCAACACGCGCGCTCATTGTTTTTGATTTTTCTTTGCCGCCGCCTCGCTTGTGTGTGTCTCTCCTTCTGCTCCAGGAGCCTTAATTCGCAGAAGACCAGAGCTGCTCGGCACGCCCCCACTCCCCTCAACCCCTCACCACCACCCCTCTCCTCCTCTCTCTTTGTCTTGCCGTCTTCCTTGGTCCCCGCTTCTTCGATTTCATCTGGCCAGCTGTTGCCCCTCTGCTGCTGAGGTTCAGATCGCCTGCAGACTTTTGCTAATTCATCAGTGACGTCGTTGTCTGCGAATCACGCTACTGATATTATATTCGGTTCACTCTTGGTTCTCTCAACTGCTTCCGTCTGACGTTGCTGCCGTGCACGTGCATCTTACTGCCTCGCGTCTTCTTGCTCGCGTTGCCATCTCCTGCGGTGTGGTTGTCGAGGGACAAGGCCATTTCGTTCTTTTTTTTTCGTGCTGTTGAGCCCACCCTTCTCTCTCTGCCTTTCCTCGTGTACTCTAGCTTGACGGCTGCTGGTGCAGATTTCTGTGCGCCACTTGGAGCACACCTCAGCCACGGTACATTCCGTGTGACGTCCTCACCTTAGTCACAAAGCATGGACGGCTTTCGCTTTTACATGGAGGGGGTCGGCCTTCCGGAAGGGAGCATGCGGCGTGTGAACGCTGAGCTTATAGGCGCCATCAACAGCCCCGACCCAATGGTCCAGCACAGCGGCTTGCAGATGTTGTGCGATCAACTCACGATGAGCTCCTTCATTTCGCCGTCCACGATGGCCACTATCCCGCTCGTTTTACCGTCGCTGCTTCGGTGCATCGCGTCGTCGCAGGTGCGCGAGGTGTTTATCACGGCCGCCCGCGCGCTCACCTACATCATTGACGCCTTTCCTCGCACCTTCGAGACGTTCCCAACCCGTGACACCTTGATGGAAGTGCTGCTGCAGCACCTCCGCTCCATCCAGGATGTGGAGCTGTCGGAGCAGTGCATCACCTGCTTGGAGATGATCACGCGGAGTCAGATGGGAAGCCGCGAGCTGCTGCGCAACGACGGCGTTGAGGCGGTGCTTGGCTTCGCCGACTTCTTCACCCTCCACAAGCAACGTCAAATTTGGACCATTGTGCAACGGCTCGTCGGCGAGATGGACGAGAGCAGTGTGCGGCACATTACTGCTTGCCTTCCCACACTGCGGATCGGCATGACGAACAACGACTCCGAGATACGTCAAAAGGCGATCGCCACACTGGCGCAGGCCATCGAAGGTGTCAAGACGGACCGGGCCACCGTAGAGACCGTGTTCGGCGACGCGGCAGACCGCATCGCAGTCCTCCTCCACGAGCGTGACGTCAACGACGACACAATGTCGTCAGCGCTGTCCCTCTTGTACGCAGGTGTGCAGTGGAGCGCCGGCATCGCCGCCTCAGTGATCCAAAGCGATTTGTTCAACACGCTGCTCTCCTTACTGCAACCAGCGCCGCTTCCAGCGGTAGTGGCGGAGCAGTACACCGCCCCATCGGCGGCTGGAAGGGCTGGGCACCGCGGCGCGGTGGCGGAGATGGTAGTGGGAGGTGACTCTGGAAGGGACTCTGGTGGTGACGCTGGTACTGAGCCAGCAGCTGCGCGGACGACGATGCTCACCTCGCACCAGCGCACCATCGTGTGCCGACTTTTGGCCTCTCTGCTGATTCCGTACAGGGCCGGCGCTGCTGAGGAGCTCGAGCGGCTGGAGATGCTGACACAGCGGCCACTCCTCACTGGCGCCCCGGCCCATGGCAACCGGTCGGGGATGGACGACGGTGATGGCTACGACGAGGACTACACGACGGAGGAGGACGAGGACGGGGAGGAGATGCATGACTTTGACGATGACAGCGACGCCGACACGACTCTGACGCACCTGCGTCAGAGGGTGGCGCAAGAGCAGGGCCTCAAGATTGAGACGAAGCCGGCGTACGCCCGGTGCCGTGCCTCCGGTTTCATGTGCGATGGATGCGGAAAGAACTGCACTCCCGGTGACTGGTACCGGTGCAACGAGTGCCCGGACAAGGACTACTGCACTGCCTGCGTTTTGGAGCACTACAAGGACGATCACGATGGTCAGCACAGCTACACAGATATGGAGCAGGTAGTGGGGGCCGCGGCGCGCAATCGGGACAAGCTGGAGCTGTACCGCAAATCGCCTCAGCTGCTCCAGCGTGTCTTGGAAGCCATTCCCACGGTTGTCGGTGTGTGCATCTCCTCTGAGCTTGTTGCGGTGCGGACGTCATGCCTCGACTTTCTGGTTAGCGCGGTGGACATGGCCTCCACGGAGCAGCTTCTCGCGAGTGAAATCACGAAGGTCTCGCTCGGTGAGTCTCTCAACAACAATCTTCGCGGCGCCGATCTGCTCTGCAACGCTCTCGCGGTCGCTCTGGCGGGACGGCTGTTGCAAAAGCTAAGTGACATCTATCAAGTTCAGTTTGTGCGCGAGGGCGTGAAGCTGAGTCTGCAAGTGCTGAAGCAGCGCTGCAAGGTGAAGGGAAGGACGACACTCACGCGTGAGGCGCGCGCAGCCTTGATAACCTGCACGGCCGGCTGGGGCACCATCATCGGCACCGAGGCGTCAATACTGCTCCAGCGCTTTCTTGATGTTGAGGATGAGCAGGCAACCGAGTCCCTGCGTCGCGTCGTCGAGGAGCTCCGTCAAGATCACTTCAGCACCGCGGTTGGGCTGCTGCGTGACGTGCTCGCTGGTGACGTTACGGCTTTTGAGTTTTTCTCGAGCGGCGTTGTGCGGGAGCTGCGGAGCTGCTTAAGCCGCCAGCAGAACATCTACGCAGTGATGCACCTGGTCGCTACGCTCTCCACGTCTCCCGCCACGACGAGAGGTGCGAAAGCGAAAAAGAGTGCTGGCGTGGCGCCGACACTAGCTGCCACCACCGCTGGGCGGGTGGGTCACGGCAGTGGTAGCCTGCTCTCCCACTTTGTGCACCACTTACACACAATACTGACCCTCCTCGACGACTTTGCCGTGCCCACGTACGACTTCATCGGCGGCGTTCACAACTACTTTGTCGTCTCCTTCGAACCTCATCGCGCGTCTGTCGCCGTCGCTGGCGACACAACGGCGGGCACCTCCCCTCCCAGTGTACGCGGCGACGGCGACAGCGCTGTTTCGCCGCGGCAGTGCATCAAGGCTCGCATTCGACCCATCTCTAGCGTGAGCGCCATGGCGCAGGTTCTGCAGCAGGAGGTGCTGCAGCAGGAGAGCGAGGAAGGAGACAACGCCGACGGCGAAGAAGGCGAAGCCGTGACAAACGTCCTGCCCGACTTGCACCCGCGGCACTCCCCTACGTCCCGCGACGCAGAAGCACCTGTGCCAGCCGGTCCCTCGTCCCCGGCTTCAGCACCAGAGAACAGCAGCATATGGATTCGCTATGGCACACATGTGCTGCCGCTGTCGATGACGATGCTGCAGATCATGGAGCACCTCGTCCTTCCTGCAGCGGCGGCCTCCGAACAGGAGGCGCGAGGCAGCCACCACGACAATGCCGAAAGAAGGGCGAAGCCGCCTCTCCAGCAACGCGGAAAGCGCGACGACACCACCGCGTCAGAGGAGGGCGCACACGAGGAGGAGGGAGCCCGGCACGGCGCCCACAGCCGTCCCGCTCCGCTGGCCACATCGACCGCCGCCGGGTACTCCCTGCAGCGACCTGTCGTCCTCTACTACAGCACTGCCCCATATAACCCGCAGTACTACTCCTTGTTCAAGGTCCCCAATGCATTCCCTGCCAGCGGCAATCCACAGGCACCGCTGCAGGTGCGCCTGCCGTCGGAGGACCGCAAGCCGAGGGCGGTGTGGGACGTTCAAGAGCAGCTTGCTGGCGCCTTCCCCTACAGCAAGCACGTGCTCTCCGACAGCCAGCGAGATGTACTAGGGCTGCTCGGCACGCTGTACGCCGCGGTAGCGAACTGGGCGGTGCTTCTCAACTATGTGCGAGCGCAAGCCGCTGCGGAGTCGAAGCATCTGCGTGGCATCGACGCCGCATGCATTTTGAGCACCTTCGCCCCCGCCATCTCAATCGCTGAGTTTCAGCACGCGAAGCTCAACAACAAAGCGATTCAGCAGTGCTCTCAGATGCTGCTGGCTGGCCAGCAACGTGGCACGTGGGCGGTGAAACTCGCCCTGGATTGCACCTACCTTTTCAGCTACTCGACGCGCAAGTTCCTCTTCGACGTCGGCTTCACGTCGACGGATCGCTGCTTGATTCAAATGCGCAAGTACAGGGAACTCTTTGGCTTGAATGAACTGCGGATGTCGAGTGAGCAAATGAGAGGCATCTACGGTCAGCTGAAGAAGGAGACAAAGCGCGTGTGGCGCGAGGACGTCCTGGAGTGCGCGAAGAAGGTGCTCAGCGCGCAGGACGCGCGGGCGCGGAACCGTGTCTGGAGCTTTCACTTCTACAACGAAAACGGCTGGGGCGATGGCCCGACGCGCGAGTTCTACACCCTCGTCAGCCAAGAGCTGCGGCAGCGCAAGCTGGGGCTCTGGCGTGACGGCAACGAGGCCGCAGGTGACACTGAGTACAGTACCGCCGCCTATGGCTTGTTCCCGAAACCGGTGCTCCCCGGGTCGACTCAGGAGGAGGATCACTTGGTGCCTTTCTTCCGTCTTATTGGGCGCTTTATTGGACGTGCCCTCGTCGACGAGCACGTGCCCGGCCTCCCGCTCTCACCGGTCTTCCTCCGCCTCTTGCGCGGTGACGTGTGCGGGGTCCACGATGTGCAGGACCTCAGTGAGGAAGTCGGGCGTCTGCTGGTTGCTATGGCGGGAGCCGCCGCGAGTGGGCACGCGCGCGTGCAGCTGCCAGGGCAGACGAAAGCGGTGGAGGTGCAGGACCTCGGTCTCGACTTCACGCTCCCGGGCGACGACAGTGTGGAGCTGTGTGTGAATGGGGCGAAGACGGCGGTGACGGCGAACAACATGATGGCCTACTGTGACGCCGTGACGAGCTTTTTGCTCGATCGCGGGGTTGCAGCGGCGGTGCATGCCCTCCGCGAGGGCTTCCACTGGTACATACCGCTGGTGGCGCTGCAGATGCTCAGCGTGGACGAGTTGTACCGGCTCATCGCTGGCCACGAGACGGCAATCACGCGCGACGACTTTGAAAAGTACAGCAAGGCGAACTACGGGTACACCCTCAGCTGCAAGCATGTACAGTGGCTCTTTGACATCCTGGCCGCCTTCACGGTGGAGGAGCAGAGGCAGTTTTTTTTCTTCCTCACCGGGTCTGCGCACCTCCCTGTAGGCGGCTTGGGTCGACTGCGGCCGTCCTTTACGATTGTGCGGAAAACGTCCGAGGATGCCAGCATCAAGGAAGAGGACATGCTACCATCCGCCATGACGTGTCAGAATTACTTGAAGCTACCGCAGTACAACACGAAAGAGGAGATGGAGAAGAAGCTTCGCTTCGCCATAACCGAAGGCGGCGGCGTGTTCTTGCTCTCCTAGGTACCTCTGCGGTGGCCACAGGCTGTCAAAGCAGCTATATGTGACCGTATAGACGTTTGTTGCGGAGTGTGCTGGTTTCTCGACTTGCTCTTCGCTGATTTCGTTGTTGTGGATACTCTTCGTGCGGTATTGGTTCTGTATATTGTCTCGTCTGACGCTGCTGCCGTGGAAGCCTCTTCGGCAGACCTCTTTGGTGGCCGTCTTCTCGTGTTGCTGGTCGAGGCGGGGGAGGAAACGTTTTGACTGGGAGGCTGTGCGGTGGTGCCCGCTACCAGTTCTTTCTCCCTCCTGGTTAGTTTACCGGCGACAATCAACGTATTTTATCGCACTCTCTCACGGTGCATCTCCGGCTACAATGAACAGACACACGGACGCACACATCTATTCCCATTCATGTGGACTTCTGTGCGTGGTTCTAGCGGGGCGGGAGAGGGTGGCGGGAGAAGGGCAGGCGGGGCGCCTCCACCGCTTGGCTCAGCGAGTCCATCCCCTTCTCCTGGTTGCCGTGTTGACCCAGGTGGTGGATGGCGAAACTCCCGTAGAGGGACACATCAGACTCTGTCCGCGGTCCTCTACTCACCGTTGACCAGACCAAACTCCCGTCTTGGCACGAAGTTGTGCACCTGCGTCTGTGCTCTGTTAGGGGTCCATGCCGCTTGGCATACTTGTGGACACCCTCTCTCCCCTGTCTCTTCTACTCTGTACGCCTGTACGCTCCACCGTCCTTCTCTCTCGTCCCTCCCTCTCTGGCTCTGTCTTGTGTGCTCGGCTCACGCTCCACGTTTCCTCCCCCCCCTCGCTTTCTCACCATTTCATGTCTCTCTGAACTCTACCCCCTTTCCACGAGTTTGGAAGTGATTTGACTTCGTTGCCGAAAGAGGACGTCGTTCAACGAAGAGGTGTCGGGAAGGGACGAACCGTAGGCAAAGAGCGCGCACTTTGAGCGGCATCGTGTGTGTCCTGCATTCGTATCCTCCCCCTCTCCATCTACCAGGCACACATACTCCCACCTCCCCCTCCCCCCACACACAATCGAATACGTGTGGCTTCTCTGAAAGGGGGAGTGCTGATTGAGAGGCCCCTCTCGAGTTTCCGTGTGTCAATTTCGCACACCATACCGGCACCGGGCAAGGGGACGGCGTTGTCTGTACTTCCCTCTCTCCCTCTGTGCCGCGCCATCTCACACTGAAGGCATTCCTCTTCTTGGTGGTTGTTTCTATGCGCGTGTGTATGTGCTAATCCATCCCGCTCCCTTCCCCGCCCTCCCCCTCTGCCTATCTGTGGTGGTCGTGCTCCTCCTCGTGCGCTCCATTTTCCCGTCAAGTGGACGTTGTATCATCGTGAGTGGCTTTTCTCGTGTTTTTGTTTTGTGTGTTTAATTTCGTTTGTGTTTCTGTGTGTGTGTGTGTGCTGTGTTGTGTTGGTGTACGGTGTGCGCCGAGCACGACACCCGACGTCCGTCTTCCCTTTCTTGTGTGTTTCCATCAATACTCCATCTTCCGTTCCCGTCTCTCGTTGTTGTTGTTGTCTTTCTGTGTCGTTCTTGTGCGGCCGTCTTGGGAGTTATCGCGTCGCGCCGCGCTAATTGACATGGACGCCATTTTAGATTTCAGTAAGCCGCTCGATGTGCAGCAGTTTGAGCAGGTTGTGACTACCATGTCCTCCGGTGGTCCGGCGGAAATTATGGAGGCGCAGGAGGTTCTGACGCGTTTCAAGGCGAACCCGGAGGCGTTCTTCCGCGTCGACAAGCTGCTCACCGAGTCGCGCAGCACAAACACGCGCTTCTTTGCGCTGCAGGTATTGGATGATACAATTCTGCATCGCTGGAACACCCTCTCCACCGACAACCAGCAGGCGATTCGAAACTTCGTTGTGAGCCTGATCGTCCGCGAGTGCACGAGCTTTGCCCACATCCGCCAGAACCGCACTCTGCTGACAAAGATGAACATGACACTCGTGTCGATCGCAAAGCGCGAGTGGCCAGTGCGGTGGCCGAACTTTGTGCAGGAAATTTCGACAAGCGCGTCGCCATCCGAGCCAATGGTGGAGAACAACCTCAATCTACTTCGCCTTGTAGGAGAGGAAGTGTTTGAGTTCGGCGAAAAGACGCTGACGTCGCGGTGGGTGGAGCGCAAGAAACAGGCTCTGGCGCAGGACTTCCGCTTCATCATGGAGCTGTGCGTCATGGTAATCGTCAACGCAGAGGACACGGTGCTGCTCCGCACAGCCCTCTCCACGCTGGAGGTATACGTGCCGTGGATGACACCGGAGCTCATATTCAATGAGCAGGTGCTGCAATGCATCTCGCGTCTTGTCGTCAGTGACGGCAACGTCCGAAGCGAGGCGGTGCGGTGCTTGACAGAGATGTGCTCTGCTGCGACGAGTAGCGGTGCCGCCGGCGATCAGCAGGTGCGCTGCATTCTCGAAACATTCAAAACGGCGCTCGGGAACATCATGAGCGCGTTCCCGACGACCCACTCCTCCGTCATGGAGCGCGTCGTCGCATTGTACGAGCAAGGGTCGCTGGTGGACAAGGAGTACGTGGCGAATTTGAACCTGCTCCTCATTGCTTTTCTTAGACACTACTACGCAAGCATATCCTACGACGACATGCTGCTCGTCACCTGTCATGAGATGCTCGTCGGCATGAGCAACATCAACGAAAAGGAGCTCTTTAAGGCGTGCGTGGAGTACTGGTGGTGGCTGGGCGATCACCTACTGCGGGCGCCCGCCAGCGTTGTGAAGCGAAATCTCATGTTGAAGCTGCCGCGGGTTCTCTCCGACGTTCGCTTTGTGCTTATCCGCCGCATGGCGAAGCCGGAGGAGGTGATCATTGTAGAAGAGGAGGGAGAGATTCGCCGTCAGCACGTCACCGACGTCGAGGAGCTGCAGCTCTACAATCTGATGCGGCAGACGCTGGTGTTCCTCACCCACCTGGACCCGAAGGACACGCGCAATATCATGACCGACCTGATGAAGCGGCAGGTGGACCGAAGCGAGTGGTCGTGGCACAACTGCAACACCCTTTGCTGGGCCGTCGGCTCCATCTCCATGGCCCTCTCCGAACAGGACGAGAGCGACCTCTTTGTGAAGATCATCACCGACCTCCTCACGCTCTTCAAGACCATGAGCGGGAAGGACAACCGGGCTGTGATCGCGAGCGACGTCATGTTCATTGTTGGCCAGTACCCCCGCTACCTGCGCAATCACGCCACCTTCCTCTCCACCGTGACACGGAAGGTGTTCCAGTTCATGCGGGAAAAGTTTCCTGGCGTGCAAGACATGGCCGTGGACACCTTCGTGAAGCTTAGCAAGCAGCTCGACGCCAAGTACGCGGAGGTGAACGGTAGCACCAGCCTGGCATCAGAGGTGGCGAAGACCTGGAGCTCTATCACAGAGATGCTCTCCCTGCAGCAGGTGCAGACATGCTTCAACGCCGCCGGCTACATGATTGCTGCCGGCTCGACGGAGCAGCAGCGCGCGCTACTGCTCGAGACATTCCTGACGGACACAAACGCCCAGTTCAAGGCGTGCACGGCGTCCGCCGCCGCTGCTGGGACCGCCTTTTGTCAAAGCGAGGAAGCGATGGTGGAGCTGCTGCACTACCTGCGCGTGTTCAGCAACGTGGCGGACTCGTGCGGCGACGTGTTTGTGTACGAGATGATGATGATCACGCAAGACCTCTACGGCTTTTACCGCATGTTCTCCGAGGCGCAGGTGAGGGCCATCGCCGACGGCGGCGAGGCGGCGCTGCATCGCCATGACATGAAATACGTGCGCCTTGCGAAGCGTGAGGTTCTGCGCATTTTTGAGCGCTTCGTAAGCCACGCGACGCAGCTCAAGTTCATCGCCGAAGCCTGCCTACCGGACATGTTCTCTGTCGTGCTGCTCGACTACGAGAACGCGATTGCGGCGGCAAAGGAGCCCGGGGCGCTGGCGCTGGCGACCGCGTGCGTGCGTACCCTAGGTCGGTGTGTCGAGAACAACTGCGAGGCGATCCTCGACCACACGTTCAACACCACCGTCGCCATCATTGCCCAGGACATGGAGAGTCATCCTGATTTTCGCGTTAACCTTTTTAAGCTTCTGCAGGCGCTGAACGCGCACTGCTTCGAGGCGTTTATCTGCTACACATCCACACACGAGGATGTGGTGCTGGGGATGCTGTGGGCCATCAAGCACACGGACTACCCGACCATGTCCACCGGACTGGAAACACTGGACTTGTTTCTCGAGAACGTGTCGAAGTCCGAGTACGCGGAGGTGTTCTTCAAGGCTTACATGCAGCGCATCCTGGTGGACGTGATGGTCGCGTCGATGGACTCCCTGCACGCCTCTGGCTTCCATCACCATGTCCGGATTCTTCAGAAGCTTTTCACCGTGTCCTCCATGGTACCGCCGGACACGCCAACGATTGGCAAAGACCTCATTCGCGCCTACTTGCTGGACAGCCTCACAGTTATCCCGACGCTGACGACGACGTCCATTCTCAGCTTTGTGGATATGTGCTACGAGTCCTTCACGGATGACGAGCGCTTTCGCACCCAGTTCGCCGACTTCCTGATCGAGGTGAAGGTCTGGGGTGCGGAACAGGAGAACAAGATGCAGGAGGAGGACGAGCGTCGACAGCGCGAGGAGACTATTCCGGGCTTTTCAAGCCTGTCCATGGAAGATCCGCCGGCAAACTTATTCACCTTTCTCTGACGCAGGCAGATGCTGCAGATGGGCAGGACAGGGGACCAGCCTCCGTTCGTCGGCATCACGGTCGTCGTCACCGGTACCCCTCCACTCACACCCGGACACCTCCCTCTCCTTTTTCCCTCTTCCCTCTCATGGCTCCTTCTGCCGCACCCGCTGTGAGGGGCGTGTGCCCTTTTTTATTTTGTTGATTGCGTTCGTGGATGATACAATACAGAGCCACGGCGGAGTCGAGGCTTTAGGTAGCGCCGCGAGTGGAGGAAGGGGGAGAGGGGTGGTGGCACAGAATGTATGCCGTCCGTTACGCGCTGCTGGTGATTAACGCAGTTGATACACGATGAAAAAATGAAGCAAGGAGGAAAGTCGAACACAAAACACGCACGTGGTGTTGCCCTCTCACGCTCATCTGCACCCCACCCACTGTGGACTGGTGAGAGACCTCTTCACGGGTGGCGCTGAGCTGGCCTGCGTGTATGCCGATACGGCGCTCAGCTTTTTCTGTGTGTGTGTGTGTGTGTGTGAAAGTCGCCGAAAAAGCGCAGCAGCAGAAAACGCGCCAAACCAGACGAACAGGGAGGCATGTGCAACCTCCCGATGCAGTGCTTTCGAGCTGTCCATCGTGCTTGTGCTCCAGCTTGTCCCTAGTGCACCCACTTTCTCAGTGTCCATCACCTTCTCCTTCCCCTCCTCCCCCTCCCCAAACCTCTTTTTCTCTGCGTTGATGTGCTCTTCGGGAAACAAACGCGTTTGCCTCCTTGTCAGTGCACCTGTCTGCTGCAAGCTGACGTACACACACCCAAGTACAGGGAGCATGAATCGCTACCCCCGTTGCCCACTCCTCATCTTTGCCTCACCGGTTTCTTCTCCTTCGAGCACCTTGAGGAGGGGAAAGTCCTTCCGAGTCCACCGTCTTACCTCTCTCGGCGGCACTCGCTTGCTCCCTGGCTCACTTACATTGCGCCCTGCTTCTGTGTGCAGTGCCGCGTACATTTTTGACGGAGACTAGCGCACGGGCAACCGCGGGTACGCACTCTTTCACTTGTGCCCACCCCCCTTTCCCCTTCCCTGCACGTCTCGTCGCTGAGCCGTGTCGCTGTCATTGTGTCTTCCATACACATGCACACTCGTGGCCCCACAGCGGTCACTACCCTAGCCAAGGCGCTTCCAATTTCGGCCGTCCCCGACCTCTTTCCCCATCCCGTAGAAGAATCTCCTTAATCTCTTCTACTGTTTCCGTTCACCTTTTCGGGCCGCGTAGCTTGTGTTACTTCGCGTAATGGATACCTCCATTGTCACAGCACCGGAGCGCTTAGAAGCGGTGACTGTGCGACACGATACGCTGATCGCCGTCCCTGACTTCACCGGCAACACCAAGCTCCGTTCGTCAGTGCCGATTCAGTCGACGATCTCCATGAATAAGTTCAGCGATGACGTCGAGGACACAGGCTGGGTTCCGACGTCGTTGAATGCGATCGGTCGGCATGCGCCGGTTACAATCCACACGGTTAGCTCGCAGCTGGCGTCTGCCACGAGCACCTGTGTCTTCTACCCGTTTGACACGCTGAAGACCCGGTTCATGGCACAGGACGGCACGGCGGTGCGCCAGCACAACGGTCGCGTGTACTCGTCCATTCAAGGTTCACTGGCACTCATCTACGGAGAGGAGGGCCTGCGCACGTTGTTCCGCGGGTGCCCGGTCGCCGTTGCCGGCTCCGTTGTCGCGTGGGGCGTGTACATGTGCCTGTACCGTCATCTATGCAACCTGACAGAGTACACGTCGTACGTTGGACGCTCGGGTATCTCGGTCCTGTCCAGCGCTATCTCCTCCTGCGTTACCTGCCCCATCTTCCTCGTCAAATCCCGCATGCAGCTCGAGGAGGCGAATCGAAGCTCGCACTATCGCTCCTTTTGGAGAGGTGTGCAGCACACGGTGCAGACGACCGGTGCGCGCTCCCTCTGGCGTGGGTTGTCGCCGCAGCTCTTTTTGATCTTTCCCAACGCGCTGAGCATTCCCACCTACGACACACTGAAGCTGTTTGTTCTGCGGTACCGCTGGCATCACGCTGAGATGAAAGAGCTGAACCTCTTCGAGATTGCCGTCTGCTCCACCCTGACGAAGTTGTGGATTCTCATTCTGTCGCACCCGCTCGTCATGATGAAGGTGCGCATGCAAGATGAACGGGCCACGCTCGGCAAATACCAGTACCGCTCTGTTGCGCAGAGCATCTCGAACGTCCTAAAGACGCAAGGATTGAAAGGCATGTATCGCGGCTTCCGCACGGCCCTCGTCCACTCCCTCCCCCGCTCCCTTCTTCACTACTGCATCTACGAAAAGACACTGTCGTTTCTGTGTCGGTGATATCCGTCGTCGTAGCGCCACCGGGCTCAGGATAGTTTTGGGGAAAAGGCGATCGAGATCAGAGAGGTGGAGGGCAGTTGGGCACGTGTGAATGTCCTGTGGCGAGACGGCCTGACGTGTAGCCATCACCACCACCCGCGTCCTCCTCCTCTTCACTCCTGCCAATTCCTTCGGACTCCTTCTCGGTTTTTTCTCTATTCACAGCACCACCTGTCAAGGCGACAAGACCGAGGGCCGTCTGCGGGACCGACCACCTCAGGTGGTCTCTTACTGTCGTGAAGACTGCTTCCTGCTGGAGGTCTACGTGGGGGCTCTCTCACTGACACTCGCAGACGCAAAACGCGTAACATGATGAGGGGCTGCACCCCGCCCCTCCGGTCCCCGCCCGATCCCTGACTCCGGCCTTTCAGTTTTTTGTTCGTCTCTGGCAACCCTCTCCCTGTCGCCTTCACTCCACCCCTCTCCCGTTGTCTACCGCTGTTTTCACACGAAGCGCAGCTTTGGTTGAACCTGTGCGTGCGTGTCTGTGTGTGTGTGGGGGGGGGAGCTAGGTAGGGAGCAGGGGAATGGAAAGGAATCATCACAGCTAGGCAAAGCAACGGTCAATGCCGATGAGCAAGGCCGAATCGGGCTGTGTTTCACTGTTTAGATCTGGCACATAACCGCGAGCAGTGCACGTGAGACGCAAGTTTAATCCGTGCCGTCAAGCACCGTGCCTACTGCTCTGTAGTCTGCGTGGCGCTGTGTGTCACCACACGTTGGACCAGTGTCACAGTGCGGCCATGCTGGCACGACATGGAGGCGGCGACCACGCCTCAACTGTTTATGTGGCGAGAACGCCCCCTCTTTCACGTTTTTTTTTCCATGTCGGACATTCCCTTGTCTCTACTCGCCCTCCACGCCGTCCATCTCCTCTCCTTCTCCTCTGTCTGCCGCCTCCCGGTGCTCCACCGTCGCAGAGGTACAGCACGGCACGATCCAGGCGCCAGCGTCTCTCCAGAGGCCATCGGCTCTCTGCCAACCTCCGTGCGTTCCTGGGCCTTGCCATGACGGAGAAACCGTCAGCGGCGCCCAAGGCCACCTCCCTGCAGCACACGGTGGCATCGCAGCTGGGCGGCGCCACGAGTACGATTCTGCTATATCCGGTAGATGTGATACGGATTCGTTTCACTTCGCAAGATGGTACACACACGCGTGAACACAACGGACAAACGTATCGCAGTATCGCAAAGGCGTTCCAGCTCATCTACCGCGAGGAGGGCGGCCTGCGTGCCCTTTTTCGGGGCTGCCACGTGTCCGTGTGTGGCACGGTTTGCGCATGGGGCGTCTACATGTACCTTTATTGCTGTCAGTGTACCTGGTACGAAGCGTGGCGAGCGAGGCGCCGTGAGGCTCACTGCAGCGGAAGCGGTGTGTCGAGGTGCTCAGAGGAGGAGTCGCTCGCCGCATGCCCGGCGGCGCTGTGGCAGAACCTCCTTCAGCGGTTTGGTTTTTCCATAATCGCCAGCTGCGCCTCAGCGGTGGTGTGCAATCCCATTTGGCTCCTCAAAACACGCATGCAGCTGGAGGAGGCTTCCGCACGAACAGCAGACGCCCCCCGCAACTTTCGCACGTTCCGCGGCGGGCTGCTGCACACAGTGCAGACCACCGGGGTTCGCTCGCTGTGGCGCGGCGTGTCGGCTCAAATGGTGCTTGCCGTTCCGAACGCCTTTAACCTTCCCTTGTACGACACCATTAAGGCAGCCATCATAGATCTCAGGAAGGGCGAGCTGTCGGTTCTCGACGTGTGCGTCTGCTCCACCGTGACAAAGACCGTCCTGGCACTCATTTGTCAACCGGTGGTCGTCGTCAAGACCCGCTTGCAGGACCACCGCGCGCGCAGAGGGGAGATTCAATACCGGTCCTTTCTGCAGTCGATCAAGACGATGTGGCAGCGGGGCGGACTGGCCGCCTTCTACCGCGGGACCGTGCCGTCAATGTGCCAGACAGTCCCTCGCTCTGCGCTCATGTTTGCTTTCTACGAGCAGTTTCTGAAGGCGGCACAGCACATCTCGCCGTGACAACCCTTTACACTTTTCGCGCCTCCGCTGTGTCTCTGCCCATTATAGCGAAGGCGTCGAATGCCTCGTCGTTTTTCCGGTTGCGATGTGCGTGCTTCTCCGCCACCCTACCCTCCCCGGCGCTGACAGTGGGTCTCTATCTCTGTTTGCTTCTGTTTCCGAGGGTCGGACGTCCCGTGGAGGCTAACGTGCAAGAAACAACGATGACATGGGGGGGTGGCGGCGGCAGGTGGACGCCTGCGTCTCTCCTTCTATCGCCTGCTCCTTGTGCGGTCCTGTCGGAATCGATCTGTCACCTCCCACATGTGCTGTCGACGAGGAGGCGAGCGGATGCCAGCAACACGTCGAGTGGGGAGTCACACATGCATGAAACACAATCGTACAAAAAAAAAGACGCAACGATGTCAGTTGCGCGTGCTCACGCAATTACGGTCGATTGCTCGGGTAGTGTGGAGAAGCAGAGAATGACGGGCTGAGCCCGTTCGCAGAGGCTTTTCCCTGCTACATATAACAGGGCGCGTGCAACCCGTGTTGAGTGGCACCTCCGTCATGCCGGCTTCTGGCGCACACTGGCAAGCAGGCCCAAGAGTTTACTCTCTCGGCTTGACCTTTTGTTGCGCCGATGATTTCGCACTCGCTCTCTGATGACGAATCGTACCCCCTTCTCTGCTTTCCCCTTTTTCTGCCTGGCGCATTACGTGGGATAATGCCGCATTATGCTGGTGTGCGTGTGTGCTTGTCTGGGTGGATGGGATGTCTAGCGTGTGCCGTTGGCTTCTCTGTTTGCACAGAACGAACGTGGCAGCAGGCGCCCTCTCTAACCACCCTCCCCTTCGCCTATTCCTACAATTTGGGCAGAAACATTTTTCCTCCTGCCCTCCCTCACCTTTGCTGCCTCTCTACTCGTCGCGTAGGCGGTGGCAGTACGGGCGCCTTCGCGTGCGTGTGCGCACCACTCTCACTCACCACGCGTTGTCGTTGACATACCCCCGCATCGTCAACATCGCTGCAGGGCCTTCGTGACGTGAGTGTTGGTTAGAGACGTATTTTTTTTTGTTACGTGGCGGTGTTCTTTGTGTTACTGTGCGTCTTTCCACGCCTCACTCTCACCTCAGCCGTCCGGTTCCAATCCATTCCTCGTTTTACGCCCCCCTCCTCGCTTCCTCCCCCAGAGTGTAGTGGTGTTGGCGAGAGAAACCGACGTGTCCGCAACAACAGAGAAACCTGTCCGCGGTTTTCGTCATTCACGTCATAACCCGCGCAGCGACGGAGGCAGCCTTGTCGGTGGACACTAGACTAGGCTTCACTCGAGCAACTTGATTTCCGCTCACCATCACCACCGAATACGAGGTGGCAAGCACACAAGCAGACACACACATACACACGGTAGAGTAAGCAAAGACTAAACTACAATGTCAGAGGACAAGAAGCCGCGCTTTCTGCAGCAGACCACTTCGCAGCTGCTGCATCAGCAGGAGGCGCTGCGCAAGCGCCGAGAGATGCTGGAGCGTGAGAGCACAAAGCCGCCGGCCATGCGCTTTGGCACGAACACGCCGCCACGCACCGCAGGACGTCATGGGCGGTCGCCTGCGCCGCCGTCGTCAGCGTGTGAGCGCCATGCTTCGCATTCGGTGCCGCCGCCGCCGCCAAGTAGTGGCGTTCACCGCGAGCTGAACTGGAGCCGTTCCGAGGACGAAAAAACGGCGGAG
Source organism: Leishmania mexicana MHOM/GT/2001/U1103 (assembly GCF_000234665.1). NCBI lineage: Eukaryota > Euglenozoa > Kinetoplastea > Trypanosomatida > Trypanosomatidae > Leishmania > Leishmania mexicana. Next base: position 435,472 of record NC_018335.1, read on the forward strand.
CGCGCGCCGATGCGCTTTTCTATGCTGTTTCGTCCGCCACCGACCCCGGCGGCGCTGGGACGCCCGCGCTCTGCCACCAGTTTCCACACGCCACTGTCACCACGTCCGCGCGAGGTGAACACATCAGATCATGTGGATGCAACGATTACCAAGCTTTACAAGGAGCCCTCCTCACCGCGTACAATGTCGCCGCACTCGCCAGTGTCGCAGCGGAGTCGGGTGGAACACGACTGTGCGTGCAGCAAGAACGCTGCTGCGCACCTATTGGTGCCCAACCCTTCAAGAGCCGCGCAGGCCACTGCGGCTGACACAACCCAAATAAAGGCTTCTCTAACGCCGGCGGACGGCGCAACGCCGGCACGCGCAGCGGTGGAGCGGTACGCCAGTACGCCGGAAGCCCTCTCTCGGGAGGCTCTCGCAGATGAGCAGGATGAGGCAACCGGTATTGCAGCCTTCTCCAACACGTTCCCTGTACCCCGCTTCACCCCCATTTCACCTGTCGTTGCTTCAGCTACAAAGAGAGCTCAGCAAACGTGCGAGGGGGAGCAGAGCACACCCACGCGTCTCGCCGTCGGGGAGTTCCGCACACCGCGTCCTTTGGCGCCGCTCTCTAATGCCGCCACTCCCGCCCTTGGCTGCCCTGCATCCGCGCAGGGAGAGGGCGTCACCCAGCAAGCACCTGTGGCGCTGAATGACGAGGCAGAAGCGAGGCGTACACTCTCCCCAATCCCGGCACCGCTTCCACACGTACGTCCAGGTGCAGACGCCTCTGGTGGCGCGCAGGAAGGCGCACACTCCACTCCCCGTGACGATGAAGCGCACACGAGCACACAGCATGGCGAAGCCGAGATAGCCGCACCGCGGGAGGCAACTCGTTTCTCTCTCACTGCTGGGGACGCATCGCCGCATCGTCAGACCTCGTCACCGCCGCGCCGTAACAAAGCGAGTCCGGTACCAACCGCGCAGGACCTCATTCACAGCGTGCAGGTCTCAGCGGAGAAGCGCCCATGCGGCTGCGAGCGAGCTATGCCATTGCCAGAGAACTGGCCCCCACGCCGTGCTACCGCCACGCCGTCGCGCACGGGCTCGCCGCCGCCGACGCCGGTGCCCCCTTCGCACGAACCCATGACAGACTTTGGCGCACCCACGCAGAAGTGCTGTGACCGCCCGACGCCTGCGTCGCTCTCCTCGCAGCCTGCGGGCGGGGACGTATGCAACATCATCTCTGGCGCCTCCTCTGCTTCCCCGTGGCCCACCACGGAAAACATCATCAACAGCATTATGGCAGGGTGCGGCGAGGGGCAGCGACGCGGCAGAGAGGACTGCGCAGCAGCAGCTGCACACACACTGCCACGTGAAGACGACGGCGGTGCCTCAGAGCGGTCCTCGTACGAGGAAGCGAATGTGTCGCCCACGAACTCGCATGCCGTGGCTGTGCCGGAGATGTTTGGCATGAATGCCGACACCGAGAATGAGCAGTGCATCCGAGGGGACGCCTTCGGCGCCACACTCGAGGCCCACGCTGCCGCGCACACGCCGTCGCCCGTCCCGTCGGACCGGCAGTACGGTCAGAGCATACTTGCGTCCATCGAGAAGCGGCGTTGCGGACGACCCACCCCGCCGGAGCGCCACGTCTCCGTCGCCACAGCTGAGGACTCTCGCGGACATGCGGCTTACACCACAAGCGCGTCTCCACAGCTGTGTGCCAGCCACCTCCTCCACAGCCTAGAGGTGTCAATCGACAAAGACAGTCAGCGCTGTAAGCCAGTGGAGCGGCCATCGGAGGCGGAGGGGAGTGGCACCGGCGATGAAACGTCTGGAGAAGCCGCGGGACGCCTCGCAAGTCTTCGCACTCCCTCACCCACACCCACGCCGGAGCACGTCATCGCTAGCCTGCAGGCCTCCGCCGAAAAACGGACGCGCTCTGGCGCCGTTGATACCGCCAGTGGGCCCACAGGCTCCTCGCCCGCGGCAGCGACAAACCCCGGCCGCAGCTCCTACCAGTCACCAACGCTGACGCCGCAAAATGTGAAGGACAGCATGCAGAAGCTCATGAGGGAACAGCAGCAGGCGGCCCGCTCCGACGCCCCGGCTCCGCTCCGGCCGTGGGTAGAGACGCCGAAGGGAATCGCAAACGCCGCGAGCGGCGCGGACCTGTGGAACGCGTCGGCGTCACCGGTGGTGACAGCGGAGAATGTGGACGTCACGCTGGAGACCCTCGAACGCGACCAGCGATACCATTCCCGATCCTCGCGCGCGCCGCAGATGGCTGACATCTCGCCCGAGGAGCGGCACGCCACACTTCTATGCGACAGCGTCGTCTCTCCTATGAAGGTGGCAGAGACCGCTGCCCTGGAGGATATGAGCGACATCCCGGCGCCCTCTCCTGAAGTGGCTGCCCTGACCTCTGTGGTATCGCCGGTGCCTTCGGAGTTCGCAGTGGCGTCGGCGATGTTCTTTGATTGTGTGAGTGCCCCTCCGACACCGGCTTTGGAGAATGTAGAAGCAGCGAAGAAGGATATCGGAGGTCCTGAATCGACCATCCGCAGGCGCGAGTCCGCGCACGTGCCACCACAGTTCTACGATCTGCAGCGTGAGGTGGCTGCCATCTCGGAGGGGCGCTGTCGCACTCGCACGCCGCCGCCGGTGCAAGTGCGTGAGCTACGATCCTCATTACCGGTATCCGCGACTCCGCTGGCGGAGGAGGACACCCCGCGCGCTGAGGCGTCGATGGAGCAGGCAGAGGTCGCTGTCAGCGCACCACTGGATCACCCGCACAACGCGATAGGCAGCTGCGGCGCTTCAGCGGACAAAGACGCCGAAGAGGAGGCGATGGCGCGTCGCAGCAGTCTCATCTTGGTGCATCCGACAAGAACCCCTCAGGCACTTCTTCAGCATCCGCACAAGCCGATGCCCGCTGTTGCTCCCCCCAGCATTAGCCCGGTGCAGGTGCCACGCGCGCCGACGCCGCAGCCGCGGCACCCCTTGCAGCGGGATCTGTTTCTGACGGGCGAGGGAGGACCGGTAAGCGGCTTCCGCGGTGAGCACTGCGAGTCGCCGCTGCCACGTCCTGTCTCGCTGCGGTCGCAGGTGTCGCTGGCGAAGTCGTTGCAGATGTCGCACAGCCACCCGCACTCGCGCAGTCCGGCACCGGCGTGGGGCTCATCGTGCGCCTTTCCTGTAGAAAACGACGGCATGCGCGCACCGCTGCCTCAGACGGGCGTGCAGCTACCAGCACACTGCGCCGGAGCCGGGCAGCGCGATGAGGACACGGATCAGCAAGCGGGTTTGTTTGATCCCAAGAACGATTGGATGGACCTTGTCGAGCCGCTGCGGCCACTTACGATAACAGTCTCCCCGCAAGGCGGCAGTGTTGTGTACACGGAGCACTCCTCGATAGATCTATCTAGAAACCGTGAGAGGACGGCGGGTCCTGGATCTCCATCGTCCTCTCGCAAGCGTAGCCGTAGCGCGCAGACCCCACTCGCTGCAAGCCGGCAGATGGCTGCGACGACGCCGGCAAGCATCGCCCTTACCATGGATGACGGCGTCTTGTCAGGCAGCAGGTCGTTGCATGTGGCTGCAACGCCCTACTCGCATGTGTCGCAGACCCCTGGCAGCTCGACGCGTGGGCGCAAAAGCCAAGCGGAGACGCTGCTGGAGATGCTACCTGCCGAGGTAGTGGCGGAAGTGGCCCGTATAGAATCAGCAGAGGAAGCTGTGGCAGCTGTCACTGCATCAGCGGCGGCGTCAGCAGATTCGCATGGTCTGCGGCCGTCTCTTGGCTCATCCGACGGGCGATTCAGTGGCGTCTCCGACGGGGACTCGACAGCCGGGATAATGTCGACCATTTCTCAGCGTGTCTCGCAACGGCCGCAGCGTGTCTATCACAAGAGCGACTACTATATTCAGTACCTCGAGGGCATCGCCACCTCCATTGCAAGGAAGGCGCGCAAAGCTGCGGGTCGCCGCGTACATCGAGCTGTCGTGAAGGACATCGCCAGCGCCACGGCGAAGACTACCGTGCAGCGCGCCGGCGGGGGCGAGTCGCCTGCATCTGCGAGGGTGTCTCCCGCAGAGTCTCCAGCGCTGCGTGGCGGCCGCAGCCACTCGACGTCCTCGCGTGGCGGTGGACGCGCTGCTGCGCGCGCGAAGAGGTCGCCGATGCACGCGTCGGAGGAGGTGGTTGTGTCACCGCAGACGCCGTCCCCCACCCGTGTCGGCGGCCGCGGGGAGCTGAAGGTTTCGACGAGGCTGTCTTCAGAGCTCCAGAAGGCGTTGTTTCAGCAACCGTCTCCGGCGAAGGCAAAGCAGCAGCGAAGCCCTCGCGGTGCCTCTCCGAAGCTCTCGACCAAGACGACCAAAACGGCGAAGAAGTCGCCGACCGCCTCCCCAAAGAGCGGGCCCTCCGCCTCATCTACCACCAAAGCGAAAACGGCAAAGACGCCTCCGCCGTCCACCCGCGGCAAGAAGTCGGTGAAGAAGTTTATGACAGCCAAGTCGATGCGGCAGCCGCGTCGAGGTGCAAAGCACGGCAAAGCGTAGAGATCTGCGAATGCGCACTACAGCCAAGTATAGCGGCTCCCACGTCGGGGCTTGAACGTGAGGATGGAGGGAGACTCTTTCTCGCGCGCATCTCAGAAGATGACGCCGACGTGGCGTCGCCACCCTCTCCCCTCTAGTTGCGATCTGTTCTCGTTGCAGAAGTGCACGCTGTTGCTGCTGCGACGGCGGCCGCTAAAGTGCATCCGCATCGCACCAGATTGTCATGTCCGTGTTGTGTGTGATTCGTTATTGCTGTTGGTTGTGAGTGACATGCAAGGGAGGGGGTGTCGTGCTGTGTCTCTGTTCCCCGCTTTCGCATGAGGTGTTGCTTTCTCTCGACCTCTTTCTTGTTGTGCTCTCCGCCAATGCCGTGGCGTATCGAAGATGTCCTGCCGAAGATTCTGTGCTCGTGTCCCTGCTGGGACGAACTCGTGTTCTCCCTCTCTGTGCTTTGTCTCCACTATCCCCCCCCCTTAGATGTTTTCCGCCTCCCCCACCCCACCCCCGCGCATGTGTGCATGCGTACACACAGAGGAGGACCGATTACGACACCTGCGCTGGAGCGCCGACATGCCTGTTGTTGTTGTGGGCGCGTGTCTTGTTCGCTTCTCCCTTTTCCTCGCTCCCGCCCACTCCTCTTAGAGTAAAATCACAGGCGGGGCTTCCACGTACACCAGCAAGGCAATTAGTGGCACAACGCTATCTTGGGTGCTTATTAGGATTCGGCTCCCCTCCTCAGTAGGCAAGAGTGGAAGCGCCGTTCGTCTCCTGCGCAGTGGTGAGCGCTCTTGATGCTGGCTGAGGACCCCACCCACCCTCCACTAGTCCTCGCGCCTTCAGTAGGGTGTGTCGAAGTCGTTTTGCACCACCTCACATACTCTGACCCTTACCTATTCCCTCTTCTCCGCTTGTAGACAGAGGCGCAGAGACGGGCAAGAGTATGGTGCGGTGCCGTGGGGTGCGGTCTGGCGCTTCTCTCTCATGGCGCTCGCCCATCGGCATGCATATGTCGCTACATGACCCCACTGCTCCTCATATCTTTCGCCCCCACCCCCTCTCTCTCTCACGTCCCTACAGCAGCCTGTATCCGCTCCTTATTGTGGCCGGTTCACTGCCGCCGACGATGAGCCGCCCTCCTTCCCCTCACTCTCTGTGTCTGTATGGGCGACAGTGTGAGCGCCGACCGCCCATCGCCAACACGTTTTGTTTGCTGAGTTTTTCACATTACTATGCGGTGCAGATGGGAACCAAAACGATGCCTCTTGTAAAGTCGTTCAACAGATCATTGCAGAGCCTTCCTTTCAGATCTTCTGCCTATGCCAACATTTACCGATGGTGCAGCAGCCTCTCGCAGTCATCCACATCAGAGCAGCTGCAGCCGGCACAGAGGCAACCGTCGCCAATCACCAGCAGCGGATCTGGCGCACCCCATACGCCCGCTTCTCTCGACCTTGGCTTGAACTTTGCCACGATGGACTTCGAGGCAGTGGCAAAGGCGACACACGCCGCTATGGCGCGTGAGCGCGGTGCTGGACATTTGTCTCCGCAACGAGCGCAGGAGCTGGAGGTGAAGGTGGAGAAGCAGGCCGGCGCGAGCGCAGCTCCGCAGCAGTCGACGCCAGTGTCGGGGCCGACTCTGGGGTTATCTTCGGAGCGGGTCTGCCACACGCTTGCAGCTGCGTCCCACTCTGCACCATCACCGCAGGGCTCTCGCGACGATCCCTCGCCAGCGCCATATCAGCAAGGGCAGCAGCAGACGCAGTCTTCACCGCCCTCTTTCCGGCGCAATGGGACAGCTGCCCGCTACTCTCTGCGCGACATGCTCAAGGACTGCGTGGCCGACGGACAGTGGGCGCGAGCGCTTCAACTGTTCACTAGCGCGGTGGACCAGGCTTGTCGACAGGTGCTGATCCCCGGCGGCACCACACAAGGTGTGTCCGCCACCAGCGGAGCACCAGCAGCAGCTATCGCATCAGACCCACGTAGTGTAGCCGCGAACTCCACCCCCGAATCGGAGTGCTTCGCGGCGATACGCAAGATGGTGGCAGCCCTTCCTCCGAGAGAGCCGCGAGATCGGGCGACGCATTTCTCGCGCGCGACGAATGTCAAGAACATGCGCGGTATCATGCGGTGGACCGGCCAGCACTACTACCTTCTGTGGAAATGTCTCCTGGAGACTGGGCACGTGGAGGAGCTGGAGAGGGTCTGGTCCGTGATGCAGCACACCGGGTTCGTGGAGTATCAGATGGAAGAACGCACGGTGAATGCGATGATAGCGCTGCTGAGCCGCACGTCGCGCTCGACCGAGCGCATGATAGCGGCGGTGGTGTCCCCTGGCCGCCCTCTCTCAGAGACGACGTCGCATCAGAAAGGGATTCTGCGCGAGCTCGTCAAGAGGCTGGAGCACGCCGCTGGCGCGCGGAAATTTCAGCTGGCTGGCGCGAACCGTCGCACCGCAGAGGGCATTCGAATCGCTGAGGCGCTCAAGCACGCCGACCAGGGCTACGACGGCAGAGACACCTCCGCGGACCCCGGTGCCGCACACGACGACGGAGCGGACGCGGCGTTCCCCGCCGGCTTTGAGGATGCTCCGGTCGTGGTTGGCGACTTCAATGGACTGCTTCGCCGTGCACGCAGTTCGGAGTCGACCGACCGCATTCTGCGCATGATGGAGAAGCTGAGCATTGAAAAAGAAGCGGTCACATACGCGAGCCTCATCGCCGCACTGCACCACCCGCAGTATGTGCTGCCGGGACACACAGCCGAAGAGCTGGCAGCGCACCTGCCTGGCGGGGCTAGCTCGCAGCAGTACACGAGCATGGAGGAAGGCGGAGGCACAGGGAAGGAAGACCAGGCCTCTGGTCCCACAAGCAACTCGGTTGATCTTTCAGGGACCAAGACTTCCTACGAAGCTTACAAACAGGAGCGCATTGAGGCTGGCATGGCATGGTTTGCGGCGTGTCCTGCGGCACACCGCACGGCCGATGTGTTCAATGAGCTACTCTACCTGCTTCGCGCCAAGTCACACTGGTGCCAGTTTGATACGGTGCTGGTGCAGCTTCGCGGCAACGCTGTGGTCACCGAAACGGAGTGGCCAGAGACGCTTAGTGAAACAGGGATAGATGTGCCACCGTCCGTGTCTGCCGCCGGCGGGGCCTCGCCCGCCTCAGCGACCATTCTTGCTCCGCGATGGTCTACTTGGCCAAATGGGAAGACGTATGAGCTACTCATCCAACGCGCCCGCTACGTGCACCAATGGGAAGTGATGTGGGCACTTTACGAGGAAATGATTGCCACTGGTGTTCGCGGCACCACCCGCGTGTACGAGGTGCTTCTCTTGGAGGGTCGCAGTCACCCGCCGCAGGCGGTGCTCGCTGCCGACCGCTCCGGCAATTCCGATGCCTCCTCGCGTTTTCTCCTCCGTCTCTACGAGGAACTGCGCCGCGACGGTGGCGATGTTCGCTCATTCAAGGGAACGCTCAACGTCGTTAATGCGTGGACCAGGACAAGATCCAGGTCGAATCGGTGGGGATCGTGAGATGCGCCTGGAAGTCGGACTGACTCGAGCACATGCCCTCCTGATGAGCGACAAACCACCGTCGAATCTCACAGCTCAGTAGCCCCACTCTTTCTGGAAAAGCCAGGCAGCCCCCCCCCCGTTCCCCCTACTTCTCTCCGCCGGCTACCACTTGCCTGTGCCGAACCCACCTCTGATTAGGAGAGGGTGAAGCCAGGGCGATTTACTGCTAACGGGTGTCGGCGACCAGGTCCTGGGGGGCGCTGCGTCGGGGCGGCCCGGGACGGTGCGAGCACGCTTGTGCCACCCATATGGTGGGCGAAGTGCCAACCTGACTCGAGCGTATCCCGCCCCGCGGTCCTCACACGGCCTACTGGTGTGAGGCAGCCTGCGGTGCGGAGGTGGCTGGTGAGTAGGGAGGTTGGCGCAGAGGCCTTGCTCAGGTCGCGCTGAGTCGGCGCGTTGCCGTAGCGCGTGTCTACGGTTGCGTCGGCACATACGCGATGGCACCTGTGACGGACCGGTGGGTCGCGTGGCCTGCGACTCACGCTTTATGGTGGAGTGATGGACCGCTGTAAGAGCGCAGGAGGAGATTGGAGTACTGTGTTGGGCTGGCTGCGTTGTGCTCGACGTTAAACGGCAACAAGGAGACAAGTAAAAAAAGGGAGCTGCAGCCGATACCAGGGATGCTGCGTGTGTGTCAGTGAAGGCTTCGTGTTTATGTACAAGAGAGGTGTGCACAGCCCCAGCGACGTACGCGGGAATAGTGCTCACGGGAGAGACAGTGTTGTCTCTCACCGGTGCGCGAGGCGTCGTTTTTTGGGAGCTGGAAAAGAAAATGCGGAAGTTGTATCCCTGTGCGCGCCGTCCCCACATTCACCCCGCATCTCTGCTTCCTGTACTAATCCCTCGCCTCCTGCGCCTCCTCGTACTCGTACTGCTTGCCATGTGAACCGCAATATTTATCGTTCCTCGTGCCCACGCGCGTGTACAAACGAATTTTTGTATGCGGCATAACACGAAGACTGGCGTGAACGCTCTCCCTTTGACAATCTTTCATCATACGGCACCGTCATAGACGACTTTGACAGGCTCTCCCTGTGTTCTGCCCCACTCCGAACCTGCTTCTCACATTAGCAACTTCTATCGACCCCCCCGCCCTGTTAGCCAAACTATTACCGCCGCAGCGATTTTCTGACCAGTGCCTCTTTTCTTTTTCCTCACAGACTGTATTATCCCCCACCCCCACCCCTCTATCTCTCCCTCTGCCGGCGTCACCTCCTGCTTGCTCCGCTGTCGCTCTTTTGCCTATGTTTGATTTTTCTCGCCACTCACTTTGCTTCTTGTCGCAGCTGCCGTGAACGCCATCCGCCTTCTCGACGAGCCCCTCTCACCGCTGCTTCCTTCCACCGGCGTCTCTGCTTTATCGCTTTCACCCACTCCTATTCCCTGCTGTTCCTCTCCCCGTAGTTTTCTCCGGTGCGGAATCCGTGTCGAAGAGGTGGTTGTCGGCGCTCAAACACGCACACGCACGTACACACACGTCTACCTGTTCATCATGACTGCACCGTCGCACCATCACTCTTTGGTGCTGGAACGGTCCACCTGTCAGCACTACTACCACTGTGTGTTGTACGACATTTTGTTTGACCTCACTGTGCAGGAAATCGCTGCGCAGGTGGTGCCCAGCAAGGACTCCGATATAGTGCAGCGGCTCACAAGCGCTGATTGCCGCGTTGTCCCGCACCAGCTGCACGTGTACAAGGAACCACTGGAGAAGAAGTTCGGCTATGTTTCCTTCTTTGTTCACCAGGCACCGCATTCCTCAACGGACGCCGATGATGTTCACCGTCTTGTGTGTGAGTGGATTGCCGTCGACCTTGCCTCCCAGTTGGCGACGGTGCAATGCAAGGTGAAGCTCGCCCAGCCGCCAGAGTGTCACTCGTCGGAGCCGTTTCTGAACGCGTTCCGCCTAAAGTGCCCCTTGCTCGACCCCAGGCTGACGGCAGACAGGAAACTCGAGACGTTTGTGCTCGCCCGCGTGCACTTTGGCCAGCACTGCGATAGTGCGTCGATCAATCAGCTGCATGTCATGCACGGCGAGAACGCAAAGGTCGCCGCTTCTGCGGGTAGTTGTGGGGCGGAAACGGAAATGTGCACAGATGACGGGTCGACGAATACAGAGGGCGAGCTGGACATTGGGGCGCACAGCGTGGCTCGCACAGTGCATGAGCATGCGTGGAAGTGCGTGGGCACCTTCTCGATCGCTGCCCTGTCGTCAAAGGAACTCGTATGGCTCAAGAAGCAGCTCCCTTCCTTTCCGCCGCTGCGCATTACGAATGGGGACATGGACACGGCCCACTGCGAGGAGGCGAAGCTGGCACAGTTTTTTGAGACCTCGCTCGCTCCTCTGTTCACCGTGGAGGAGGTGGCGGGGGTAGCAGACGAAAATACCGTGAACTCGGCGGCATAATTTACAGAGGGTGGTCCACTGGTACAGTCGCTTTGCTCGTTTTTTTTTTATTGCCTGCAATCCGTTTTGTGCATGCGTGTGCGTATGTGTGCACGTGCGCGGGCTTTCCTGTTTCCAGTTTTCTCTGCGTGTTGGTTTCTAAATAATGTCGCGTGTGAAGCGGATAGGCGAGCCGCGGAGAGGGCAAGCTTGTGTGTGCGTGTATGTGCGGTGGAGTGCATCCGGGTCTTACCGCACACCACACCTGCGCCACCTTTTTTTTGCTGTGGTTGTGTTCCGTTACTTGTCCGTCTTTGCTGCTATTTTCTCTCGCAGAGGGCGGCGCGCTCCCTCTCTTCTTGTTGTTTCGTTTGCCGCCTCGCCTCCTCCTATTCCCTTGGGTGCGGACGTGTGTAATTTGGTGCGTGTTTTTGTATCCTCGGCATTTCTCTTTGTTGTTCTATTTTGTCTGTCACTGTTCTTCCTCACGTTTCGGATCCTGTGGACCACCTCGCCGTGGCGTCAGGGTTCCGGACAGCGTCTGTGGAGAAGTCAAGCATCCTGCAACAACGCCCTCGGTTGCGGCTGTAGGCTCTTGGTGTCGGCGGGCAGGCCTGTGCTGCCGCTGTGCCGCATAGACGTGCGGTGATGATGATCACTTTTGCATCAGCTGACGAGGACTCTTGCCTCCGATTCAACAATGATACGCATTCAGGTAACGGTTTTCTTTCTTTGCTGCACTGCAGTGATCTTGAGCGTAGTCCTTTACCAGGGCTGCACTCCATGTGCTTCCTCTTCAGTGCTCTGAAGGACGTCAAACGATTTTGGTCGACCCAGTTCCCTGACGAATCGTCGCTGCAAGGCTGTAGTCCCCACGAGACGCATTCTACCACCACCACAGACCTGCCAAGGCGTTTGGTCTCCCGCATTATCGGCAGCTCAGCACAGCAAGTGAAACTAGACACGATCATGGCATGTCCGTCCCCACACAAGCGGAAATATGAGCAGATGTAGGCCCCATTGCTCACTCTAGAGAGTCCCCGCACGGTGTTATGGAATGCAACAGCGTGGAGTGACTCCATTGGGGTGGGGGGATGCATGGCATCCTAGCAGGTTGTGCGGGGGTCCCCGAGAGGCCAGACGCGCAGCTGGCGAAGTGCCTCCTCGCGTTCATCCGGCACGCGCTTCTGCCAGCTCCTATTACCCACACGGCAGACGCCGGACACTTTCCGCCCTCGAGCAGGACCCTGGACGCGACTGGCTTGGATGAAGGCGTGCGGTGCACCCACGTGCCCGTCTGACGCCCGAGGCACATCACGTGTGCGAAGAAGGGACGCGAGCAGCTTGTTCGACGCATGACCCCGATTTGACGACAGGGCTGCTGGTCCTGGTGGAGCAGAACTGAGCCGTGGAGCAGCAGGGGTAGTTGAGCTCGGCTTTTGTGACTGTATGTGTGCTTGTGTGCGTGGTTGATGCTGATCCGTTTGTGGAGGAAGGACAAGCTCGTTAAACAACCCTCACTCCCTCTCCCTTCCCTAACGCCGGAAACGCGGTATGTGTGCGTCGACAGAATGAAGTGCGCATAGTTGACGGTGCGGTCAGTGAGGGTGTGCTGCCACCGTCTTTGAATGAGTGTCAGAGTAGCCGTCCCAAAACATATCGTCCGTAGCCTTATTTCTCTGCAATAGTTCACTGCTCCTTTTTTTTTGACGGGCCGACTTCTTCGTCATAAAGCGTGAGTCGCAGGCCACGCGACCCACCGGTCCGTCACAGGTGCCATCGCGTATGTGCCGACGCAACCGTAGACACGCGCTACGGCAACGCGCCGACTCAGCGCGACCTGAGCAAGGCCTCTGCGCCAACCTCCCTACTCACCAGCCACCTCCGCACCGCAGGCTGCCTCACACCAGTAGGCCGTGTGAGGACCGCGGGGCGGGATACGCTCGAGTCAGGTTGGCACTTCGCCCACCATATGGGTGGCACAAGCGTGCTCGCACCGTCCCGGGCCGCCCCGACGCAGCGCCCCCCAGGACCTGGTCGCCGACACCCGTTAGCAGTAAATCGCCCTGGCTTCACCCTCTCCTAATCAGAGGTGGGTTCGGCACAGGCAAGTGGTAGCCGGCGGAGAGAAGTAGGGGGAACGGGGGGGGGCTGCCTGGCTTTTCCAGAAAGAGTGGGGCTACTGAGCTGTGAGATTCGACGGTGGTTTGTCGCTCATCAGGAGGGCAGATACGGTGAGAAACGAGAAGAGAATGCAAGAGTCGTATAAGGAGAAGCACAGGCACAGTCTCTTTAGCTCAGCCCCTTCCCCACTCTCCTTCCCCACTCGCACCGGTCGGCAGAGCGTCAGATTCTTTTACCTGTCCCTTTTTCACCATTCCTGGCACACGGTTATGCACTTGTTTTAACCCTCCCATCACGATGTGACGCGACAGCAAGTTTTCTCTTCGTTTTTTTGCTCGGCTGTTGTCTTGCGTGCGAAGAAGCAGGTGTCGGCGGTGCGGGCATGCTTGGTGAGAGATCTTTGTTGCGTTTAACGGAGCTGCCGATCGCTGGTCCTCTCCTCTCCCGGACTTGATCACAAAATAGGCGAAGCAAAAAAAAAGGAAGCGAGGGAGAAGGTGCGAAGGCAGGAGGATGTTTTGGGGGGAGGGGGCTTTTTGGGGGTATGTCAGTGAGTGCATTGACGACGATGATAACCGTGACCTTGTGGTGTGTAGACGTTGGTGTGCTTGTGCTTACATGGGGTGCGTGCCGCCCAGTGTTTTGTGTCCATGACACAGACACCCGTAGGGGAGTCAATGTCAACGGAAGGGGTGTGCCGCGGCTGGTGGTTTGCCCCCTCCCCCTTCCGCCGTTGTCCTGCTCCCCTCTCCAGCTCCTTTGCTCGCTCCCGATGCACATGGTCATCATCAAGTCTGTGGTGGGTGGCCGGGTTGCCGCGAGAGAATGTGTGCTGGAACTGCGACATGAGGAAAGAGACGAGTCGAGTGCGCGCTGCCCTAATCCCCCAAAGCAAGCCTGTAGTAACACAGGACAATGCTTGCACGACATGGGGGCAGGCGCCGTAGCTCACGTACGTACATCCAACAAGCCTTTGTCGGTCATTGTGTCATTGCCGCGTTCGACATTGATGGACGGTGCGAGCTGAGTGGTCTGCGCACTGCCCTCGACCGACACGCACGCTGCGGCTGCCCTAGTCAACTGTACGCTGTTCTCCCTATCTGTAGACGCATGCTTCCACACAAACAGACCACTACGTCGTGGGTGATGTGCCTTATTCCCTCTCTGCCTTTTTCCTCCTCTTTCTCTCTGCTTGCCTGCGTCGTTCGTACCTCAATCGAAAGAGTCTTTACATTTCCAGTTGCCGCCTTTTGTCTTCCCGCTGCCGCAGAGGTTTCTCCTCTACTTACTCGCCCCCAAAAAACCGTCTGCACGTGAGTGTATCCATACCCCTTTCCACGGCGGCTTCGTTGGTGCATAGTTGTCGCTTCCCGTGTCGCTCTTCTGTTGGCACACACACACACACACACACACACATACAGACACACATACGTGCGAGTCTGTCAACCACGAAGAGTACGTTTTGGCTTGCGAGCAATCTCTCTTGTGCTTCTATCTGTGTCTGTCTGTTCCTCTACCCCTACCCCCGGTCACGGTACCCCTTTCCCTCGCACTGTGCCCGTGCCTCTCTCTGTAAGTGCTCTGGTCAGGTTCGTCGTAGGTGAAGCTGTCCTCAAGTGAAACTCGGTTCCTCGCTTTCTTTACTACGCTTTCCTCGTCCCCTTTGGCCCCCGCCTCTGACGTGTACCGTGGCTTGTCATCTGCGGTGTCTTTTGCGTGCGTGCGTGTGTTTGGATATCGCTTCGGTCAACCTTTTTTTCCCTTCCCGACTGTACGCGCATCACCGTTGCTGTACGTACCATTAGTCGTTAACGAGCACCGTCCTTTAAGTCTTACTTACCTCTTTTTCCACCGGACTGACACTCCTACACAGACGCCGAGCAAGGGGGCAGTCCTTTTCCTCGCGGCTTCCCTGGTAATATCGGACAGTGAAGTACACGCGCACGGAGCGTGGCCGCGGGCTTCAAAAGTGAAAGAAAAACGAAGACTATTAAGAGAAAAAGATCAGGTGTGCCTCGCGCCTTCTCTGGCTTTCCTTCGCTCAGCGTTTCTGTCTAAGGGCATAGGCCCGTATCACATGTGCATGCGTGCCTACCTAACGTCTGGCCCATCTAACGAACAGTTGTAATTTTGTTGTTGTCGTCGTCGTCGGTTTTTTTTTTCGAGTATCGCTAATTCGCGTTCTTTCTGCCGTAGTGAAGGTCGCCCGTTTATTTTTTATTTTTGGTTGTCGGTGTTCATTGTGGTGGTGTCTTTCTTTTTTTTCTTTTGCATACATACGTGTCTCGTGTCGTTTTTTTTTATCCAACGCCTTCTGGAATCTCTGCAATAACGTCTTATTGGTCGAGCGTATCGGTCGAGAGAAGGCCTGTCAAGTTACCTTTTTTTTCCTTTGTCGTCTGCTCGCCCCCTCCCGCCTCCTCTTTCGCCTCTCAACCGTTTCTCCCGTGCTCTCTCTCTCTCTCATCTCATCTCTTCTCATCGCCTTGGCGACTGCAAGGGTGTACGACAGGTCTGTCTCATATGTGCATGCGCTCGCCTTCAGCGCACCGATCGCCGTTTTATTCTTTTTTTTTAACGGTTGCTGCGCATTACACCTGCCCACGCTCTTCTCCGTCTCTCTCGTTCTCACTCTGTATTTTAACTCTACAGTGTGTCTGACGACGCGGTAAAACAATCATGGTCTCTGTCGAGCAGGCAGAACAGATCGCGGCCGCGATCGAGGTACCGGACTGGGTCTTGACAAAGTCTGCGTCGCTCGTGTACAGCTGCTTCGGCCCCGCTGCCGATGCTTTTGAAAACAGTATCAAGATCAACTTCCCGGCGCAGCATGCGTTCGTGGAGATGTGGATGCGTGCACACTCCCACCCTTTTGCGGAGCGCCTGCCGTACCTGAATCCGTGGCACGGGATCGCCTCGATCCTGGCCTACCTCTCCTTGATTGTAATCTTGCGTCTGTTGTATTGCGTACTCGGTAAGTTCTCGTGCCGCACTCTCGGGTTGGTGCACAACCTCGGTCTCCATCTTCTCTCGTTGTACATGAGCCTTGGTCTCATGATCAGCGCGCGCGCCGCAGGGTACTCGCTCTGGAACAACGCAGCCGGCACCTCCCCGGCCGAGTGGCGCATTGCGAAGCTCATCTGGCTCTTCTATGTCTCGAAGGTGCTGGAATGGATGGACACGGTAATAATGTTGTTAAAGCAGAACTACCACCAGGTCACCTTCCTGCACGTGTATCACCACACGACGGTTTTTGTGCTGTGGTGGATGGCGTCGCTGGTCGCTCCTGGCGGCGAGTCGTACTACAGCGCCATGGTGAACTCTGGCGTTCACGTTTGCATGTACGGGTACTACTTTCTCACGCTGCTCTTCCCATCCGGCATCGTGCGCGACGTCTTGAGCAAGTTCAAGTTTGTCATTACGAAGGGCCAGATGTGGCAGTTCGTCTTCAACTGCCTGCAGTCCGGGTACGACCTTGTGTGGGTGCCGCGGGAAGAGCTCAAGTACAGTACGGTGCTGCTGCAGATCCTCTTCTGGTACATGATCTCCCTTCTGACGCTCTTTGGCAACTTCTTGGTGAAGAACAAGAAATCTTCGCACCGCCGCCGCATTGATGCCGCAACTGCTTCGGCCGCGAAGGAGAACACGGCGGCGAAGTCCTACGGCGACGGCACCGACGGAACCCGTGTAAAGGTTGGGATGACCAACATGCAACTGGAGAAGCTGAAGAATGATCAGGCCGCGGAGCTGAAGCGGCTGATGCGCAAGAAGGGCAACGGCAGCGGGCAAAAAGCCTCGCTCGAGGCCAGGGCAGGCAGCCGATGATCGCCGACTCGAACCCCCGCAGTCCTTGAAGACAGTCTTCCCTGATAGAAAGAACCCCGCGGTGTGTGCGGGATGATTTCGTCTGCACTAGATTTCCACTGCCGGCTGCTTCGCCGCCGCACTGCCCCGTGCGCGCCAAACAGAGTGCCTCATTATGGCCTTGTGTTGTGTGTTTGTGTGTCCCAGGCAGAGCGAGTACCGTTTTTTATTTGTTGTTGCAGCACTATATATCGGCGAAGGCGTCTATGCGTCTCTCGCACTTGGGTTACACTGAACGAAGCGATGCGTCCGTGTGTGTGTGTGTGTAGGTACGCTTTGCGTTTTCCCTTTCTCGACACGCACACATGGAGGAGGCCGTACGTAGCCGAGCGGTGAGTGGCAGTGCGGATGGCGCCTTGCGCCGATGATGCGGTGATGGAAGTTGCTTTGGTGCTTTGTGTGTTTTGCTGTAACTTCTTTGATTGACGGATCTTCGTGCATCTTCTTGTTTGTGTGCTTTTCTTGTTTCTTGTTTTGTTTTTCGCCTGTGTTTCGAATCGTGCTCGCTCTTTGCAGGGGGGGGGAAGGGAGGGGGGGAAGATGTGTCATGAGGCGCTAGAGATGCCTGCCCTCTCCTGTGTCCTATATGCATGTGTTTTGTGTTTTGTTCTCCCTCTCCACAGGGATTGCGAGTGGTACATGGATGTCGTGCAGTGAGGAGGGGGGTCGGGTGAGGTTCGGGGGTGTCTCCCTCGTGTTTATCTCACATCTCCCTTTTCTGTGTGTGTTTACGCCCGGCTTCCTCACTGCACATCTGCGTTCTGCCCCTCTGCCCACTCACTGGAGTACCTGAGCTTTCTTTTTCGTTCGTCTTTGTCTCGGTGCTCTCTCTCTCTACTGACACTATGTGCTCAAATGGAAGATGTTGGTGGATGACGGGGTTGTGCACTGTGATGGATTTTGGCAGATGCCACGATTACCGTGTGTCGTCGTTGGCCGCGTGGGTTCGCGGTCCCTCTTCCTTACTTCAGAAAGCGTGCTCTTTGTACACGAAGGTTGAGAAAGCGCGAAGCTCTTCGTCTTCTGTTCGTGTCTTTCTGTGGCGTGCGCTAGTGAGGACGAACTCACCGCCTTTGTGGTGTTGTGGTGATGCCTTTTATCAGGAACTCATGTGTGCTTGTCGCTCGTGTATATGTGCATCGGGCAGAGCCACTAAACCGTGTCTGTTCTTCTCTCGTTCTTCGTCAACTTCTTGTGTTTGTTTTCTCCCAAGTTTTCCAGCTACTCTAGCCGATGCGCAGACCCGTCTGCTCCTCTTCATGTGCACGTGTCTTGTTCTCGGCCATGTATGCCAGTCTACTAAACGAATCACCTTCCTCTCTTTTACGTCATGTAGCTCGCTGACGCAGACGGGTGACCAGCAATGCAGAACGCCACCCCCCCCCCTCTCTGCAGTGCATGTGCCACATGAACAGCAACGGTAGGGGCACCCAGACAATTTGATCCTGGCGGCGTGTGACAGAGAACTGCGCTTGCATGCTCGCTAGGCCCCCATTCTCCCTCCCCCGGCACAGCGCCAGTGCGCCGTTCTTTTGTGGCTGCTATGTAGGATGCACTTCTCTTCGTGTGCATGTGCCGATGTGCAAACATGCTCCCTCACAGCAACTCTCCCCACCTTCTCTCGCTCACCATGATGACCATCTTTTGCTCCCTTCCTTCTACATCTCTGCAGAACAACCACGTCTCGCCATTCTGTGGGCCGATCTCAATATCGCGTTTCGCGGTAGGGCGCAGATGCGCTTATCATCGACTGTCACCGTGGGACACGCCAAGGATAGCTGGAATCTCCACATTGAGGATGCTGGGGTCCCTCCCACAATGACTGCGACGTCCTCGTGGGTTTTTTTGTCCTTTATCGCAGCAGTACTCTTCCTAGAGGTGCGCCCGGCAGCAATTCGCCGCGTGCGAGCATCGGCAGAGCCCAATGCGTGCGTGATTGCGGATGATGTGGACAGATCTGTGCACACTCGCCGGCTGTGGCCTCTGCTGGTGGCCGTGTGGACGTGCGCGCTTTACGACGTGGTGCACCGAACCTCCAGCTACTGTGTGCTATCGGCCCACATGCTCGCGCGGCGTCGATTGCTGCCGCTGGGTAACGACTTTGTGTGGGATGGACTGTGGACGGAGTGGGTGAACTCGGTGCGCTTCTACGTCTTCTGTGTACCCTCCGCGACCACATCTGCGGCGCCATCACTCACATCATGCGCAGACTGGAAGCTTCCTCTGGCTGGCACACTGGCCTATGACCAGTACCCAGAGTACGCGGCGTTAAACGTGAGTAGCCCAGCTACCCCATCTGAGGTGAGGCTCTACCATAAGGTGTGTCTTGCCTCGCTTGCGATCACTTGGGTGGCGGTGGTGGCTCTGCACGGGCAATACGCACTCCTGCGTCGTCTCTTCGGCAGCGCCGCGTCGTCGGGCGCGACGAGGTCCAGCAAACTTGTCACTGATGAGCTAGCGCTCGCGCGGGACGGGCAGGCAATGTGCACACACGACCTCACCACGGCAATTGGGGCCACGGAGGCCCCAGGTGATGATTCTTGGGTGGACAGCCCCGAGGCTATCGCCGAGGAGGCACGGTGGCGACAGCAAGACGAGCACCTGGGCCTCCAGCGGGGGTCTGCTCATCCAATGGGCGTGTCTGCGGACGCTCCTGCTTCGCCTACCTCGCATCTTGTGTGGCAGTGCTGGCCATCCCTTGCGACCGCCGTCTACGCGACACTCTACGCCTATGTTGGGGGACTGCCACTCTTCATGATCTTCCTCTTTCCTGTCGCCATTTTGATTGTCATGACTGTGCTGGTCACAATGTAGCAGGGGAGGAAGAGTAGACTGTCTGGGTCCGCCACAGACTTTTCCTCGAATGAGGGTCACCGCAATCGGGAACCTCGGGCACCGCCCTCCTCCGTTCCTTCGCTGCCTCTGGTCCTTTTGTTTCCCCGCGCTTATGCGTTCCAGAAGGTGTGACCCCATCCCTATCCCCACCACCCCTCACCGCATGGCATACGTGTGCTGCATCCGTTATTCGGCAGGAGGAGGAAGAGGAGTGGGGGTGATCCCAACAACACGCGAGAGAGCCACGAAGAAAAAAAAACAGCGCACGGAACCACAGCCAGGCTCGCTCATCTCTCTACACGAAGAAAGCGGTGTGGCGCGGTCCTTTCCCCTCTTTCTTTTTTTTCCGCAACACACATGCTGAACGGCGGGCAAGCAACTCCTATTCACGCCCCCCCCACCCCACCCCGCAGGTGATTCGGTAGCACGGCGAGTACGTATGGCTCCCTCTCCGTGGCAATTATGGACACTGAGGTGGCTTGTGTAAAGGCATGTCTGTGCTACGCTTTCCTTCCTTCCGCTCTCTCTCATTATGTGTTCACTGCGATTTTGGATTGCCGTGCGTGCTTTGCTCTCTCTTTCCTCCCAAATACCCTCCTGCGCGGTTAGACCGCACATGCGGTATCTCAACATAGACATCTGCGTTGTTTGTTTTTGCCGAGGGTACTTCCTGCACGTACGCTGTCTTCCATTTCGTTTGCCCAACCGGCAACTCTACCGCCATGAACTCTGACGGGTCGTCAGGGTTCAGCTACGTGCTTGAACTGCTGCTCTCGCTGCTAGAAGAGCCTTTTCGTCGGTATCTGGATATCTGCGAAGATGTGCACATGCGCGACGCGAGTCGCAACACAATGCTTCACTGGGCCGCTACTGTCGGCAACGTCGCTGCAGCGTATGCGCTACTGCAGCATGGCGTCGAGGTGGATGCCCGCAACGTGTACGGGGCGACACCGCTGCACTTGGCCGCGGCCTTTGCGCCGAACATGGGTGTGATGGGTCCGCTCTTGATGCAGCATGGTGCATCGCTAACCGCCACCCTCAGCTCCCGGAATGCGGCCGGGGTGGAGTCTCTACTGGTGTCGAGGGGCTTGAAAGCAGTGTGGACATGGATGTTTGAGCTGAATGGATTTCTTCAGCAGAATAATTACAATAGTCCCTTGCTGTTCCGGTTTGCTGGCTCATCAAGCCTCCCTTCGCCTGCGTCAATCAGGGCCATAACCCCACTGCTCTGTGCGCCGGAAGAATTACAGCAACTGAGCCAAGGTCGAGGAAACAATATGCAGCACCCATACGCAGCAGTAGGTATGCGTGCCGTACCGATCCCACGCGCTCCAGCTAGGCGGTGGACTCCGCATGGTAGTGGCGGCCAGCTGCTCACGCAGAAGCGGCCGGCGCGACGGGCGTCGTTGCACGCTGCAGCAGTGGAGGCTGCGCCGTCCGCTACCACCGCCTCCCCGGCGTCCCTCCGCAGCGCAACGGAGGAAAGGGAAGCTGCTGTTGCGCTCTGTGTCTCTCGTGAGGAGGCGGGACGCATCCAGCTAGAAAAGGAGCAGGTGGAAGCACGTCTAGGTATTTTCATGGAGCTGTGTGCTCCACTCTGGTCTTCGTTTACCTGTGACGAAGGGGACCAGGTGGATGTCGACTTGAAGATGCCTGCCTCGTCGTCCTGGTGGGGCACTGCGGGTGCGGTGTGTAGCCCTGAAGGTGATGATTCCTACGCCGACTTGGTCGGGCTCGTCATTGCGGTGCTTGGCGAAAAGTTCGACGTGAAGGACGGTCGCCAACTCTTTGTCCAGTACAACGAGCCTGCCGACATGGAAGGCGCCAATGTCAGTGAAGTTTGGTGTCCCTTCAACTCCGTGGCCCGTGACCCAGTGGTGATCGCCTACACGGACCGCTATAGCCGCACCTACGAGCTAACAAACTCGGTAGGCGTGAAGGCTGCTGCGACCCCGTCGATCCTGAACGGCGAAGGTGGCTCTGGAAGCCCCCTCGACACCATGGAACGAGAGCAGCTCGAGGAGCAACTGCGGATGCTTCCCCGCAGGGACTTGTCCAGTCCAGAGAGCGCATTGTCGTTGAATATCTCCACCAAGCAGTCCATCCCGATGGCGGCGAGTGCATTAAGGTCGCCGGATGCGTTTGACTCAGTGGGGGATGACCAGACACAGCCCGTGTCGAGGTCCCCGAACCTCGCGACGATGGCGGACAGACTCGCGTCGCCACACCCGCTCCCGTGGTTGGATGCCAAAGATGGTGACTCGTGGCAGTTTGCCCAGGCCCACGTGCAAGAGATCAGCCCTGTGCAGGAGGTGTGGCCAGCCACGGCACCAGCCGTGTCACCGGAGCTGACGCCCAGTCAGACGGGCGCGGAGGCGGCGCAGGACGCGACCGCGAGTGCAGTAGCGAACCACGCGCCTGCGGATGAGCGTTCGCAGCCTAATCGAGGTGACGCTTGTGTTCATCTGCACCAGCACTCCTCGTGCGACGTGAACAGCGTCATATCTGGCGCCTCCTGGACGGTCCATACACAGCTTCCGGTCAGGTCTCTGCGCGAAAGGGCCAGCGGCATCCTGGAAAAGGATGAGCGCTACCGCTTGTCGGAGACGCAAAAAGTCAGGTACAATAAGTTCCTGCGCGAATCGGCGTTGCAGCGACTGCAGAAACGCCAGGGCCGGCTCCTTGCCGGCGCTTCCGGTGACTAATAAGCGGCGGGCAGAGGAACTGGCACACACACACGCAGCAACAAAAAGCCCAAGGCACTTGCGCTGATGTCGATTCGTGTATTTTGCCCCTACGAACCTTACCAGCTATAAAAACGTTTTGCTGTGTTATGTGAAGGATATTTCTTGTTTTCTGTTCTACCCCGCAAAGCCCAATGCCTGTTGTTGTCTTCCTCTCTGTTCCCTAGCCTCTCTGCGATGTTGCAGTTGATGTACAGATTACACCCCTCCGTTCTCTATACGAGTCCCTTTCGCGTGTCGCTGCGCGCGATGCGGAGGCCGCCACGCATAGATCTCATCTCTCCGCCTTTGTCTATCTGTATGTATAAATGCCGTGATGATGTTATATGTATATATGCGGTCGTCTCGTACATATATTTATTTGCGTTTGCCCTGTTCCCAGTCTGCCCCATCCTCTTCTCCGTCTTCCATCCCCCCCCCCCACACACACACAAATACGGCTGCAGAACTCGCCAAGCAAGGATGGGGGTCTGTGAAGACCAAAACGAAGAAAAAAGGAAAGGGTGCGTTGATTTTGCCATTCAGGCAGCGGCACCAAGAGAGGGACGAAGGTGGGCAACGCCCACCTCACGGCTGTCCCGTCAGCATCGACATGTGGGGGCTCCTCTGCTTCGATATCTCTGCTGGTGGCGCCAAGCACAGCACTGCACTACCTCTTCCGGTTCAGGCAAATGCGTGTTCTCTTTCTTGCGACGGCCTGTTCTCCCGCTAAACGGTAAATGGCGATCAGAGAACAGCGGCACACGTCTCCCCTCCACCCCTCCACCCACTCCCCTTCTTCCAACACGTACATACAGACACACAGCGGTGCCCGCCGAAACAAAAGGCAAGAGAACGAGAGGGCAATGGGAAGGAGAAAGCCTCATCCTGCACCGACTTATACTTACGAATTCTTGCGTCCGTGCTTCTTTTTTCTTCTGGTTGGAACTCGGCGGCTGCATCAGAGGAACGCAACAGTGGTGGTGCCGTAAACCACTCTCTGCGCTTGTTGGCTCTCCTCTCCTCCCTCCCTCTCTCTCTCTCTCATTTCTCCACGCACAAAAGCCTGCACACGTAACGACGAAGGTAATCGACTATCAAAGGTTGCCGTTGATGTTGCCTCACGGCATGTGAGGCGATGCACTGGAGCACGGGGCGCGCTGGCTCTATGAACGTCGCACCCCGCCAGGAGGAGTTACAGCGGCCAATCGAAGAGAAGCAGCTGTGCGAGTGGCAGTGCCATGTAAGTGCCGCGATGTTGCGCCAGCGCGACTTCGAGGGCGTCTCAGCGATGAGAGTTCGCCCCGAACTGCGCATTCGAGGGCCACCTGCGCAAAGGCGGCCACCACACGGTGCAGCATTCCAGACGACGCCGCCGGGTGACATGGGGCCATGGGAGAGCGTCACCTTCACCATTACATCTGAACGGCGGCGTCTGCGTCCTCGAATCGTGCCCAAGAACCCTGACAGCTGCACTGTCGTCGTGGGGGCACGATCGAAACACACTCAGAATCGACTGTCTCCGTCGAAGGAGTTTGCGATTCGCTTGTCTCGCCTGCACAAAGCCTCCGCGCCTGGGGCGGCAACTGTGCCGGAGGCGGTGGCAGCGGCAGCTAAGGAAGGACCGTTAGGTGACTCCCCGGCTATTTCGCCGATTGCGGCGGAGTGCCCCGCCGGTCAGGCTGATGTTTCCGCCGCCTCGTATTTGAGCCGCCTTTCAGCTCTCTTTGGTGACCATGGAGGGGTGAGCTGCGTTGGCCGTGGTGACGTTGAAGGTGCTCGCCACGTGCGATTCTCGAGCCAAAGCCCGCAGGTCGCCACCTTCTCAGTGGAGCGATGTTGCGTTCCGCTCCAGGAGGGATTCGAGGCGGTGGCGGTTGCGGCCGCTGCAGCGCCAGGGACGCGAGCGGGTGATGCTGAAAAACTGACACCTGATCCGGCACTGGACTTGATCGAGAAAGCTCCTTTTGCGCCTCTCGACACCGCTGCACAGCGGGTGTCCCCTCTCGCGATGAGTCCGTTTGCGTCCTCGCGGTATTCAACCCTTTTGTCACCACGAACTAGTGTCTCTTCCTACCTAACCCAGATCCAGGAGCTGCGCCACTCGTTGCTAGAGGCTCCATCAGACACCCGTCGCAGCCGCGCCGACTGCAACGATGACACTCGCCTGCGAGCGCGGGCGGCTCACGATTTGACAACGACGGAGCAGCCGTTGGTAATGGACAGGCAGGCCGAGAGAGAGGGTGCCGCGCCGCCTGCCAAGCAGAGAGCGCTGGAGCGAACTCGGGACCTCGGCGATTCTGTCGGTGCGGCCGCCGTCGGCATCAACTCCACCACGATGTCCGGTGCCCTTGGTCTGGCTGTGCCCGTCACAAGTGGTGTGGCTGTAACCCCCGTCATGTGGGAGGCTTCTGAGTGCTTCTCAGAGAACTCGCCAATTTTTCTGCGCCGCCCCGAGCGGAGAGCTGGCCCGTCCACCCAAGATTTCCCTGAGGCTCAGCTCTTAACGAACATCACGAACCAGTCCCCCAAATCGTCTGCACCACGGCCACCGAGGTCGCGGATGTCACGCGAGGAGAGCGCCATGGTCGTCCACAAGCCGACGAAAAAGTGTGTACGCTTTCGTGAGTCTGTCGAGCGATCTGACAGAGGCACCTCGGGGACACAATGCAAGCGACGACGTCCAGGGTGGCGGCCCGCGCATTCCTCCGCTTCTTCACCGGCCGTAGCCGGTGTGCCGATCGTGATGCCGGGGGAGTTATGCTGCGAGCAGGAGGGTTTTGGTGCTGGCATTATCCTAGCTTGCGGGCCAACGCTCTATTTTGATTGAGATTTTCTATCGGCTTTTTGGGGGGGGCGGTGGAGGGTTGCGGTGGTCGTGGTGGTTGTGCGGAGAGTACTGCCACCACCACGGTGGTGTCTCGTGCGTGAAGGAGTCTGCTACAGTGGCTATGTGTTTGAAACTGCTATGCCAAACGGGCCAACCACACAAAAAGAGGAGAGATCAAGCCGACACCGGCATCGGCGGTGATCAGGAAGGGAACGACAAGAAGACAGGGTGCGGTGTAGTGATCCCCCCGGGAGAAGGCATTTCACTCGGCTGAAACTGTGGCACTATGCGATCGGTGAGGCGGAGGGGCGTCGGTAGGGAAAGGATACGGTGCCCGTGCTCTCTCCCTCTCTCGCGTTCGCTGCCTTTCTGGACTCGCATCGCGTTTCCCCGATTGGGGGCCCACAGGCACCAAAACAAGCCAGGGCGATCATTTGCCTCGCCGCCGGCGCCCCCTGTGCAAGTGGCAAGGGGCCTTGCTTGCGCCTCTCTCACCCTCCTCTTTCCACCTCACGTTTGTTCTCCTTTCGTTTCCTTGCCCCCCCCCACACACAAAAACAAACAAACGAAAGCACATCATATCATCCCCACGTGAGCGCAGCTCACATTTCTTCATTCATTTTTTCTGTTTTTTTTTTCTTGCTCGTGTCTCGGTCGTCGCTGTCGCTGAGCTCGCGAACTTTGCGTTTGCGCACTTATTCTACATTTCGCCTCTCCGTTCCGCGCGCCGTGTGTCACTCCTTCGTCCTCCGCGCGTTTCCTGGCGTGCTCTTCCCCGGTACACCATGTCCGCCCTCGGTGACTTGTCGATCACCGTGCGAAAGGTCGCAGAGGATGTGAAGGCCTTGAAGGCCGCCTACGAAGCCAAAAACGATGACCAGTGCAACACGCTTCTGGCGGACATCAAGCGTCGCATCATCGTGTTTCCCACCTTCCTGAATCCTGGTGCCGGCAGCAACACCCGGAGTGAGGAGCTGTCGCTCGCACGCGACTATCTTGAGCTTGGCGTCCTGGCCTCGGCGCATCAAAAAGATCTTGCCTCCTTTGAGGTGTACTTCAACCAGCTGCAGCTGTACTACAGCGACATCGGCTCTGATGAGCTGCCAGAGTCCCCACAGTACCTGATGCTCCTCGGCCTGAACCTCATCCGACTCCTTGTGTGCAGCCGCATTGCTGAGTTTCATTCCGAGATGGAAAAAATCCCGTTTGCCATGCATGGCTCGAACCTGTACATCCGCTTCGCCGTCGGGCTTGAGCGGTATTTGATGGAGGGTAGCTACAACAAGCTCCTCACCTCACGCAAGAAGGTGCCGTCGAATGAGTACCTGCCTGTTGTGGAGATGCTGGAGCAGACGGTGCGCGACGAGGTCGCCAACTGCATTCCTCAGTCATACATTCAGCTGCCGATCCCAGCCGCGCAGCGGATTCTCATGGTGGACACAGAGGCGAAGGTGCGCGAGATCGGCGCGGAGCGGGAGTGGGCGCTGTCCGCAGACGGCACGCACTTTGTGTTCACGCGCGAGGACGACACACTGCAAAAGGAAATCCCTTTCAAGGAGATGATAGAGCAGCACATCAACTTTGTCGCCGACCTGCAGAACATTGTGTGAGCATCTGTCTGCATTGTGTGCGCGCTGCGCATCTCGAAGATGTGCGAGGGCGTGACAGGAGGGGGTGGTAGGAAGACGACGAGCTTTGCGCACGGAAGCAATGGACGTCATCAGTGTGGCTCTTCGTCTCTTCTCATTTTGCGCATGCCCTTCACCTACCTGTGTCACCCCTGTCCTCCACGCCTTTGACGGCTTTTGAGGAGTGCGAAATAACGTGCGCCCGAGGCCCTCTTCCCACTTCTCACATCCGCCACTCAGGCCAACTTATATCCATGAAGCCCCGTCGAACCGGGCTGTGATTTGTGTCTGCGTGTCTGTGTGTGCATGTGCGTGTGCGGGGTTTTCCCAAGGGAGTATTGGCACGCGCGCAACACTCTCCTTCCACTGCCTCTTGGTCCACGGCACCCACGTCCTTTTATCTGCAGATGTTTCATTGTTGTCGTTGTCTGACAGGCCTGTGTACAAGTAACTGAAGGTAGCCGATCTGGAGCTGCGCCGGGGTTTGGATGTATGAATGGTGTCACAGTGGTGATTGGAGATTCCTTGTGTAGTGCTTGAACGGGTGCGTGCAAGCGTGCACACTCTTGGCCGGCAGCATTGCGCGGCTGCATGGCACACATACACACACACAGGCAACACGTGGCACGTTGATATCGATGAGGGCACGACAAGGCGCCTGAGAGAGAAGAAAGCCTGTCCAGTGAAGCGAAAACACACAGCAAGAAAAGAAGGGATGTCATCGTGGTGTCCCTCAAGCCCCTCCCTCCTCCTTCGTCCTTGTCTTTCTCTGACACAATGTGCACCGCTAGGGATTTACGCACCTCTCCTGCATCGCATCTCACGACGACTTCCTCCCTTCTCCTCAATCATCCGTGTCGAAACGAGAACAACGCTGCCACCGTCTCCCCATAGGGTGGAGTAAAGGCATCTCACGCTGTCGGTAGGTGTCCTACCCTTACTCGGTGCTTCAGAGGAAGCACGTACGCCCCCACTCCCTTGCGTAGAGCGCACACAACAACACAAAAGATTCAACCGCATTCTGGACGCTGGACATCACAATGTATCTCACAAAGCGGCCACCGGCGGAGCTGATCATTCGCCACCGCGACGGGACGGAAGACCGCTTCGTCCAGCCGGCTGCAGCGGTTGCGGAGCCAGCGTCGTGCACCGCGACGAACGACGATCACGACGAGACGTATCAGATCGTTATGGAGTGCGCGCCGTACACCGCAAGCTTCAACGCCCTTCTCGCCAAGGACTCGGTGCACGAAGACTCACGGCAGATGGTCGCTCTCGTACATCATCGCATGCACTCTGAGGGAATCCCTTTGAACACGCAGACGTACAACTTGCTGATGAAACGCGTCACCCGTTTCACCGATGGCGCCATCTTCACCCTCTACGACGAGCTCAAGAGTGAGGGGCTCAAGGAGAACAGTAGCGTGCGGCCCAACATGGAGAGCTATATACTGCTGTTCCGCGCGTGCGAGCGCAGCTCGCTGTACAACCGGGCCTTCGTCCTCTACCAGCAGCTGCGAGAGCAGTTTCAACTGGTGCCCGAGACGGCCGTGTACAACACCCTGCTGGGGTACTGCGCGGCCGTCCGTGACGTGGCACAGGCAACCTTCCTGGTCGAGGAGATGAAGCAGCTCAACGTTTCGCGAGACGTGAACACGTACAACTGCCTGATGAGTGTTATGATGGAATCAGCGCCGTACGAGGAGACGCTGAAGGTGTTTCAGGAGCTGCTCTATCTCAACTTGAAGCCGACGATTCGGAGCTACAACACCATTCTGAAGGTGGCGTGCCGCCATGGCGATTACGACCGCACGTTCCAGTTCGTGGAGGAGATGAAGAAGAAGGGGCTCATCCCGGATGTGGAGACGTACAACTACCTGTTCACCGTGTGTGAGCAGCGGCTCGACTACGTCCGCGGCACTGGCGCCTACTCTGCAGAGCGCCGCACACGGGAGCAGATTCTGCACGGCTTGCAGGCCATTGCCGAGCTCGTCGTGACACTCCTGCGCGAGATGCGTACAATCCAGGTGTGGCCGGACACCTACACCTACAACAAAGCGCTCAGCATCCTTGTGAGGTGTGAGGACGAGCGGATGTTCGCTGTGTACAACGACATGGTGCTGCACACGAGCGAAATCGTGGACAAATCCAGAGGCGCTGGCCGCGGACCCTCTTCGTCTTCGCGTAAATGGGGGATAGCGAAAAGCAGTGACAACGACATGCATCAGGCCGATGCCGGCATGCTCTTGGAAGAGGCACTCCAAGCGGAAGACGAGGAGGAAGTGGGTAACATACGCAGCAACGCCGTTCGACCTAACTTGGAGACCTGGCGGCAGATGATAAAGGCGTGCCTGCTCTACCAGTACTACAAACTCGCGGAGGAGGTGAGCGCAGACATGCGGAAGAGCGGCCTGACGCTCAATGCCTCGCTGGGGCTGCTTCTCCTGGAGGTGTGCTCCGCAGCCAAGGACCTTAAGTGGGCCGAGGATGTGCTCGCGGAGCTGAAGAAGCGGGATGTCCTCCTCGATACACCGCTCATGAACGCCTTTCTCCGCGTCCTCTGCGCGGTGGACGCCGGGGCGGATATCTTTGCCGAGTACGAGCAGATGCGCATGGGTATTCACCCGACGGGCGCGTGGGCCGACACGGATACGTGCAACATCGTCCTGCGCTACGCCCACACGAAATCGAGTAAGACCGCATTTGCCGAAAGTCTCTACACCATGATGGTGCAGCCCTATTCCATCGCAGCCGCCAACGAGGAGACGTTCTGCATTCGCCTCGCCGCTTTGACAGGCAAGATGGATGTGTCAGTGGACAGTGTAATCGCCTTCATGGAGGATGTGACGCACAATGGTAGCCCCCTCACCGTTGCCTTCTATCACTGTGTCCTGCGCTTCTTCCTCGTCCGCGACGATGCGCGCATTCAAGCCTGGTTTGATCGACTGAGCACGGAGCACGGTGGCTCCTCCAATGTCCATGCTCCAGTCGCGGACGTGCAATGCTACACGACTCTGATGCAGTACTACCTCGCTCATGCGCAGTACGATATGGTGGAGCAGCTGTTCCAAAAGATCCAATGCAGTTCGGAGCTAGAGGCGAGCACCGAGTCCTACTATGTGCTCTTTGAAGTCGCCGGTCGGCAAGGCGACGTCGCTGCGTTGAGGCAGGTGTTTCACCAGGCCTATGTGAACTGCATTCCGCTAGACGTGCTTTGCTACAATAGCATCTTGAAGACCCTTGTTGAGCACAAGGAGCCGTTTGTGTACGATGTGCTCAGTGATATGAAGAAGCACCGAGTGCCGCCAGCAGAGAGCACGATTGCCGTCTTCCTCGCTGACGCGCACGGACGCCAGGTCTTGACGGAGGTCGTTTCTCGCGCCCTGTTTTACACACCACCGCCGCCGATCACGCTGCAGAAGATGAAGGTGCGTGATGATGGATGAAGGAGATGAAGAAGCCACAGTGCGCATCACTATTTTGTGAACAGCCGAACGCAAGGCTGTGAGGGGGGGGGACAGGGTGTAGGCCCCTCCTGCTCTCACTCTGCGCGCGTCGCGGAGCTTGTCTCGCCGTGGGAAAGGGCATCTTGTGAGGTTAGGTGTGTGTTTAAGGGGGAGGGAGGGAGGAGGGGGGCATCCCTCTGTGGAACTATGTTAGTTGATGTACACTACTTGTGCGCGCACAAGAGTCAACAAAACAGCTGGAACTGCGTTTTTTTTTTTGCTGTCGTTTCACCTTTGCGAATAACGCAGATACACAAAGACGGCGTGATGATGGGTCTGCCACTGCTCGTTGGGGACCTTCCCACCTTCGAAAGTGTGATGCTGATCGCTCGTCCAATCAGCACGGTTGCTGGCACCCTTCGCCCTGGCTCCTCATCTCAGTCTTTTTTTTCGTGGTGGTTCTCTGGTGAATAGGCGTGTCAGGTGTGCGTGTGTCACCACGAGTTGGTGAGCGCCCCTCTCCGGCGGTCGATGCAGCTGGGAGCAAGAACGGAAAGGACCGAGGGGGTGGGTGGCAGATGTCGGAAGGCGGCGCAGTCCACGGGACCACCCATGCGTCGACCTTCTGTTGTTCCGCCATCCTATCGCTTAATTTGCCAGGCTTCACGCGAGCCCACACGAGAGTGGCAAAATCCCGATGCCGTCCTTCGCACAAGGGCACATGCACATCTCAGGCACTTCAAGCTTTCCCTTGACTTCCCTCGCGTGTCTCCTCTTCCTTCTCCTCTTGCTATCTCACTCGTTGGCTGTTCGCACTACATGTGCATCCCGCAAGGCTACTTGTCCCTCGCCCCGTCTCCTGTTTTTTTTCTCCTTCGCGCGTGTGTGTGTGTCGGTGTTTCCGTCGAGGCGCTGCGCTGTCGTCTACAGCGAGAGCGTCCGAGCACGTATGTTTGACTGTCCTCTTGCTTTCAAGCGGGACTACTGAGCACCCGTTTCTCGTCAGAGTGCGCACGGCGGGTTGTACAGTTTGGACAAAGAGGAGGAAGAAGAGAGAGGCTGGAGGCGTCGGAGGGGGAGTGGACGGGACCTGCGTAGGCCGACAAGACACAACACACACACACACACACACAGAAGCTTTACTTCTTCGCTGATACCTCTTTTCCCCATCATCACCTTCGCGCCATGGCTGAGACGGTCGCCGTGAGAGGCCGGCGCACCTTCATGGGGCGTCAGCGCTCGCAACATGAGGTGCAGACAGAGGCGTCCTTTGTGCCAGGTTGCAACAGTCTTGAGTACGCCTATGATCCGCTGGCGAGTGAGCAGTACACGAGTCTTGTGGAGCTGCGGAAAATGATCCATTCTTGCCTGACCCTCGTGGCCGGCGACGTCTACGATGTGGTCAGCTTCAAGGATATTCTGTATCATCTGGAGAGTGAGATGCCTTCGTCGCTGCCTGTCACCGACCTGCTGCTTCTCTCCTCTCGACTGTTCCGGCGCACCGCTGAGCTTGGTCGGCTGCTGAGCTGCTTCTTTGGCGTTGTGTTTGCGGACGACCACAACGACGAGCACTTCCACTTTGCTGAGGTGCGTCTACTTCAGCGCGAGATCCGTGAGCTGAAGAGGCGGCTGAGCGCGTCGGAGGAGGAGCGGGGACGGCTGAAGGAGATGCTTGACAATGTTGGCCAGGTGGCATACGACCACGGAAGGGCAGTGGAGCTGCTAGAGACGCACAACAAGGTGCTCAAGAAGCAAAGCACTGCCTTGGAGGACCAGATGGCGCTGCTGTTTCATCAGCTGAATACGGGACTCGAGGGGCACTGCAAGGGCGCGTACCAGCAGGTGACCGGAGAGATGATGGTGCAGGAGAGTCTCAACCCTGCACGCATCACGTTCCGACAAACCATGGATAGCCTCAGCGAGCAGCTCTGCGGCTCACGAGGGCTTATCACGGACATTCGGGAAGTCCTCCTGAGCTGCAGCCAGGGACGACGGACCGGCGAGGCGTACGCGGCAGTCGAGCCAACCGTACGATTCAAGTTCAAGATGCTGGAGGCAAACTTCCAGCAGCTTATGGGCCGGTTCACGGCGGTGAAGGACACGGTGGTAGAAACGGCACAGGAGCTGATGAACGCGCTGCAGGAGCGCAAGAAAATTCTCTGCCTCTCCTTCCAGCACATTCGCCTGTACGACCTGCAAAACGCAAAATTGCGCAACGCCCGTGCCATTCTCGCGCAACTGCAGCACAACACGTCGGAGGTGGTGCGCCGGATACGCGTCACCTTCCCTAGCGGCAACATCACCTCTGTCGATCGCTTCGGCAATATCAACACGCAGCGGTGGCATGGTGGATACACGCTGGCGACGCTGCGAGGGTACAAGTTGACGGAGCAACAGCAACAGGGCGAGGGCGAAGTGTCTGAATTTGCCCGCAGCCATACTCGCGGACCTTCCGTGACTGCGGGAGTCTCACGCATGCTACCTGGTCTCACGGAGTCGCAGATTATGGCAGCGGAGAGCGAGATGGCGGTACTTGACGGAGGCGTGCACAATGCCACGCCGGTGGGTCTGGCGCTGTCGCCTGGCCTCCGTAGTATGCGAGCGTCCCACTCTGGCGTCACACCTCCACCGCTTCGCACCTCAGCTCCGCCGAGTGGAGGCGACTCCAAGTTGGCGAGCGCGCGAGGGTCAAGCAGCATGACCGGCATGCCAGTGCCCGCCAGCGCTACCGCGAGCGCACGGAGCGATGACCCCGATGTGCTGCCGTTCGACTCCGTCACGACTTTTATCGACCTGATGCACGATATCGATGACGACATGGATGAACTGCAGAGCGCGCTGGTGCTCGACGACGAGATGGGAGCGTTCCTCAAAATGCTGACGCTGTCAGCGTCGACAACACCGCGCGCGGACGCCATGGAGAGCAGAGACAGCCTTACTGGACGTGCGGCACTGCTGGAGCGGCAAGAGTACAACATGGAGATGGCCTTGCAGCCCACTGGTGGCCGTCCCGGTGGCACCCGCGGCGCACCGAGCTCTGTGTCTGTCGGCTCCGGTAACGAGAGCTTCACGGCTCAGGAGGCCAACTCGTTCTCGTCCTTGTTCTCGAAACATGGCAGCCCGACTACGACATCAGAGGCGCGGGGCGGCGCTCGTGCCGAGAACGCCTCCTCCGAGGGTGTAATGGCTCGCCAGGCGGTTCAGCTCCAGCGCCAGCAGAAGCAGATCGCCAAGATGCAGGAGGACTTTACCTCGAAGATCGGCTTTCTGCGCCAGGTGTACGAGGCGCGCATCGGTGATTTGGAGGTGCGAGAGACGACGGTGAGCAAACGACTGGGCTTGGTAGGGGGCTCGCCCTTCCAGCGCGCAACGGGAGACCGCGGCAGCGGTCGATTCTCTCCGGGAGTCGGGAAGGGCGAAGAAGAGCCTCGGGTGTCTAGTGGCCCAGGTCACAAAGAGAGGCTGACGAAGCTGCGAAAGGAATGGAGGCAGTCGAAGCGCAAACTGCAACCGAATCGAAAACTGCGTGAAGCCACGGCGGAGCAGCTGCAGCTCATGCAGAAGGACGAGAAGCTCTGATGAGGTAGTGCACGTGCGTTGTCCATCTACGCAACGGGTCAAGGTTCGCTTCTGCAGTTTTTATTCGGATCACAGCAGCCTCCTCCACACACAGGGAGAGCAGCGGAGAGCAGCCGAAATGCTAAATTGTGCACATCAGCCGTTCGCTTCGCCCCGAACAGCGACCCGCGATTTTCCGTCTCGTTGACAGGCCGGACTCTGCGTTGCATCTCACGACCAAGCCGATGTATATTAGTGGCGCACGTGTGCCGAATTCATGGCGCACCCATCAGTGTTTGGGGCTGTGTACTGTGTCATGATGAATGCCCCCTTCCTTTGGCACTTGCGGGCGCGCACACCTCCTGATGACTGCCAGCGCCTCGCACTGAATTTGCGGGGCATGAGTGCAGCAGAAAGTATTGCCAATCAAAAAAAAACGAGTGAAACCACGAACGCGTGACTTCGACGCACTTCCTCCCTCGCGGTGAGTGAAAGCAGGGTGTGATGTGGTTTAGCTGCCGAGCACGAATGCGAGGAGACTCAGCGGTCACCTTCATGCTCCAATGCCCTTCCAAGTAGACTTCCTACCCCCCCCCTCCGCACACATGACAGAGATGTCCTCGCATCCATCGCCGGCTGCGAGTCAACTACTGCAGTAAGATGTCTCCTTTGTCTATCATGACCGTCGGGCAGCGCGCTCGCACAGTGCGCATTCTTCTGCGCGATGCTTCCACAACGCTGCACCCCTCACTCTCTCTCCCTCCGTTGCCTTTCTCCTTCGCTTCCTGCAGCATGTGGAGCTTACTTCACACCCTATCCCCCTTCCTCCCGCTCTTCGCCGCATCCCGTGTTTATCATTCGAAAAACGTCTTGTGTAGGCCTTTAAAGAAAAACAAAAGAAGAAAGCGAATGGCTGCCCTCGCCCTGTAACTCATTCGTTAGCTCGCCAGTCATCCTCCGCTGCCGTTGATTAGGAAGTCACTCTCTGTGGTTTGTTGTCTTTATCATACTGACTCCATTGCGTTTTTTTTTGGGGTCTTCCCCCTCCCCCACGCCCACACACACGCCATCCATTTTTTTTCGCGGCGTCAGGGGCTCTCTGTGCATCATCTTCGACCTAGTTAGTGTCTCCGTCGTGTGGCGGGTGACAGCTTTTGCTCTCTCGGCGCTCACAAAGTCACATAACGTCGCATGCGGGCACGTTGAATCCCTCTACGCATTCACCCTTCCAGGCTGCTTCTCCTCCACCGTTGGCGTGCACCCACCGTGGAACGCAGAGCATACGCATCTCCCTTCTGTTCCTCTTGCACCCATGGCTGGTCGCCACTACGTCAGCCCCGAGGATGAGCGGGCATTTGTTTCCATTTTTGCCAAGGACCCTGAGTGCAGCGAGTGTTTCGAGTGCGGAGCCCCCTCCCCGCAGTGGTGCGATGTCATGCACGGCACCTTCATTTGCCTAAACTGCAGCGGGCAGCACCGCGGTCTCGGTGTGCATCTGTCGTTTGTCCGCAGCTCCACTATGGACGGCTGGATGAAGTGGAAGCCAGAGAAGCTGCGTCAGATGGAGCTGGGCGGCAACCGCCGCGCGCGACTGTACTTTGAGGCGCACAAAGTACCAAAGACCCCCTTGAAAGCCCGCTACGAGTCGCTCCCAGCTCTCCGCTACGCAGACATGCTCGAGTCCGAGGCGCTTGGCAGGCCTTTCAACGAGGCGTCCTGGCAGCCGCCAGCCTGGTACACGCGACTCAAAGCCGCGGCGAGCCTCTCAGGGCCGTCCCCAACGTCATCGTACCCGCAAACGGACCCAAGCCGCTTCGCCGGTGTTGGCTCGAATGGGCATCCGCACGTGATGCCGGGCAGCGGGGGCGGCGACAGTGAGTGGTACTCCGCGCTCTACAGCGGATGGAGCGCCGTGTCGCAGAAAACAGCCGAATTAGCGCAGCACGCCACGAAAGCAGTTCAGAGCGCCGACGTGGAGGGGATGCGCAGCACCTTGGCGCAGAAGTGGGCGGGCGTTTCAGCCACAGTGTCCACCTACGCCGCGGACCTGCAACAGCGAATAGCGCAAGGCAGCGCCCGCGACAATGACGACGGCCTTGACCGCATGATCCAAAACGCGCGCCAGGCGCAGAGGGAGAGCGGCGTAGACAGCAGTGCTGCTGTCCAGAGGCGATACGGCCACATTCAAGGCAGCAGCGGCGACGGCCCTGGCTTGGGCGTCGCCGTGCAAGCGAAGCCGGTCGGTGCTGCCTCACTTGAGTCCTCGACAGTATACCAAGGGCGAGTGCTGTGGCAGAGCGCGTCTGCAAGCTCGCCAACGGAGAGCGCCACTGCCTCTGTGTCGTCTGGTTGGGGCTCACCCACTCGAGCCAGTCCCAGTACCGCACTTCCTCAAATCCAACCGACAACGAGCCGCCCCGTGAACCCGCTCGGTGGAGGAGGAGGTGGTGGTGGTGGTAGCTCCTCCCCTCCTGCATCGCAGTTGACGAAGAAGGACGAGTGGGCTTGGGATGACGAGAACATCTAATGCACCCCTGCGAGTCATGAAAAGGGACGAGAAGCTTCGCCGCGTGTTGCTTGTGTGGTGGAACGCACACACACGTATGTATAGGTGCATACACACTTGGTCTTCTCGTGTGTGTGTGTAACTCGCCTTCCCCTCTCTGCGTCGCACCGCAGTCGTCTCTCCGACTGTGACTCTCTTCGTTTGCAGCAGGACGCGGGCTCTACAGCGACGCGGTGCTGGCACACATCATGTTGCAAGTGAGAGCTGGGCTGTGCGCGCGCCCGGCGCTGTGTGTGCATCTTCCTACCTCTGTGTCGGTGTACGTGTATGTGTGAATGGCCTGCTCGATACGCTTCATCTCCACTTTGCATTTCTCTCTCTGTGTACCTGTGTGTCACTCAGGGCATCTACTCCTCCTCTTTCCCTCTGCGAACCACGCCAGCACTCCCCCCAATCGTGTCGCAAAAACCGCTGTTGCCCTCGTTGGTTTGACAAGCAGCCGAACAGTGTATTGAATAAGGACAACAGGAATGGCACCGCAGACGTGACAGGGCGTGCCCCTCCCTCTTCCAGTGCCACGAGAGAAAAAAAATGCCGTAGCTGTGATTCATGGCGATGCAGACGGGCTACCCCGCCTCCGGTGTTGCAGATGAACAGTCTGTCTCTTCCGGGAAGCGGAAGACGATAAAGGAAGAGAGGGAGCGGTGTACCGCAACATCGAAAGCCACTCACCCACCCCACGTGATGGCGCCTTGGGGACACCGTCATCTCATTTCGATATGGGGATATATATATATATGTACATACTTCTATGCTCCTGTATCGTCTCACGCTTCTTCTCGTCGCTCTGTGAGCAGCGCATGCGCTGCACTCGTCAAAGCCGGCAGCCATCATTCATCGGTGTGCATACACACACACACAACAACAAGGGTATGGTACGAGGAAGCCACGCTGACGCTGTGGTGGCTCTCAGTCAGTCTCTCTCTCTCTAC
The DNA here is from genome assembly GCF_000234665.1 of Leishmania mexicana MHOM/GT/2001/U1103. Lineage (NCBI taxonomy): Eukaryota > Euglenozoa > Kinetoplastea > Trypanosomatida > Trypanosomatidae > Leishmania > Leishmania mexicana. The sequence continues at coordinate 472,492 of NC_018335.1, forward strand.
GCGTGTGATAGTCTATGACCTTCCCTGAAGCGCCGACACGGGTACGAGAAGCAGCACACGCAGCAGCGCCTCGAAAACCTGCATTCTTTTCTGGCTGCTGTTACCTCCGCTATTTCACGCCTCTGCTCGCCAGTTCCAGTGAGTCACCGGGCGTTTGGTCGAGAAAATGGGCTCCCTGTTTCAGTTGCGCGACTTCTGGTACACCTCCTTTCCAGGGGAGGAGTTCAGCCCTTCCGCCGTGGTCCTCGCCGACCCAGATGTCAGTAATCTCTTTGACAAGATTGTACTGGGATCCTACCAAGGCATGCTGCGCATTCTGAACCCGAGTGCGATCGAGGGCCCAATGCTGCCCAGCGATGTGCTGCTTGAAAAGAAGTACGATAAGCCTATCCTGCAGCTGGAATGCGGCCCTTTCCGCCCCTTCAAGTCTGGCGTTCCGCCGAACATTCTGGCGGTGCTCTTTCCGCGCACGCTCATGTTCCTCGAGGTTACCGCGCACGGCAGCGACACCGCTGGCAACGACCTGTCTGCGGAGGTGTCGTCGTCGTCCACCGCGGACGCGCAGCTGCGTCATCGCTATCCGCACGGCAGCGGCTCCAATTTGCCGGACGCCTTCTCCTCGCTCAAGGAACTGGGTGCTTTCTACACCCTAACGGTTCAGAGCGAGGCTCACCTCCAGTCCACTGCCTACAACTTCGCATGTGGCTGCTTCGGCAACAGTGACTACAAGATGGTCTGTGTTCAGTCGATGGATGGCCTGCTGACGATTCTGGACTACTGTGGCGTGTTATACCGCACCTTTTTGCCGCAGAATCAATTTCTTATTCCTGGCCCGCTGCAGTACAGCATGCACCGGGATGCCTTGCTGACATGCAACACGTCCATGTTTCTGCTGAGCTACAGCTTCAGCTCTCTGGTCTTGAACAGCACCGCGGAAGATGTGGCGGCAACGACCGGTGGCGCCGTGACCGCGAGTCGCTTCTCCAGCCTTTGCCCACTGTGGACGTTCAATCTGGGTGAGGACGCGGTCGACATCGCGGTATGCCGTCTTACGCGTGGGTTGACGCGTGAGGAGGCCGATGTTGTGGTGCTTTGCACCTCTGTCCTGTACGTCCTGAGCGAGAGCGGCGCGCCGCGCATGATCCGTCGACTTGACGTGGAGGCGTCAACCCTGTGCGTATACCCGCTCCCAGGCATCCAGTACGACAACCTACTCGTCGGAACCTTCAACGGTCTCGTGCAAGTCTACTCGGACACGGAGCTGCAGTGGAGCGCTGCTGTCGCCAGTGGTGCCGCTCCGCTGCAGCTGACGGTCGCCACGCTGTGCGGCGTTGAAGGCATGATTCTAAATCTGGCCTCCGACAGCTCCCTTAGCATCAACTACCTTGGCACCGACCCCGTCGATCAGCTACCGGAGTCGCTGGAGACGAAGTCCATCCCCTACACAGAGATTTTGAATGACCTGAAGCAGTATGAGCAGCTCATTCATCAGTGCACCAGCGATGCTGCGAGTGCTGCCGAGGACGGCGACGAGGATGACCCGCTCGCCATCCCCGGCATGTCGCTCTCGTCCACGGGTGAAAAAAGCAAGAAGAAACGGGGTGCCAGCAAAGCGGAGGAGGAGGCAGCGTCGTCAGTCATCCAGACGGCAGGTGCGCCAAGTCCAAGCAATGCCGGTGTCGCGACGTCCCTGTCCATCACAAGCGAGTTTTCGCGCATCAACACAACTGACAACAGCGCCGAATTCACCGTCACACTGCAGACGCGCCAGAACCAGGTCGAGGCGGTCTCTCTGGTGCTGCAGGCCGTATCGCCATTATCGGCGACGCCGTCTCAGTGCGTCATCGAGCAGATTACCCCAGGGCGCAGCATTCAGCGCACCTTCACGGTCCGCGCCGTTCAGGACAGGGACCTGATCATTCCCTCATCGCTGGATGTCGTGGTTGTGGCTGTGTACCGCGGTCAACGTCGCGAGTACGAGACGATGCAGCACGTGGCACTGGCACCGCTCCCACTGGTGGCTCGCCCCGTCGCCCCCGTCAAGAACACGGCGTTTTCCATGCAGCTCAACACCGACCAGCGCCAGCCACCGTCGCTCATTGACGTGTTTGCTGACATGGTCCCTCTTGGACATGTGACGGTGAACGTCCTCTCGCTGCACTACCTGAACGGTGCGGATGCAACGGTGCTCGTTTCCAAGAATGCGGCGCGATTCAAGCTGCAGGGATCCACGATGGAGGGATTGTGGCTGCTTGCCGCGGAGCTCACGCGACGCGTACGACGCTGCTGCAATGGCACTGTTCCATTGAAGTTCGAGATCCCGGATGATCTACCAGTGCCTGACTTCCTCGGGGTTGTGGACACGCACTGGGCGATTCGGCGCGAAATGGTGGCCGCCTCGGCGGCGCTTGACGACGCTGCCGCGCTTTTCCGCGCCGTGGAGAAGCGACTGTTGGCACGCTTCCGCGACCGCAGCCCAGCTGACGCGACGGCGTTGGGCGTTCTTTTTCAAGAAGGCTACAGGCTGCTCAGGGAGAGGGCAGATGCGGTGACGCGGGCGAAAACGCGGCTGCGACAGGCCTCGGCCATGCTGAACTGCTGCGCGCAGCTTTTCTGGTTCTGCCTGGAGATCAAATCCCCATCGCTTTCCCCGCAAGACGCGGAAACCCTCTCGGCGCTGTTCCGCTGCTCCGTCTCCGATGACGACGACGGAGGCTGGGAGGAGGTGACAGAGGCGGTTCTGGCAAAGGTGCTGAACTTGAAGACAAAGAAGGTGGCTAGTAACACTCTCGAGCTCTCCTCCAGTACCGCGAACTTAAAGAAGCACATTGGAACGCTAATAAGCATTGTGCAGTCTGGCCAGAAGCTCGGTTCCGCAACACAAGGCGGAGGGGCTTGAACGTACTCTGACTATGAATGCAACGGCCCCAAGACGACAGTCCTCGCGGTGCCATTCCGGACAGCAAGCTTTGTGGAATCGAGGGCCCTTTATCCAGCCCCACCCACCCCATTCCCTCTCTCCTCCCCAAGCCTCCTCGCCAGCATCTACCACAGGACGCACGCTTTTGGGTTTTGGCAATAGATGAATGAAAAACTGCGATGGGTCCTTGCGTCTGATGCGGCGTCTGCATTAGTCGTTGCGGATGCCAGCATTTGTATATATATATATATATGTCTGTGTTCGGCTCTTGCTCGGCATGATCTTTTATGCTTTCTCTGCGCCGCCTCACCGGCGTTTCACGCCCTCTCATCGATGACGTCATGTATCTCTCGTCGGGCGTGCCTGAGTTGGATCTGGGACGTGCGTGCACGGCTTTATCTCACTCACGCTTTCGATCAAGACGAGAAAGTGAACGTCACATTCGGAGTGGCGAGGAAATAGGTGACGGCTCGGAGACAGAGAGGTCACTGCCGGGCTCTGCATTCGTGCTACCTGCCACTGCTGCTTCGCGGGAGTAGCCCTTAACAGGTGTGGTTTGACGTCGGACACCCTCTCCGCCTTGCCGAAGAAAAAAATGCAAATGTGCCGACATGGAAGAGCGGCAAAGGACTCACAAGGCGGTACGTGGAATTCGCTCTGCGGTCATGTGCGGCCTCCTTTGCTGAACGTAGCTCCATAGCTTTCCTAAAACGACGGCTTTGAGTCGCCGCCCCCTACCCCCTACTCACGCATTTGCTACCAGGTGGACGTGCATCTCCTTCCTGTCACGGATGTTACGCTACGGTTTCAATTCTAGCGGCCATGCATTTCCAAGGCATCTTCCTTCCCCTTTCTTGCGCGGCGTGATTGCTTGCCTCTCTGGTCGGTGGTGGACGGTGTGCTTGTGCACGTGCGGGTCTGTGGGTGTGGGTGTGTGTCTGGGTGCACGAAACACTGGTGCCAACGCCGATGTACGCCTACTACACTCATTATGTGCGGTGAACGGTAGCACTCGTACATACATGCTCGCAGAGACAGAAGAAAAAGAAACAAGAACTCAAGAGGCGCGCTGCCACACAAGTGCGCCGTAAACAGTCTTTTATAGTTTAGCAGGGCGGACAGGGGGGAGGGGCACTGGGCGCTTGGCGGTCAACCGGCGCCCTCTTGTGTATCTCTCTCTTCCTCTGCCGGTACCCTGAGCCTACCCTTCTGGTGTAGCCCAGCACCGATGGGTGGGCCACCGGGGTCACAGGTGTCGCAGAAGAAACCAAACCGACCACGGCACAAACAACAGGAAGGTGTCAGCGAAAATGGTGCCAGTGCCAATGGAACAACGGCGATCGTCTCTTCCAATGGCTGCCGCGTCGCAGCTATGCAGGCTGCTGCGTCGTCGTCACCGTTTCAGCCACCACGCCAGCCTAACGTGTACACCGACTGTGCGCCGCTGCGAGAGCTGTACGACCAAGTTCGACTGAGCGAATGTGGCGCCCACGACAGCGGTGTCAGGGGCGGTGGTGGTCGACAGCGAAAGCGGGAGGGAAAGGGGCGTCCCATCACGCTTCAGCAATCATTCAACGAATTGCCGTACCCGCGTGGGATAATGAATAACAGCAACTTCTGCTTCATGAATTCGATGCTGCAGGCACTCATGTTTATTCCCCCCTTTGCGCAACTGTCCGTCTCCGTCAGCTGTGATGCGCAGGTACGCCAGCTGTGCCCCACACTGGCGACTCTTGGAAAGTGGACACTTCAGTACTGGAAGCCCGGTTTCACGCGGCTACCGATGATAGCCCCAATGTTGATGCCACGCATGCCTGCGGGCGCCAAGAGCAGTAATAGCGGCGCTCCTCGGTCGGCCGTGATCCCCACGTCGCAGCGGATCCTTGACGGCTCTGTGCAGGAGGACGCGCAGGAATTTCTCCAGAAGTTGCTGGAGCGTGTGTATGAAGAGCTGGTGAGTCTCGAGGAAGCTTTTCAGCAGGCCGACGCGTCTGAGGCAGCTACGGAGAGCGATATGGGGTCGAATGCCCCTGCTGTCGCGGCGAGCAGCGCCAGTGGTGATGACCGCACCGATGCTCGAGACGACGCCACCACCTCGACCTTCCAGAAGAAGGGCTGGACGTTTGTGAAGGGAAAGGAGAAGCTGGCGGTGCGGGAGTACGAGGATGCGCAAGGGCAGTCAAAACTAATGGCCAGTATCTTTGGTGGCACGCTGGAGAGCCACTTGCAGGGGAAGCAGCGCCAGCGCAACCGTGTGTCGGTGCTCATCGAGAAGTACTACTGTCTCCCCGTCGACGTTGGCTTTGCGCCCGAGTGTACGGTTGAGCAAGCTCTCGAGCGGACCTTCATGACAGAGCGCATCTATGACAGCGAGCATGAGCAGCACCTCAAGAAGACGCTCCGCCTCGGTCATCTGCCCTCTATTCTCTTTCTGCAGCTGCGCCGCTGGGCCGTGACGCGCGAGGGCGAGCTCGTGAAGCTCGACAACGTTGTGCGTATCAAGCGCACCTTGCTGATTCCCCGCACCATCTGCGGTGATGAGACCCTGGGCAACACAGAGCGAACGTACCGTCTCTTGTCAGTGGTGTGCCACCGCGGTGACGCCGTTAGTCGGGGGCACTATGTCACCTACTTGGTGCACCACGCCGCGACCCCAGCGGTCCTGAAGGTGCAGTCGAGTGATCCGGGCAACAAGGACACTGCGATCCTGCGCTCGCCGCCTGACACGGCGACAGTGATTCTCTGTAATGACGCCAACATTTCTGTGTGTCCAGCAAAGAACATGGAAAAGGAGACCATGTACTTTCTCGTCTACCAAAAGACAAGCTGATGTCCCCCTCGCCGTCCGGCCCCCCTCCAACCTTGAACGACGACGGTTGGTTTGTGTCTTGCGTGCGTTTTGTTGTTGTTGTTGTGCGTCGCGTCTGTGTGTGTGTCTGTGTGTGTGTGTGTGTGTGTGTGTGTGTGTGTGTGTGTGTGTGTGTGTGTGCTCGTTGCTGTCGGGCAGTGGTTTGAACTTCCTGTGTGCTCGTTCTCGCCTCATAACAAAAAAAAAGTATTTTTTTTCTCTCCTTTCTTCGTTGTGCCTTCACGGCTGTTTTAACTGCCACATACATCGTGTACCTGTATTCACGTTTCTTCCCCACCCCTTCCCCTCCCCCTCTGGTTGGACCTGCACGTTCGACAAAGCATCGCGCTCTTGCTGAGGGAGAGATGACGCGACCGCTTTCCGCACGTTTCCCTTCTGCTTGCTGCGCAGCTCGTTTGCTGCTTCTCTCCTCACATGAAATCACAAAAAGGAGAAGGCGTGATGTTTTGCTCGCTCGCTCTGCCGCGGCGAGTGTTACGGTCAAGGGGCGCTATGCACACAGAATGGTCTGTGTGTGTGTGTGTGTGTATCTGCACAAGTGTTTCTGCATGTTGCCGCTGCTCATCAATCTCGTCTATAGTGTCTCCACTTCTCCTCCCCCTACCGGCCCACACTACTTCATGTGGATATTCCACCCCACGCACACGCCTTTTCGACGCAAACCGGCAAACAGTGCCGCACATTTTCTCGCCTCTCCGCGCTCAATCGTTGGGCCATCAGGTCGCCTCGACTCTAGAACACCGTCTCTTCCTCGTTGTCCCGTTCCGTCTCTGTTTTTCTTTGCGCGTGTGTGCTCTAACCGAAGTTCGAGGAGCCTTTTGGTTGTGTGTGTGTGTGCTCGAGTTTGCCTGGTGTTGTCGTCACAGCAGCTGTCGAATGACGCATACATCACTGCCACTGTAATTCTTACTTGGAAAACAACACACGGAAAAGACCACAGACATCGGCGAGGTGGAAGCGCAGCCGCGGGTTTCATCTCCTCCGCTCCCACCGACTTTGCTTACTTCCCGCTTTGCAATCCCGTGAAGGCATCATGTCCACGTTTGCCCTTGAACCTTTGCCGCTTTTCCAGCCCATCACGGCCACGTCAGAGGAGCGCATCACGCAATTTTTGGAGACGCTGAGGGCGCAGCACAAGTCAGGCCTTCCGCTGCTCTTCCAGCGCGCCTGGAATCGCGGCACATCGGACTTGCCCACCCCGCAGAATGACCTTCGTCTTCTGGCATACGCCTTCCTCGTCGCGCGACACTGGAGCGTGGAGAAAGCAGTGAAGATGGCTAACGGTGCGTGTCTCTTCGTCGAGAAATTCTTCACCGGCAATGAATGGTTCTTGCCGTCTGCCTTCTCGATTCGCGGCTACGATCAGACCAGCGTGGCGGCATGGACACAGCAGCCCTTCGGAACAACGAACACGCCGCTCTACCGGTGCATGCAGGCGATGACGCCACTGGTGCATGGTGGGTTTCACTACTGGGACCGCCGTGGCCTGCCGGTGGCCTACTGGCTTGTAGGACGCATGGATACGCACTCGCTCCTCCGGAAACTGAAGCCGCAGGTCCCGGTTGGCACCACGATCGAAGAGTTCTTCCAGCTTTTTGGAGGCGGCATCATCGAGACGGGCTGGGCACTCTGCAGGTACCAGGACGCCGTTCTCACAGCCCACCCGCAACCCGGGATCGACATGGGCGCGCCGCGCCGCAACTTCTGCACCATCGTCGTGGACTGCAAAGGGCTAAACTATAGGATTATCGACAGGCAGCTGCTGGAAAAGACAAAGGCGACGCTGCAGCAGATGCACTGCGTGTTTGCCGACTGCATCCACCGTATCATTGTCGTGAACTGCCCGCCGATGGTGAAGTTTGCTTACAGACTCCTGAAATCTGCCATCGGCGAGGGTGTGCAGCAGAAGATCACATTTGTGTCGCCCGAGAACACGGCGGCGGCGCTCGACAGCGTCGTCGGTCTGGAGCGTGTGCCGGCCTTTCTTGGCGGCCACTGCCATTGTGAGGGCGGCTGCATCGCCTCCTACAACCCGAACGCCACCTTCACGACCGCGGAGGTTGACGACGAGGGTGACGCCACGACGGAGGACATCATCGTTGGCCCTGGCAAGAAGCATGAGAGAGTGTTCGAGCTGCAGCAGGGCGAGGAGGTGATTTGGGAGTTCTCGACGACGAAGGGCACCGATGTACGCTTCTCCGTCATGTTTTACCCGAAGCAGCAGGGCGTGACGGCGCAGTCGAAGGGTGGAAAGGTGAGGGTACGCATCGACAAGTCAGCGAAGCGCACAACGACCGAGAACCCGGTGGTGAAGCAGGAGAAGCTGAAGGATGGCGCAGACAGCTACATGGCCCCTGAGGACGGCATTCTGCAGCTCGTCTGGGACAACTCGAAGTCGATCGTGAGCGACAAGGGCATTCAGATGCGCATCTACAAGTCGGAAGCAATGATGGAGTCGCCCGATGACTAAAGCAGTTGAGTACGCGATGCATGGCGTGCATTTCACCTTCTCTGTCGCTGTTGTGGTCTTTCTCGAGTCCCTCCCGTGTGCACGTGTCTGCGTGTGAGATATGTGTGTGGGTGTGTAGTTCATTTGGCACTCTCAGCGCCGTCCTGGATGCGGGCAGCTACCCCCCCCCCCCCCACACACACAACACCCTTTCATGCGACAGGCTTTCAGTCAAGGGTCGGAAACGGAGGCGCACACCGAAACAAACAAGCTGCGCCGATGCCAGGGCGGCATTTTTCCACTGGTTGACCATGGGGTGCGATGCTGCGTCCTACCTCTCCCCCCCCTCCATTCGTGTAGATGTGTCTCCTCCTTCAGCTTGGCAAGTTCGGCCGTTTTCGCTGTGTCTCACTTCCGTACACGCCAACCGCCGTCTTGCACGCGTCCCCCCTCCTCCCCCGTTCGCCTTACGTCTTCACGAGTGTCTCTTTCTGTAGCGGCGTACTTCGCGTTTTTTTTCCTTCGCGGCTAGCGCGTGAGAACACACGCATACAATGAAAAGGCCCTTTTGTCATGAACCGGTGAGGGACGCGGCGTCGCATGCCTTGGGTGTACATGTGTGTGTGTGCGGTGCTTTTGCTGGCGGCCCGCGCGCGTGAGTCACCTCCTTTGTGTTGTTGTTTAGTGTATGTGTGAGGGTGTGTGGTCTGATCTTCAAACGTCCTTCTCGCTCTGTGGACCATGTTGGGCATGTATGATATGAGGTGTCGCGGTGTTTTCTTTTGTGGAGGGAGGTTTGGCGGTTTTGTGTGCCGTGTTCCGTGCAACGTGCAGTGTCTTTTTTTTACTTGTTAGTTTCCCAGTTGCATTACGGAACGCAGGGGCTTGAAGGAACTCGGGTGGGGGGATGCACGGCATCCTAGCAGGTTGTGCGGGGGTCCCCGAGAGGCCAGACGCGCAGCTGGCGAAGTGCCTCCTCGCGTTCATCCGGCACGCGCTTCTGCCAGCTCCTATTACCCACACGGCAGACGCCGGACACTTTCCGCCCTCGAGCAGGACCCTGGACGCGACTGGCTTGGATGAAGGCGTGCGGTGCACCCACGTGCCCGTCTGACGCCCGAGGCACATCACGTGTGCGAAGAAGGGACGCGAGCAGCTTGTTCGACGCATGACCCCGATTTGAGGGCAGGGCTGTTGGAACTCTTCTTGGAGGAATGACACGTGGAAGAAACAAAATGTACGTACATGTGTCCGTGTGCCGTTCTGTGTGTATACTGTCTTCTTTTATTTTACTGTGTCGTGTACTGCCCATGTGTTTACGCAACCCTTTTCTTTATTTCGTTTTGTGTGTGCGTGGCCATGCACATCATAGGTGATCCGCGCTTGTGCGTGTGTGTGTGCGCGTTGGCGAGTGCCTTGTATTCTTCATTGTGACTCTCTTTGATTTTTCCTTTACGACCTCCTTCCCTCCCCATCCACGTCTCTCCGTGCCTTCATGATGTGCATACCCATTCATGTTTATCACTCTTTCTATTTTTTTTTCTGGCGTGCTCTCCTGCTCTGTGTCGGCGTGTATACTTGCGTCCACCCGCGCCGAACATCCGTGGCATGAATGACAAGAGTGCTTGGAGATGCGGTGGTGTCGCAAACGAGGGGCATCTCGTTCTCTTGATACCTGTACGTCCTTTGCGGCACTTCACAGTGTCCATACTACGCACGCAGGCACGACGTCACAACCGTTGAGTCTTTGCCACTTCCTCTTCTCTCTCGCTGTGTGTATATGTCGTCACCTCCCCCCACCACCACCACCCCTTTCCTCTTCGCGGCTTCGATTGCGTTTCCTTGTTCGACCCTGCCTTCTTCATGTGTCGTTGGCCTCCTTTCCTTTCCACGTCCTTTTACGTTTTTTTTGTTGTATGATTACCACTCCGCCTCTCTCTCTCTCCCTCTCCCCAATAAGAAAGAGGAAGAGGAGGAGGGGGAGAGAGAGGTGGAAGGGGGGGGGAATGGGGCGTGTTCAACGATGTGCGTATCGACTTGATTTCCTTTTGTGTGTGTGTGTGTGTGCGCAATTCCCCTAAAGTCCTCCCCCCCTCCTCCAAATCACAAGGTAATCGACGGGCTCTCTGTTTTCCTTCACGGAGAGGTGGGCAAAAACAAAAGAAGGGATTATGGCTCATGAACAGAAAAAAGGCGGCGCCGCTCTGGGTTATCAAGGCTTCGCTCCCGCGACGAAACGAGGCGCTGCGACAAACCCAACTGAAACGAGAACAGCCGCATGAGAGGCGAGCAGGCTCTCTGTGTTTTCGCTGTCTACCGCCGAGTTCGCGCAGGGTCGCTCTCTCTGTATCTGCAATCACGCAGAGACGACACAGCGAGCGATGACTCTGAAAACTGTCGTGGCATGCGTCATTAGGGCAAGCCTAACCTCACGTTCTCCTCCATGCAGATGATCGTCGAGACACGCCACCGTCTACCATATTGTGAATAGCCACCCGACCTCTTTACGTACGGGTAATATGACGGCGCTTGTGCCCTGCGGGGGCTCAACAATGATGCAGCGCTTAAAATTGTAAGAAGTCCTCGCTGTCTGGCGCCTTCTTCGCTCCTCAGTCGGCTGTCTCTCTCGCTCTCTCCTTCATGTGCTCTCTGACTTCTCCCTACGTTGTGCAGACACACCGCCACGCACTTCGGCGCTAGTGGTTTCGCTTGCCACCCCCACCCTTACTCATGCCAATGGCGCAGCACACGGCGGCAGGGGCGAACATCGTCGCACATCACACAACGTGTCACTCTCCTTCTCAGCGATCAATCAACGCACAAAGCTGAGCGTAGCTTTCCGAGAGGTGCGCCCACGCCGCGACGGGGACGCCTGGAAAGAAGGTGCACCGCTACTCGCGTCTCATGCCAGAGCGGGAGAAGAAAAATCCCTGAGCTCGCGGATCTTATGAACAAGACATTTGGTGCTTCACCACAGCAAGTGCTGCGGATGGAGGTCCGGAACCCCCGACCTCGCCAGACGCGCCGACGACGCACAACAAGAAACGTGTGCTCTACTTACCTCTCATTCTGGCCGGTGACTGGAATGTGCAGAAGACGCTGGGGAAGAAGAAGCGGTCTGTATAGCACCAGAGGGAGAAGATGCTGGACAACGGTGGCGGACCACCGCCTGCGACATCGGTGCACGGGAGGCACACTGCGGAACACCTCTACTCGACGAACACGCCGACAGAGAGCGCGGGCTCGTCCGTTGCTGTGAAGCCCGGCATGCTGGCACTCACGTGGGATAACCGCAAGGCGCGGTTCATACTGAAGCGCATGCAGGTGCGTGTGTGCAAGGGAGGTACGATGGAGGAGAGAGGGGGGGGGGCAACAGGAGAATTACATGCTTAGCGCTGAGTAGTGTCCTCTCTGTTCTGTGTGCAGCTTCGGACATGGTGTTTCCTCTTCGCATCAGGACTCGGCTGTTGCTTTCCACCCCTGTGAAAGGTCTCCTTGCAGCGCCTGCATTTTGGTGTGGTGGTGTGTGTCTCTCTATGGTACTCATTGCAAACAATCGAGTCTTGTGGCATGTGTGCCTCCCCAACTGGATTACGTGGAGGGGGGTGCCGCCACCTACGCGCCTCTCCATGGACTCCTTCTCCGTCTCCCTCTCTTCCTCAACGCCGCGGTGCGAATATTTCTTGTGTATGTTTCGTTGCTTGCTGCCTTGCGGGGTTCGATGGTTTGTGCGCAGGCTCGCGTGGTTTGGCTTCCTCTGCGCCCTATCTTTGCCTCGCCCTATACTCACGATGACTTGGGTGACCGACTCGTAAAGAAGCCCTATGGGAGGGCGGATTCGAACGGGGCGACATGTGCTCTTCGTCTCTGTTTTCCACCTGCCCGCTAATGGCGCACGCGCAAAGCATCATTGGAGGGCGCATCGCTGGCTCACTTGATGACTGCCTTACAACCATGCCCTGTCTGCTGTTACGGCAGAGGTCGCGGCAGAACGAAACACCTTCGCTTCCCGCATCGATCAGAGTGTCCTCTTTGACGAGCTGGACAACGTTCTCTGTGGTACTCTGTCACAGTCTGCATGCGTCTCTCCTTCAGCAGCCTCCTCGCTTCTATCTTTGTTCTCCTTCATGATGTTTTGGGTGCCTTATACCCCTCCTCTGGTGTCCAACCCTCTTCTCCTTGTTTTACGAACGCTTGCACATGTGCGAGATCGATAGCCCGGCAAGTCGGTGTGCTTCCTGATCCTCTAGTCGCGAGTCACTAACGGCAGGGGCAATCTGCAAGGACGTGTCGTGCTCCCACTTGTGCACTTTTATTGCATCTATTGGCTCTTTGGGCGGTGTGTCTGCTCCTACCTCTTCGCTTGTGTGTTTTTTCTTTCGCCCCTGACTCTTTTCCTATTTCTCGTACGTCCGGGACGGTGTCACAACGTGCTTTCGACCGGCACGTATACTCCACCACCACCACCACCACCACCCTCTCCCTTTCTCTCACTTTCGTCTTTCTCATCAACTTGCTGAACCTTTGCGCGAGCTACCCATATTGGCGTTGCGCACTCCCTCTCCGTCACTACTACAACCGCTGCGACTCTGCTTGTCGTTCTGCGTCCTTACGTTGTCTCGCTTCGCTTGTGCGCACAGGCGCGCGCGTGCGCGCTAGTTTTCTTTCCATTTCTTAGTATTCTTCTTCCACGCCACCGGAACTTCATTGCTGCAGCCGCCAACTGCCGCATAACATAGTGGTGGTGTTGGTGTGTGTGTGTGTGTGAGGGGACGAGTGGGAGGGTATGCCAGCCTCTCAAAAATAAGCACCGCCTTTCTATTCGCATCGGAGAGAGGGGGGGGTATTAGTATTTGTGTGTTGCTCTACTGCGCTCACAGATGAACGGCACACAGTCGCCGGCGGTCGAGCGATTCGACACCTCCTACAAGGATAGCGACCTGCTCTCGTCTGCCACAGACAGCATAGACGCCAATCAGAAGGATGAGCATAACGTAACGGAGGCGATCAAGGCTCTCCAGCAACTTTTGAAGAGGTCTACGGTGAATGACACTACGTTGACGACCCCCATGGACGCGGCTACGGACAGCGCAGCTGCCATGGAATACCTCTCCGACTTTTCCTATGGACTGACGCCTGGCGAGGCGCGTTACATTGTGTACCGGTTCCTCAAGGCCAATTGCATGAACCTACCACGGGCTCTCGAGCAACTGATGCGGTCCGCCGAGCGGCGCAAGAAGCAGAACTTCAACAATATGGCGCTGTTCCCGTGTATTATTCCCATGAGCGGCTTTAATCAGCGGATGGTGTGCTATGAGCTACGGCTCCCATATATTAGCAGCATCTCCTCGGGCAAGCACTACCTGGACGCCGAGGGTCGACTTCGACTGGAGCATCAGCAGTTGGACTACTGCAACAGGCATTACGAGGACCCCTACACCAATCTCACGACGACTGGAGTGACGGTCGACTCAAGGCCACAGAGCCCCTACAGCAGCGACTGCCTGTCTTCACGACCCGCCAGGAAGGCGCCGCAAGTAGCCTCTTCCCCCTCCCCCATGCCCCTCGTCAGTCCTGCAAACGGGAAGCCGGCCCTCGAGAGGGATGGCAGTGCAGAGCCCAGGCGAGACGCCGAGTCACCGAGGAACTCCCCCTCGCCAAAGGAGTATCGGCGCAAGAGCGCTGAGAACAAAATCGGCGCAGGCAGGTGGCGCTCCTTCGTCTCTCTCATTCCGTTTCTCCGTCATCAAGGTACCAGCTGCCCGTCAAACGCGTCAGCCTCGCACCCGCGGAATGTGTCTACCGTCGCATCCGAAACAAGGAGGCACACCGGCTTCCACTCGCTCCTGTCCACGTGCAGCGGCAGCGATCGCGAGAACAGCTGCCCGTGCGAGCACAGCTGTGAGACGCCGGAGATGGAAGAGGAGAAACTGCTGAACGCGGCGGGTGTGGCAGTGCCACTGACGGCAACACCCAGCGCCCTTTACGCCGACTGCCTCAACTTCCATGGACTATTGCAGCCGATCGTTGCAGTCATTACAAAGCACGCGCCATTCGCATTCCACTACTGGGACCTTGAGGGGCATCCTGTCATGTACTGCCGACTTGGCAGAATGCACTCAAAGAAGCTGATGCAGGAGCTATTCGCGCTCACCCCGATCGATGCCGAGCCGCGTGCACTGGCGCTGCTGTTTAACACGTATGCTCTACTAGTACTGGAGCAGCTGATCCGCTACTGCAACCGCCGAAACCGCGACGGCGATGAGATTGGCGATGACCTGCTGCCGCAGCCGAAGGGCGGGAGCAGAGAGCGCCAGCAGGGTGAGTCATGCGCAACCAACAGCACTGGTGTCGTGCCTCGCAGAAGGCCACGTGTTGGCTCGTGTACTGTTGTCATCGACTGTGCTGGGCTAAAGATTCGACGATATCTGTATAAACCGCTGCTGTTTATGGTGCGTTCGATTGTTCGGATGAGCATGCGCGACTTCCCGGAGCTGATGCATCATGTGTATGTTACCAACTGCACAAGCGTTGTGAACTTATCGTACCTGATGCTGCGCGGCATACTTTCGAGAGAGACGCGGGAAAAGGTGACGCTTTGTAGTAAGAGCAACACGGCTGCCACGTTGTGCAAGTGCATCAGCGGTGATATGGTACCGCAGGAGCTGGGAGGCAAGTGCCAGTGTCCCGGCGGCTGCATTTCGTCCATGGATGCAACGCCCAGCGACGCTGACTCTGCGACACTCAGCCACAGCTGTGGTGAGGCGCCGTCGAGCATTACGACGCAATGCGGCGACACCTGCACCGATCAGGTAACGCAGCTGTCGGATGGGGAAGGGCTCTTCTTTCACCCTCTCCAGTGCACTGCCGAGAGGCTTGTGCTCAAGGCGCGAGAGTCGCGCAAGCTGTCGTTTGCAATGGATGCGGGGAGCGAAATTATTTGGGAATTCGCGGTGAAGCACGAGCGCGACGTATTCTTCTCGGCTGTCTTCGTCTCCGCCTGCAACGAGGGCACGATGCTGTCGCTGGTGCCGCGTCGACGAGTTCGGAGTGAGGCGGGCCACTACATTTGCCCCTCAATCGGGACAGTCATCTTTGAGTGGAGCAACAAGCACCACTTCTTTACTCGATGTCGGCTGAGTTTGAAGGTCTACCGCGAAGAGCGTTCCGTCGGCTCCATGTGAGGCGACGGCGCACAAAGACGTGGCAGCACGGCACGCAAGCCTCTCTCAAGAGGCGAGGATAAGGACTTTCTGAGACAATTGTCCGGCGGAGCCGATTTTGCTCTCCGTGTGGAGACGTGCATCTCGTCGTAAACAACGTCTTGATCGGTCTTTGTTTTGCTAGTGGGAGCATGTGCAGAGGGCGGGGAGAACCTGGAAAGGGAAGGAATGCCTTTGAGGGAGTGGGTAGCGCTGCCTGCGCACCGCAGCTGGTCCTTTCTCAAAACCCTGTTTCTTTTGTCGCGCTCAAGCGACTACGGCTACCTCCACGCAGATGAAAGCACGTCGGTCCCTTGCCAGCGTTATCTGTATGTATATATATATATATTTCTTCGTGTGTGTGTGTGTGTCTTTGGAACGTTCTTCAACAGCTGGCATGCGCGTGGGTTTTCCAGTGTGCGTGCGGGTGGATGCTGGTGCAACCGTTGGGAATCCGATGCGTGTGAATGCTTCTATACCTTCGCCACTGTGTGTGTGTGAGGGAAAAACAGTTACACCGAGGCCATGAGCGAGGCAGCATATTCTTCTCCGATCGGATTTTGTGAGGGGTGATGTGTGCGAACAGGTCGCGGACCAAGAGGAGCCACGTCCGCCAGAAGAGCGCGCGTCCTTTTCCACTTGGGGCACCGAGACGTGTATATGTCTGTGCTTGTGTGCAGACGAGAGTGCGGAGCCACCCGTCATTCCAGCTCTCTGTCGCACCTCCCCGTGGCACCAGTGGCGCTCCTTCGCGCTCCGTAGGCGGAATCACGGCTTGACCTGTGCGCGGTGGTTTTTTTTTTGCTCGGCTTTATGCAGCGGACCGTGGATCACGCATGGTAGAGGGGTCGCGCAGTCATTAAGGTTACGCGTTGGATGCATGGCTGCTGGAGTAGCGGTTGCGGAAAGCAGCGGCGGCAGAAGCGCTACCCATGTGAAGATCTACCTCAGCTTCAGGAGACACGAAAAGAGTGAAAAGGCGCCTCTCATGCCCAGCGCGCCGCTCGGTGCTCTGTCCCCCGCTTCACGCACGCGGCTCCCCATTTGTGCAATGTTGCGTCGGCGCAGAGGCCGCACACCGCACCCGGTCGTCATCGGCGGCGTGGTGTGCTGTGGTGTGCTCGCTGCGGCACACTGGTACCGTCTCTCCAGCTCAGCCTGGGACACCCCCAGGACAGTGGAGTCAACACCCATGGGGACCCCCGCCCTCAGGCATGGTTGCCAGCGAAAGCGACGCCCTCTGGTGCGCCACTCCACCAGGGCCGCACACCACGCCCCGCCACGGCCAGCCGTCCAGCTCGCCGTCAGCCCTGGATCCCTCCGCGGCGAGCCACCAGCCTCCCCTCCCTCAGTAGCATGGAGATCGAGCCATCCGCCAGTCAGAATTCCCACGTGCGCAGGATGTCCACCTCTTCCCCGGTCTCCGGTGCTCATGAGGTGCCACCGGTAGCGGGCGTAATCCGTCTGAAGCCCCGCAAACGTTTGGCCCTGCGGGGCTTGGCCATGCATGAGTATGCTGATGCACAGGTGCTTTTCCGCAATCAGCCCATCGCAAGTTGAGGAAACCCTCCTCTACCACTCCAGTCTCACAACCGTGAAGGTAACAGCTGTATACACAGTATATTCCTATCTGATATATAAGCTCTATCGGGTATGAAGAAATTGGTATGGCGCTGCTATGAGACGCAAGGTGTGCCAACGATGGCCTCAGGTCCGTGTCCCTTTTTTTTCTTCTGCAGGGGCTGGCGCACACTTGCTTGCTGGCTGCGAAAGGGGAGCCGAAGACACTGTGAAGAGCAAGAGAGGATGAGAGAGAGGGGTCAAGGGACGGGAGCGTTCGCCGGTCCGCATTCACCAAGACACGCCTTTACGATGAAGTGTAGATTTCCATGTTTTCAGGTTTTAGTTTCGGGGTTTGCGTGCTTCTTCCTCTGCACAGCTGGTCCTGAGCAGAAATACTCTCGGATGCCTTCTGTCCGTCTGTCTCTCTCTCGTAGACACACACACACACACTCATACCAACCGCTTGTGTGCTCCGCTGTGTGACCCGCCGTGTGTCCTGCCTCCTTTTCCACACAAATTTATGTACAATGTTGTGCGTCCGCACGTAGTCCCCATTGTCGGCGCGCTCCGTGATTATATCATGAGAGGTACATCTGTATCGTTTTTATTGTATGTTCGGTTATTCACAAGAAAAAAAGGAAAAAAAAAACATTTGACATGCTGCTGGTGTCCTGTTAGTATGCATTCCCTATTTGTCATCGACAGGGGCCTCGGTGTACGCCGTGACGCCTCTGCCCTGCGCTCATGCTCTTTTGTTCTTTGTTTGTTTCGTTTCCCACAGTGTTGTCAACAATCTTGTGGCGGCTGTGGGCAGAAAAAGGTTTGTATGCTCATCTACATGTCTGCTAGCTCCTCTCGTGGCGCCTTCCGGCTCGGAAACGCTCTTGCTCTCTTATGGGCACATATGCGTAAAGCGATTTTGATTTCGATCTACACAGCGGATGTGATCACTCCCTGGCCGAATGCGAATGCCAACCGTCGGTTGTGGTCGAGTTACGCAACCGCCTTCGAGGCAAGAAGAGAAGCTCACCCTCCTTGTGGAGCTTGTGTGCAGGGCTGAGATACTGGCGCGCCATGATACGACCTGCAGTGACGCAGCATCTTCACATTATCTATGACCCCTTCTCCTCACGTGCCCCCTTCCTGAATGTGTGGATATCGTTTTCTTGCCCTCATGTGGATCCCCTGCAACGACAACAGCCAACTTCCTCTTCCCGCTCTTTCCTCCTCCTTACCTCTTGCGGCATTTTACGGCTTCCTTCTGTCCATCGACACCTCTCCCATGTGTGCACTAAAGGACCGGTGGTGTGGTGTCACGACGCTTCGCCTTGATTCGTCTCTGGCGTCGTTACTGTTGTCATCGTGCGCTGAGAGGAGGAGCTGTTCAGCCGCGACGGCTAAGTGAGAGATTCCTTCATATAGGCTGCGCAGCGGACACCGAGACGCACCTACTGTTGCGCACACAACCATAACAACGAGGATAAGAGAATGTTCTACAAGATCGTCCTTCAGCGTACGGTGAACGTAAAGCCGGCGGACCTGTGCAACACGCTGAATCGCAGTCTTCTCACCTTCCTGCGAGAGGCGGTCGAGGGAAAGCCGCTGCCGTCGCCAGACAGCGTTGCTAGTATCGCACTCGACTACGTCACGGCAAGCAAGTCCTCGGCGGTGGTGATTGCCGTGCTAGATATCCTCAATGCGGAGACACTGCAAGGGAAGGTTCTCGATGACGGAAGTGTGTCCTTCCGGCTCACCTATGAGGCGATGGTGCTGAAGCTGCACCGAGGTGAGGTGCTGGACCTGCTGGTCAGCGATGTGGACGAGACAGGCTTCTGGGCGAGCGTCTATGGCGTCAATAAGCTTTTTGTGAACCGCAACCAAATGGGTGAGGACATGAAGACGGGAAGGTCGGAGTGGTCTTTTGAGGCGGAGACAGCCGCGTGGGTCAGCAACGACGATCGCCGCTCCATCAAGAAGGATACAATGGTGCGCCTGCGCGTGCTTGCGGAAACCCCGCAATCCGAACGCGGCATGGCGGTCGGCACCATTGGTGCCCCGTTTCTGGGACCACGCGTCGGCAGCTATTAGACAGAGTTTCCAGGCAGCAGCAGCCTCCTTTAGTGCACACGTTCCTTGCAAGGTGGTCCCACACAGCACCAGACGCGCACGAAGGCGCAATGGAATGGGAGTGTAGCCTCTGTGCCGCCAACTTCCATCTGTTCGTGCTTCACCGTTGCCGTCAAAGCGTCGATGGCTGTTGCGCGATCTGCAGAGGCGTTGCATGTGTGCTTGCGTTGCCGGTTGCTGTCGAGGGTGCGTGGGTGTTGGTGTGAGAGGGTAAGCCCTGTTAGGGAGAGGGAGCGAGACCCACCGAGCACGAACTCAAACAGATGCCACACCAATGGCTGAAAACCTAATCTAGTATCCATGCCTAGGAAGCGCGTACCTCAGCCCATCCGTGTACCACTACAAGCGGTCGCATGCCTGGTGTAGAGTTGAGGGATATTCGTCGAGTTCCCTCCTGGGTGCTCGAGGGCGATGCTGCCACTCATGCGAACCCCCGCACGCTCTCGCGATGGTCACGTTTTCATTCTCACTGTCCCCACCTCTCCGCACTCCTCCCCCCTCCCCTCTCGCTCTACACATGTTTCTGTCACTGGACGCAACTCAAGGGACTGTTTCGCTTCTGGCATACACGTGATGACATCAGACATGTCGCACGACGCGGCAGCGTCACCGTCGCCGTCACCGCGGACCGCATTTTGGAAGAAGGCGGTCATTGGTGTCTCCGTGGTGCTCCTCGTAGGCGTCGCCTGGAGGGCTGTGTACGTGAGCAACCAGAACGAAATGAAAATCCGCCGCGCCGTGCACAAGTCACAGAGCATCCGCGCAGCCCTAAGCGACGTTCCGGCACGGCGATTCTCTACCATCGATGTGCGCTCGTCCGCCCCGCAGAGGAGCGATCTCGGCGAGCTGTACGGCTAAACTGTGGTTCCTCATGGCGGCAAAGAGGCGTAAGTTGCTGGTGTGCTTCTTCATGCATGATTCACACGCATGCGAGCGAGCAACCCGCCAGTTTGTGTGCCTTCTCCCCTTTGTCCCCTCTCCCGTTTTTTCCCCGTGTGTTTGCCCTTCGCGTCCTCCTCATGGCGTACATCGTTGCCGTCGAAGTCGCTCCTGGTTGAAAGGAGACGTTCACATTGGTTGTTGCAGGAGAACATAAAAAAAAACACCGCGCGCGAAAAGACCAAAGAAAGTCATGCGGCGTACACGTTTAGGACGTCCGTGCCGGCATCCTAACTCGTGCCAAGCACAGCCTCGAGCTTGCATGGTTGTTGTATCTGCTGCGGCAACAGAAGCGGATTTAGCCACCGTCTCCACGCTCATCCGGGCATACGGAGGATGACATACTGGCAAGCAATGTTGATACGTTTTCTGCTTCTCTAAACATTCCTTCTACTGCTCCTCGTATATGTTTGTGTATATATATATATATATGTATATGTGTATCTCTCTCTTCATCTCTGTGACCCCACGCGCACACATTCACCCGCCACCATCGGCATGTCGCCACATCCGTCGTCCCTTCCTCGTTTTTCGATCTCCCACATGCCCTCCAACCCTGTGCAGCTTTTTTTTTCTCGAGCATCGTACAGCGAAAAAAAAATCAATAAAGGAATTTGACAGGTCCAACGCCCACCACCGACTTTCAGTTCACATACCAACTCTGGTGCGCGTTTCACTTTCTTTTGTTATTTTTTGTTTTCTTTTGCTGCTGCTGCTGCTGCTGCTGCTGTAGGCGTGATTGTGTGGAATGCAGGTGTGTAGGTATGGGATTCTGTGCCGGTGTACTTTCGCATTGATTGGTGCAACCTGATTGTGTTCCCCTTCACTCTTCGTTTCTAGCTTCTTTCGGTTTTTTTCCCTCTCTCTCCCTCCCCCTTCCCCCCGCGATCGCCGCAGAACATTCTCTCCCTGGATGAATTTGTCCGTGCGTGTATACAGTATCTGCCGTAGCCTGTCGCTGTCTTCGCAAAGCCTCCTCTCCCTCCTCTCCTCCTTAGCTGAGCCTCTCTCCTTTCTGACCACCTCCAACCCTCCTTGAGCTGTCCATTATTTCTTTGTTTTTTTTTTTCGCCGCATTTGTGACGTACGAGTCAGAGCATTTCTCTCGCGTGTGCGCTTGGTTGTTGTTTTCTCTCCGTGTTGGTGTGGGTGTGCAACCGTCTTCTTTTTGGATGTGGTATTGTGGGATACACCATCGCTTGAAGTGAGAAGCCTGTGGACTTTGCGACGCCAGACAGCAGAAACATTTTCCGCGCATCGGAGTCCGTAGGTGCCACACCTTGTCGTTTCCTCCGCCTTTACGTGTTCTTTTTTTTTAATTATTCGTTGAGTTGAAAGGAGAAGGTGGGCCCACCTGTGGTGCGGGATTACAAAGCAAAAATAAGGGGGAAAGGCGTCCCCCAATTTGTTTTTTTTTTGTGGCGTCTGCCTCCAAGCGTATCACCGACGTTGCAGCATTTCTGTACCTTGTACGACTTGTGTGCATTACCTCTCTTCGCATCCCTTCTCTTCCTCCATATGTTGTTGTTGTACAGGCTCGTTCACTAGTATCTCACGTCCTTCTCTCTTTCGTTTTCTTCGCACTCGCTCGTCGCGATTTTCTCTCTCCCTTGTCGGTTCCCATATATAGATTTATATATATATATCCTGCGTATATGTGTGCCTGTCTGTGTGCTTGCGCGTGACAGTGCCTCACCTGGTCTGCGAAAAGTGTGTGTATGGTTTCTGGAGCTCTGTAGCACACCGCCTTCTTTGCCATTGTTGAGGGCGCTGTTGAGGTTTTTTGCTTGTGCGTGTGCGCGCGCGGCATCTGTACGGGAGAACCACTGTGTGTGTCGCCTTGCCGATCGAACTTGTTGTTGAGGTATGCGTGGAAGGTTATCCGCCTGACTCTTTCCTTCTCTGCACCACTCGAATTTCGTATTTCGTTGGGCATCTGAACTGACTCTAGGAGGAAAGCGCGAAGGTTTTAGTGAGCGGAGACTGCAGTGCCACACAGCCACCAGGCCCGCCTCCCTACTCCCTCCTAGAGATTGTGTTGGACCCCGTTATCTCGGTGCTTAGTTGTTGTCTTCCGTGTATTATCTTTTCTCTTCCTATTGTCTCCCCTCTGCTTCACCGCGAGCTCGTTTCATGAGCTCACGAGAAGGGAAGAAACACATCTTTTTTTTTCGGTCTCGTGGTGTGCGCATTCAGCATCAGCACCGGCTTCCGTGCTCCTGCTATCCGCTCCTTCTCTGGTGGTGACGCTGGACATCGTGGATCATTGTCCGCTTCCGCAAGAATTCGCTGCTCCGGGGTTTATTGACCATGAGCTCTGGCGACTTCATGCTGGACCTCCGCTACGCCGACCGTGAGGACCATCTAAAGATGAACAGGTACTACGTTTACCCACCGGTAAGTCATGAATGCATCAACCACAAGGAGCGAAGCAGGAGCTTCGGCACCGACTGCAATGACAGCGGTGCTGTGGAAGTTAGGGGGACCGTCGGCGGTGACGGTGCTGCGCAGCAGTGTTACACGCACCCTGGAGCTATTCTCCCGCCATGCCATAAGCCGCTAGTGGAGGACGACGTCGAGGACGACGACCGCTGCAGTGACGACAGCGACGACAGGGTCGCCAACACAGCGCTGGAGCATTTTCTTATGGGGA
The DNA here is from genome assembly GCF_000234665.1 of Leishmania mexicana MHOM/GT/2001/U1103. NCBI lineage: Eukaryota > Euglenozoa > Kinetoplastea > Trypanosomatida > Trypanosomatidae > Leishmania > Leishmania mexicana. The sequence continues at coordinate 495,214 of NC_018335.1, forward strand.
GCGCAAGCGGTCTGATGGACTACTCAGCCCTGGAAACGGACGGCGCGGCAAGCAACAGCAGCCTGAAAAGCTCGCCTCCGTCATCCAGTGCAGCCACTGATGACAGCGAAGGTAGTTTTCCATGCGTCGACGAGGAGATACTTGGCGATTTGGGTGATGTCATTGGATACGGAGGCGACCGCGGCTCCTTTGTGTGTTGCGTGCCGCTCCCGCCGCTGTCGCGGATGTGGACACAGGCGCCAAGCTTCGCCAAGGAACCGGCATTCACGGAAGGCCCGCATTCCTCCGAAATGAAAAAGGCCTACAAGAAGTACCCGACTCACATCTCCAAGGACGAACTCTCATTTGTGTCAACGGCGTACCGATGCGCCCGCCGCTGCGAGTGTTCGCAGAGCAGCAGCAGTAGCAGCAGGCCCTTCCTGACGCCTGAGGAGGCCCGCTACGCCGCCTTACACCTGGTCTTACCCGACGCGGTCGTGTTGGCACATGGCGAAAAGGTTGGGCTGCTGATGCCGCTGTACAACTGCAGCCTCAAGGAATATTTGCAGAGCCTGACAAATCCCACATCTTCACCGTCCGCCGCCTCAACCACGCCGGTTTCGCTGACCGTTTCGCACAACGCGAACCTGCACACCGAGGACGCCGATAGCAGCACTGGTCTCTGCAATCCCCACAGCAGCACGTTTCGCTTCACTGCAACCTATCGACCAATCGAGTCGATTCCAGTCATCTCCGCAATCGTCTTTCAAATGCTGGAGGCGGTGGCCTTTCTCAATCATCGCCTCCCTCACGGCGAGGGCTCCACTGGGTACACCCATAACGACCTCCACCTCGACAACATTCTGCTCTCCTACGACGGCGATGTGGCCCTCTGCGACTTTGAGCTTGTCGCATCCACGCCCACACCGTCGCGCATCATGGATGTCCGCCGCTTACCGCCGTCCTCGCGGCAGTCGCCGCACGGTCTTTTCAGCGAAACGGCCGACACGTGGGCGTTTGGGCTGATGGTGGTGAGTCTGCTCACAGGTGTTGACCCGCTGTTCACCTCAGATATCGTGAACGATTTCAGTGATGGCCCGCTGCTCTTTCGCTGGGACCGCAGCACGCGGGTGCTGGACTGGGAGGCGAACATCAAGGCACACGTAGAGCTCCTGCTGCTGCGGCAGGATTCCACCGGGAAGCGACTGGAGGAGGCCTGCCACCTCCTACAACTGTGTGGCAAATGTTTGGTCAACCGCGAAGGTGCCGAGCCGCTGCGCGCCGTGTCCCTGCTCGAGGAGGCGATGTTCCTCCCTTACCGTCGCGACTTTAGCCTCGCCACGTGTACCGTGAAGGAGTGGATCAGCAGCACGCGCCGGGTGTAACTCTGAAGGTGACCAGAACACGAACCGCAATGCGAAATACAGACGAAGAACCGTTTCGTGCACACAGACAAGCACGTAGAGACGCCCGCACGCGTAAATTGTAAGCGAATCCATGCCGTTTTTCCTGTTTTCTTCGCCAGGCCTGCAGCAAGTCTATCAAGGAAGTGTTTTGTGACTGTTTCTGCGTATGTATCTGAGTAGGTGAGTGAGGTGAAGAGCGGTGTGCCCGTGTGGATTCTTCGGCTCACTCCCGCCCTCCCACTTTCTGTGTCTCTCCCCCTTTCCCCTCCCTCCTCTCCTCACTCCTCGACGCCTTCGTATTTATGGCTGGTTCGCTGTTCATCTTTGAAGCTGTCTCACTTGCGCCTTCGAATTTTTGTTTCCGTTTGCTGTCATCTCTCACCGGCTGCACCATCTGCCGCTCCTCAGCTCCCCGACGGCTCCCTCTTCGCATCTTTTTCACGGCCTTCATACGTCATTTTATGCCCCTGTGCGGTGTACGTCAATGGCGCGATGCGTCTCACGCGGCGCTGTCTTGGAAGTTGCCAGTGAAGGAGTGGGAAAGCGGTGGGATTGGAGTTGTGCATAGAAGGCATGCGTCTTGACGGTACACGAGCGCACAAGCGGAACAACAACAACAAAAAGCAGCTGACCATCTCCCCTCCTCCCCCTCCCCCTCCCTTGTGTTGCTGGTGCTCCTCTTCCTCCTTTTTCCTGTTCCATTGTTGTTCTTTGCGCTTTCTATTTGCCCCTTGCGTGGTTGTCCTTGTTCCTTGTATCATGCTAGGGAATGTGTAGACCACACCACAGTCGCGTCGATCTGGTCGGTGCTATGGTAATTTACGCTGTTTTTTTTTTCTGCTTCGTCTTGTTTTCGCCTTCAAGGCATTTGCTCCTCCCTCTCCCCCTTCTCTCTTCTCTTGTGTTAGCGTCAGAGTTGTGTTGTTGCCCCCTCCCCTACCCTCCCCACACACACACACTTCCCCCTTTTTTCTCTTGTTTTGAAAGCGTCTAGAAGCTGATGCGAGTGTGTGTGAGGGTGGCATTGGTCGACAGTGGGGTGTGTGCGGGCTTCTGCGCTGAGGTGCGCATGTGCGTGTGTCTGTCATTTCATGTCCTAAACGCTCTCTGTTGCCGCCCTCCAACAGGCGGCCGTTAGCGCCGGCGAGTTTACGGTATAAATCGAACGCTCGATTTCTCTTGCCTTTTTCTCTCGCTTTGGTTCTTGCCCTTGTCTTTGAGGGGTTCTCCATGTGTCTCTATGCTATGGCCAAGCATACCCTTGCGGACGAATAGCTGGTGATGCTCCTCTTCTTGTCATGCACGTCTTGTTAGACCTGCAGTAGTGGGCTGCGTGCGTAAAGCAAGACACTGTGTTGTGTTGTTTGCCTCACGGTTGCAGTGCCGTCAATGTGGTGGTACGGCGTCAAGACATCGCAGCAAGCGACAAACGGTGGTCGTGCACGCACCCTGGGCCATGGGTGCTTGCTGGTGTGTGTGTGTGTGTGTGTGGGAGGGTGATCGGCTTGTCGTTGTTTTGCTCACCTATTTGTTGTGAAGTGTACACAATGACGTGCGCGCGCCGCTTCACTTCGTCTCGTCGACGATCCAGCGTCTTTGTGGGGGTGGGGTGGGGGGCGCATACCGCATAAGCTGCCAGTGCCAATGTAGTGAAGTGCACACAAACGTGAGCAAGAGGCGGTGTTGCAATGGCGTTGGTGTTTGAGTGGAGGCGGCATTCTTGTCATGATATGAGCAGGCGTGTACGGCACGTGAAGAAAGCAGGACGGAGCGGCAGCATATATATATATATATGTATATTGTCGGTGTGTCTGCTCGCTTTTAGTGGGTCTCGTTTCTTGATGCAAAAGGTGTTCACGTTTGGTGCGCCCCTGCACGCTCTCTATTGACCCCGGGCTTTCCCCGCTCTCTCTTTTTTTTTACGGGAGGGGGGCGCGTACGGGGCTTTGTCTATGGGCTCGACAGTGACTGCTGACGGTTGCACTCACGAATCTTTTTAAATGCCGTTCATCTTGTACACCGACTCCTCTGTGACAGTAATGGTGCAGGGAGCTAGTGTGAGACGACGAACCAGCACAGTGAATCTAGAGGGGTGCAGTGAGACGAGATAAGTGGTGCACCGCGTGGTTTCGAGCGAGTTCAAAACCACGTCCGCTTCGCCACCTGTGTCGCGCTGACGCACTCCCGGCTGCACAAACGGAGCACTGCACCGAAAATATGCCTCCTTGCTTTTGTAGGGGCTCGTTTGTGGAGTCCGCGGTTTGCGGTGTGCCACGGGTGTGTGTCTAGTCGAAATAGCACTCTTAACTATCCTCCTGCTCACCTCCCCTCCCCCTCCCATCCGCTCATCTTCGCTCTCCACTACACCTCTGACCACATCCCTGTCGCGCTTCAGAGTGGCCCAACTTGCATGTGGTCGCTCACCTCTCAATTACCTTCATTGTCCCGTTCTGTGGTGGACGCACAGGTGGCATTACTCACTGCTGTGATGTGGGAGTGCATCATCACGGCGAGTATATGACTTTTCGAGCGCGTGCGATCTTGCTGTCCTTTCCTCGCTGGGGGCAGCCGTTATCGAAGACTGGCCCACGGAGAACGCGGTGATCGACTCAGAACATTGCTATTCCTCTCTACGGGAAGAACGTTTTTCTTTTGGTGCATTGCTTGTTGCCTGTGGCTCAGCTACAGGTCAGCTGCGCTAGTCACATGCGTCGCTGTGTGCCCTGGCGTCGCCTCGTGTGCGGGGGCACCGGGCTCCTACGCGAGGGCGTCGACACGGGAGGTGTGCCGTCGTCCGGCTCGCCTAGCTTCAAAGAGGCCGTTGAGGGGAAGCTAGAGAAGGAGGCGGAGGCGCTCCGGCGGGTCGCATGCTATCCTCATCGCTCCATGACCAGACCAGTCATGCCCGTACCGATGTCACAGATCCTCTCCCCGGTTTTCATGTCGAGTCTCATGGACCTGAACCAGCTGGCGACAGACCTGCACTGCCTGTCGTTCAGTGCCCCCAAAGCGCACTGGGATGCGGCGGTGATTCTCATCAAGGGCAACCCAGACGAGAAGGAGTACGAAGTGTGGGTGAACCCGTTGGTGCCCGGCTACGACGATCGAGACGCGGTGGCACCCATGTACGGCATGTGGGAGAACTGCATCTCGTGCGGCACGGCGACGGCGTGGGTGGTACGCCCGCAGCGCATCACGTGCAGCGGGTACGATGAGCACGGTAACCACAAGGTGCAGGTGCTAGACGGCATGCGAGCACGCTGCCTGATGCACGAGCTGGACCACTTGATGGGCAAGACCATCTTTCATCAAGCAGTCGGGCCAGAATTTGTTGTGAGCTCGGTGGCGATGGCGCAGCGACATCTGTGGCCGGCCAACTTCCCGTCCGCGGAGGCGTACGTCACCACTCCTGGTCAGTTTTTCGATTACGTGCACAACGCGACAGTGATTCCGCCGGGCATGGAGTGGTGGTACGCGCAGAACGCCAGGGAAGAGTTTGGTAACGAGCAAATTGGACAGTGAAGTCGTCATGCAGTGGTCGTGGTGACGGCGCTGTGTTGCGCAGCTGCTCGCTTGCCCTTTACTGGGGCTTGCTTTGGCAGACTTCGTCGTGGTGGTGACGGTGATGGCGGCGCATGCCTAGCTCGCCTAGCGCGTTTTCGATCTAGAGGAGGGAGAAGGGTTGTGGTGGTGCTTCCGCTCCCGCAGGAGTACACTTCGTATGTGCTTGCTTGTGCACCGTGTGTGTCTTTGTGTGTGGGAAAAGGTGGGTGGGGAGGGGGCACGGGGCACGGAGCACGACGCCGCTCTGGTGCGGATGAGGTTATTGTTGGCCATTTTCGTGTCTCTGTGTGTGTATGCGCGCAATTTGTTGTTGGTTTGATGTCTTCTCACAGGTGCTATCTGAATGGCAGTTCAAACGGAGTGAAACAAAGCCCTCATCAGCGTGGGTGCGCCGTCGTGTAGGCGGACTCGGCGGATTTGTGGTCGTGCGCCGCTGATTTTTTTTGTTGTTTGTTTGCAGCGTTCGCCGACAGGGTGTGTGTGTGTGTGGGTGGGTGGGTGGCCGGGTGTGGCAAGTTGATCTCTGCGTGCGTGTCTTTCCAGCGCCGTATGGTGCTTGTTGCCGCACGACCACTCTCACGTCTGCTTCTCACGCCGCGTCGATCGTAATGTCCTATTCTCTCTCTCTTTTAACGAATGTTTCTGCGTGTCCCTTGCTCACGTGGTGACCTGTTCAGTGGCGGCATTCAGCGCACTGCATGAGATGCAATAGAGGCACTGTGGGCTTACGTGTGACGCAGTGACCATCACCGAGGCACCCACTCACATCACATTTCTTGTATGACGAACATGTCGTCTGCGTTTATGGCCCAACTCCCGTTTATCGGGTCATCATCAACTCTCGGGTGGCAGCGCGACGATGTCGCACGATCATACATGGAACATGTTTTGCATCGTGCCCGTGTGCTGCTCCCGCGTCGCGGCTGGCGCGTCGGCCTTATCAAGGAATTCTACCCGCGCGGAGCGACACTGCTTGGACTCAATGTGAATGCCGGCAGCGAGGTATGCATTCGCTTCCGTGTTCCAGGCAAGAAAAACGAGTTCCTGCCATTTCATGAAGTGCTGTGTACAGCCTTGCACGAGTTTACGCACTGTGTGCACTCTCGGCACGATCGTTCCTTCTGGAACCTCTACTACGATTTGGTCAAGGAGTGCGAGGCGCTGGAAATCACCATGATCCAGCAGGGCATGCGGCTCTACCCAGAAATCTACTCCGCACCCAGGAGCTGCTCCGGCACTGGGTCTCAGCACAGCCACTCTGGTCATGAGGGCAGGACTGCAGCAACGGCCAGTAGCGCTCGAGGCGGAGGCCGTCGTCTCGGTAATGGCGGCACTAGAGGAGGCAGTAGGGGACGAGGAGGTAGGGTGAGCACGGGCAGTCGAAATGTCACACAAACCATCACCAAGACCGCTCGCGCCGCCTCCAGCTGCAGCTCCTCGCCTACGAGCAGTGCGGCTTTTCCTGGGGAAGGGCGCCGCCTCGGCGTTGGCGGTCTCCGCCAGTACGACGCCCCAGTCGACTTCACCCCGACACGCGGCGTGCTGCGCCGCATCCTTGCCGACGCGGTGGAGAGACGTCTTGTGCGGAAGCCGCCGTCACCAGCAACGGTCCCGCTGGGCTCGGAGCCTCTAGCTCTCTCAGTTGACAGCGGCACTTCCCCACAAGAAGATGAGGAACAATGCGAGGTGGACGACGACGGCGTACCGGACTGCGTCCCGCATAGCCTTTCGGGTCACGAGGACGGCGGCGGCTGGAATTGCCCACGTTGTGGTTTTCGCAACGATGACAACGTGATCGGTAGCTGCGCGTTCTGCGCTGATTGCAATGAGGGGGACGAGGTGAACGAAGGAGAGGCGACATGGATAAAGCGGCCTCGATTCGACAACGAGCACTCACTTCTAGAAACGCCCACGATAGTCGCCTCCTCGGCCACCGCGTCGAACACGATGCCCGTGCAGCAGCCGAAACAGCAGCAGCTCGAGTGCACCGCAGAAGAGCACTATATTGTCGTGAGCGACGAAGACGACAGCTAGCAGGCCAGGGAAAGCCCGCGTTTGCTGTGCCCTTGTTGGTGTAACCCCCTTTCCTCCATCTCTCTCTTTCGCTTGTACTTCTGCGTGCACTTCTGTGCGCCACCGCAGTCGAGACACGGTGCGTATCGTTCTCGTACGTGCTGCCGGTTCTGCGTTGACACTTTTTCATTCTTTGTGCACTCTTAGAAGACGCCATTACTCGTCACCGCCTTGAAGGGTACATGTCAAGTGGTGCAGCTCATCTCAGCGTGCTGTGGGCAGCTCGAATCTGCCGCGGAGAGCTCTTGATTGCAACGATGCAGAAACAGGATAACCGTCAAGGGAAATGCGCGATAACGTTTCGCTAGAGATCTGTCCGTCATGTAACATGTACGCCACCAATCCTTGTGGCCGCCTCTCTCACTTGGTTGTTGTGCTACTTCCTATCTCACTCTGGCGCCTGATATCTCCTCCTGCACATCCTCATGACACACGCATCTCTGCTCGCACGCCGCAAACGCTTTGCACTTGCCGCTCTCGCACACATGCACCACCACACTCGCATGCAGCGCAAGCGACCGCCAAAAGAAAAAAAGAAGTCTTGAAGAGAGTAGTCGTCCCCGCGCCCCTCCCCCGCCCGCGGCCACGCACTACTGACAACCGTACACTTCGTGTTCGTTGTGGACGACGGCACTCACCTCTCTCTCAGCATGAACAGAGACGGCGTGAGGGATGGCATCTACGTCAACTTCTTCGGCTTTGAAGGGAAGGCCGCAATGCTGGCGTGCGACATGTACGGCATTCTTCCGGAAAACCTTCTCTACTTGTCCAAATATATGTTTCTCCAGACGGGGGATGAGAGTGAGCAGGTTCTTTTGGTGCGGTACACCATGTGCGAACGTAGTCGCCAAGGCACCTTTCGCACCTTGCTTGGCGCCAAATCGAAGCTGATCGCGGAGGGTCACGTGGAGGCGCTGTGGAAGGAACGGTGCCGCACCTTGGCGGACGCGGCGCCGTGCCCGCGCTTTACCAAAAAGCAACTGGAAGAGGCCGCCACTGCACTTGACACAGACAGTGAAAGTGATGAGGAACGACAGGTCGACGAGCGCGGCATGCGAAAGCCGCCACCACCGCGGCCGCCTGCGTCACCATTCGCTTCGGACGACCCGGGCGGCGAGGCAGCTGCAGAGGCCGCCGCCACGGAGAACGACGAATCACCCACGATAGTGACGGACACGCCGTTCGGCACGGCGCCAGACTCGGAACTGCCGCCGCCGCCGCCCACGCAAGCCTCCTCTGACGTGGGCGGCGACACACGCAGGGGCTCGGGCACCACAGCTACAAACGACAATGCCGCGCTCTCTGTGGACGCGAAACGTATGACGCAGGAGCTGCAGAACGACTGGAAGCAATACGACCTTGTCAAGTCGCTAGAACTGCCTCGGACACACAAGCTCCGCCCCCAGCCGCCGAGTATCCCGCAAGCGTACTTCCCGCGCTTGCTCGAGACGCTGAACATGGAAGAGAAAGAACTTGCCGCCGTGCAAAAGAAGCTTTCGCGTTATAGCAAGAAGGCAGCGAGGCAACTACGTGCGAGGCAACAGGAGCGATCGAGTGGACCCTCTGCCCCAGGACGCAGCACCTCCCTCCCCCCTCTGTCCTCCTCCCCTTCGCATAACCCCACCGCCACCCACCTACTCCAGTCTGTGAAGCTGCGAAATCGTCGAGAGCTGGCAGTCGTACATCGAGTGGTGCAAGTGCAGCTGCGCGGTTTGAGCGAGCGCTACGAGCAAGGACGCAGCATCGACGAGAAAATGGAGGGGGTGCCGACTCTTGGTACACTGGAGCACATGCTCAAGTATCAAAAGTCCATTGGCATAGCTCCCGAGTTTGAGGACCGCGTTCAGGCCAAGATGGAGCGCGAGGAATCGCGCGCGGCGCTCCAACAGCAGCTACGGGCGTCGGAGTGGGAACGGGCCTACGCGATCGACGAAAAGGCGCAACACGCGAAAGAGGTGCTGGAGCGGGAGCGCGAGAGGACGAAGGGCATCGCTGCTGAGGCGCACCGCACGCAGCGACTAATCACAGAGTGGAAGCATGTGGCGGCCCATCGGCAGCACGAAACGCACTTGAACAGTGTCCTCCACCGAAGCGCCGTACGGCATGCAAAGGCGGACACGTACATTGAGAAGAAGCGCGCGGCCACGGGCATGTTGCGCTACTACCATGACCAACAGGAGGTACACCGCCGTCAGCTACGCGACACGATTCGCGACATGATGATCAGCAAGAAATTTTCGGCAGACGAGGTGGCTGGTGAGGATGACGACGTCGTCGCGTAACAAGCAACTCTTTGCCCTTCTTTGCACGCAGAAGTGGAAGCAGCGGGGGTGCACATGATTCGATCGGCGCGCAAGCAAGCGCACTGGCCTAATCGAGCTTGCCCCGTATGAGGAATATTTTGCGCAGAATTCTTTACTTATGTGTTTTCCCCCTTTTTTTCCTCCTTGCGCGTGCCGCTCATGTATGCTATTGCCAGTATTGCTGGCTGGAATACCAGAATCAATGTGGGGAATGCCATGCGCTTCGACCTCACCTTCTCTCCGTCGTCGCTCGCCGCATTGCTATGGGTGGTAGGGGCGGTGGTTTCAGGTACGGCGAGGAACGAAGCGTTGGAGATGGGAAATGGGACATTTGCGCAGCCCTTTCTCTCTCTGTGTGCTTCTCCTTTTTCAGGCGCGCGCGTGTACATCTGTGTTGGTCTTGGACATGCATGTCCATGTCTTTCCTTCTCGCCTTTTTCTTGTGGTGGTGTTGTTCACTGCTTCCTTCCTCCTCCCCTCACCACCATTACCACCACCCCAGTTTGTTACCCGTTTCTGGTGAGCTGATTCTTAGCTTGTCTGGATGCCCTTCATGTAAAGCACGGAGGTGTGTGTTGTGTACGTGCTCGCTTCGGCGTCCTTGAGAGATGTGCGCCATCGCGTTCCATCCTTTTCCAACGTCTCGACAGACGTGGGCACCTCGGAAAAGGACTCGGAAAGAGAGCAATGCTTTATGGTTGTGGTGCTGAGTGAACCATTGTCTCCCAGCGTAGCCTCATGCGCAACCAGACCTTCTCCCGTGTGTGACGACGCTCTCTCTTCTGCGACGACTCCGCAGAGGCACCAAAACAAATCTTGTATACAGCATTATTTTTTTCTTTCCTCCGCTCCAGTGCTATTTGGGTGTGTGGGTGTCTTGTGATAGACCCCCGCGCTGGCGCGCGACCTCCATCAATGCCCGAAGGAAATACTTTGCGTGGCTGTGGACCGTCACTATCCATCCCCTGTGGCACCTGCATGTGGCTCGCTAACCTGTCGCGTCACTTGTCTCCGCTACCTTTCTCTCTTCGCCTTGCGCATCCCTGTCCTCTGAGAGCGCTTCTTCTTTCATCGCGGCGCATGGCACCACATCCCTTTCGAGAGGCCGTGCCGATAAATATATATATATATACGAAACGCCGCCGCGCCGCGTCACCGGTGACTAACAAGAGATAAACAAAGAGAAACGATTTAACGGCCCTTTAAAGTCTCTGATTCACAAGCACCATGACGCACACGGCGGAGATCACGAGGCGCGCGTTTCATCCAGCCCTCCACGAGAAGATGCAGCACGCAGACCCCCTGCAGCCGTCGGAGAGTATGCTTCTGCCCTCCAAGACGGCCCCAACCGCACTGCGCAAGTCAGACGGAAGCCGGCTGCATCTTTGCGTCGACAAGCGCGCCTCACAGGAGAAAGAGGATGAGGAGAAAAACCTCGCGTTGTCTCTGCGAATCACAACAAAAGAGGTACCTTCCCGCACTGGCGTTAAGGCGCCGCAGTCATCGCGGCATCCCTCGGTTCGCTGCGTCCCTGTAGAGGCGACGACCTGTGCAAATCGACTCCTGACCAACGCCCCCCGGAAGCTCTGCTTGAGTCGAGTAGCGGCGCTGCGTCCACCAAACGACGCGTCGGTTCCCGGCGCCGCCGTGCGCGATGGCCAGAGCTTCTTGGTTGACAAATGCAAACCTACCGCCATAGACATGGTGGTGGAGCTGCACGTCTACGACCTCTCACATGGATATCTGAAGCGGTATGGGAAAGAGTTAGTTGGCCTAGAAATTCCTGGCGTCTACCACTCCGGCATTGTATGTTACGGGGTTGAGGTGTACTTTGAGGGTGGTATCGGCATCGCCGCGGCGGGCCGCACACGTTTCGGTACCAAGTACCACACGCACTACCTCGGCGTGACAAAGAAGCCCGTCTCAGAGTTCTTCCGGTGGATCGGTGTGCGGGCCGTTCACGTTAATCAGATCCACGACTACCACCCAGTGCGGCACAACTGCCATCACTTCTCCTACGAGGCAGCGCGGTTTTTGCTTGGCGAGAACGCGTCCATTCCAAACTATCTCTTCAGCACCGTAGACAACCTTGTGAAGACGGAGGCTGGTGCTTCCGTTGCGGAGGTCATGACTCTCACCACCCACGGCATGCAGAGTAGCGTCGCGCGGCAGATGCGCTCCCGCACGCTGGAGCGGCAGTGCAGCATTGATATGCAACTCAGCGCCTCGACAGCCTGCGGTGTCATGACACTGCCACCGACGGCAGCAGTGCTCTTTCGTCCGAACGACCCCTACCTTGCAAAACGACTTGTCCTTGACCTCAGCCCGTACGTGAAGGGGCTAATCAAGAGAAACCACATGAAGCCAGCTGCATTGGCGGTGCTGGAGGAGATGGCTTGTGCGCTGATGGAGGGCACCGATTCCATTGCGCCAAAGCTGCTGTTTAACTATGTGGAGATGGTCACGGAGTCGCTCCTGCGCAGCCCGCTGGTGACGTGGGGGCCTATCTTCAACGGGCTCCGGGTGGCAGTGCTGCATAAGTTGTGCCTCATCAACTGTGTGTTTCACACGAAACTGATGTCGATTCTGGTGCTCGCGGCGCGCGACTTTCCCCGCTTGTTGCCCGACGGGCGCGTGGAGTTGCTTCGGCTGGCGTGTAACTTTGCCTGTAGCGCCCACGGTGCTATCGTCTACAGCGAAACTCGATACCGCGATGCGTGGGTGTCGATCGTTGGCCTAGGCCTCATGGACAGCAGCAGTACGGTTGTGTACACAGCCGCCTGCCTGGCCTTGAACGTAGCGCTAGCCATTGTCACCACTACAAATCTGCCCCTGAGACGTGACATGACGCAGCTGACCGACGAACACTACGCGCTGCGGCTCGCGACGCTTCTGCTGTACAACCTACGCAACCGCAGCGCAGAGAAACTGCCGGAGCCGTCCTTCAACATGATCTTGATGGCACTCTACAAACTAGCCTCGAGCAACAAAACGGCGCTGGAGTACGTTGTGTCACACCCCTTCAAGCCACAGTACGACGAGCTCCTTAACCGGTGTGGCTCGAACGAAAGTCGGACCCTTGTGTGCCTTCTCAAGACCCTCGAAGACCTTTTTGGCTAATCTCTACAGCTTCCACCGACTGCTTCGTGAACCGCCGCTGGGGCTTCTTTTTGTTGCTTGCTGACTCAGCGAAAACTCTCTGCGGTCGGGCCACTCCGCTCCGCCTCCCCCCACCCCCTCTTTCTCTGCTTTATTCTGTGGCGACGGGAGTTCTACTCCCCCGATGATGGGACACCCAGGTCATTGCATGGTGGCTCAGAACCCAACCGCCCTCCCCTCTCTCCCCCCTCACCCTCCTGCTATCCTCCGCCAAATGCGGGACCACATCTGGTTGTGACGCGCCCAGGCACCTACGACGTAAGGAGGGGGGTCTGCGCGATGCATCGCTGCTGACGTCGGCGGTCATGCCCTGGACGGCGTGGCGTCGCAGCGACCCGCGACCGTGTCAGCAGGGTGGCGCCATCCATGTGATTTTAGGCGGCGTGCCAGCGCGGCTGGGACGTATCCTGCCCCTCCCTCCCCCCTGGCCCTCACACGGTCTACTGGTGTGGTGGGGAGGCTGAGTGTCGCCCCCGATGGGGGATGCACGAGGGGTGGCGACGGGCATGATGGGCGCGGCTGTGAGGGGCCCTGCGGAGCGGGCGTCTGGGTATACTTTGAGGGCGAGGCCGTGCCTCGGAGGGCTGGGTCGGTGCTTTGCTGTAAGGCTGTTGCAGCGCTGCCTCGCACGGACGTGATGGGGAGGGGGAGGGGGTGGGTGGGCTACGGCAGGCCTGTTGTAGAGGGGAGTTGACCGTACGCTCTGTAGCAGTGAACGGACTCACTGGACCGCAGAACGAAGTGGTGCAATCATCATCAAGTCGTGTGTAGACCACTGCTCGCTCTCGTTGCATGGTACCGCGTTGGGAGCATATTTGCCGGGGCGAGAAAGGCGGTAAAACAAGTGGGGTTAAGGGACTCGGTGGTGCGCGCGCTGGTGGCGCCCGATAAAAAAGGGGACGAGCGGAAAGGGCGCAAGGGCGAACCACTTTGGTGACCCTTTGTCCTCCTCTAAATAGGGATCAGCATGCAACTGATCGGATTGCGGCGTGTACTGCTCCTGTCCCGCTCAAGCCGCCCAACTATACGACAGGGGGAAACCCTCCTGGACCGCATCATGCGCCTGCAAGCCTGCGGTTCGCGATTCCCAAGTCTCCTCTTCGCTGCCGACTTTTCCCATTTCTCCTTTGGTGTGTCCTCTCCACCTCCACACTCTCTCTTACTTGTTCGGCGTGTCCGCGTAGATTGTAGTTGCAGGTTGAGCATTGTCGGTGTGCGGGGACAGCACTCAAACACCGAAAAGAGAGGGACGGCTTTGCCGATACGGCCGTAGGACTACTCCGTGGCGTCGCGGAACTCACTTGCACGTTGTGCTACTCGATAGCAGCTCGCCAACACATCTTTCCGTTTCTCCGCCGTTGTGGCCCGCTTGCACGCCACCCAACTCTTCTAAACAGCAACCGCTGCTGGATTTAAAGCGGAGCCGCTGCTCACCCCGACGCATTGTCATCATGCTCCACACGGCCGTGGCGCCGTTGTTGCCAGCCTCGGTGGTGACACACACCGTCTCTGGTTATTTTCTCCCCGACTCGTTGGCGGCGCAGAAGGAGAAAGAGGTGGTAGCCATTCGACAGAATCACCTCACCTTGTATCGCGTAAAGAGCACGCCTCACGCCTGCGCTGCTGCAGGGCCGCCGCCAGCAGAGCAGCTCGGTCAGGTAGCGGAAGTTTCTCTGCACGCGCCGCCGCTGGCGGCCGCAACATGCCGCCCCCTCCGGACCACCTCGGACATCTTAGTACTTCTTTTCGATGATTTCCACGTATCCTTCCTGCAATACAACCCGGTCACAGCTCAGTTCGACACGGTAGCTCTCATGCAGTTGGATGACCGTCAGTTGAGCCTGGACCAGTGCCCGCTCAGCGCGATGCTGCGGGTGGACGAGACGGGGACGTACGTTGCCGTGCTGGCCAAGCGGAGCGACCTCTTCTTCTTCCCGGTGATGGAGATGATAGATCAGCAGGCGATGGCACAGGTGCAGGCGGAAAATGCTGCCGCGAACGCTTCGAACTCGGACATGCAGTCTGCTGCCTTCGCGGGCAACGAGGAGGCTGCTGTGACGAAGACCTCTGGCACGACGACGGCAGTAGCCCCAAAGCCAACAGTGGCACTGAATGCTTGGGGAGACGAAGACGAGGACGACAATGACGGCGAAGCGCCGAACGCGCGCAAGCAGGAGGAGGCGGCGAAGAGCGAGCAGTCCGTTCACGGAAAAACAATGACGGGAGGCGACAGCGCTGTGGCGTTCGGAGGAGCTTCTGCAGTGCCTGGAACGCCATCGTCGCAGAAGGTGACGCAGGGCGGTGGCACCTCGTTGTTGCTGCGTATCGGCACAGTAACGCACTGGCGCCTGCAAGATGTGAAGACTGCGCTGCGCAACATCCGCGACATCCAGTTTGTCGAGTCGGCTGGCGAGCCCTTGCTGGCGTTTCTGTTTGAGAAGCAGCCGACGTGGGCGGGCCGAGTGAAGCTGCTGGAGTGGCGCAGCAAGACGGTGGAGTCGCACATGCTAACCTGTTCCATCGAGTGGATGAAAGTGACCCTCGCGAACTCCACGGCACCGCACATGCTCTCTCTCAGCGAGGTGGACGGGCTGCCGTACGACGTGACGAGCATGACGCCGCTTACAGCCTTCCAGGATGTACCGTCCGCCGTGTTTTGCGTGAGCCGCAACATGATGGTGCACGTGAGCACAAAAAGCGGCTACGGTGTGTACGTGAACGCCACCGGTGAGGAGCAGGCACGCAGTTTGAAGTCTTCAGCGGTGAGTTTTGAAGCGGTGCAGTGGCGTAGCGCGTCGCAGGCACTGTCCACCGACCTTGTGAAGGTGAACCTGAACTTTTCGAACGCCACGTCTGTGCTCCTTTCGCAGCCGGCGACGACGCAGAGAGCGCCGGCGGTGGCTGCTGGTGCTGCTGCGACTGCAGATGGTCACACCCAACGGCTGCTGGTCGTAACAGAGGAAGAGGGGACCGTCGTGGACGTGCACTTGCAGAGCCACGGCTACACGGTGGGTAGCATCAGCGCGGAAATCGTCATGACCGGCTGCTTCGGTTCCTCGTACGCCTCCATCGACGCCACACGGTTCTTTCTCGGGGCCCTGAACGGTGACTCTCGTTTCATCGCCAGCACCCCGCGCGACCCGTGCAAGGTGCTCCAGAAGTTTCTCGGCATCGGACCCGTGCGGGACGTCGACATTGTGGACACTACCACCGCTGCCGCGGAAACGCAGGAGGACACACTCGATCCGTCCGTTGAGGCCTCTCCCTACGCAGACCTCTTCCGCAGCGTGAAGCTCGAAGCGTTGCCGACCATGACAGCGGCGCAGCGAAAGACGGTGATGGACATTGCTCTGTGCTCCGGCAGCGGTTCGGCGGGAAGTCTCTCCATCTTGCGTCGATCGATCCGGAGCCGTGTGGTGCGACAGGAGGAGCTGAACGCCATCTCTGTCTTCTTTTTGGAGCCCACCAACGCCGATGCCCGCAAGCGACCACGAGACCTCGGCAACGAGGGAGGCAGGGGAGAGTCACCCCCAGCGTCGACGGTCGGCGCCGGCACCGCACCGCACCCACACCTGCTCATCAGCGGCTCGAACTTTTCCATTCTTTTTGCGGTACGCAGTGATTCGGTACAGCAGGTTCGCGGGGCTGCTCTCAGTATGGCGGCTCGCACCGTATACGCTGTGCATCTGGACTGGATGCCAGGTCTGCTGCAGGTAACGGAGACGGAGCTGCGGCTTCTGTCCGGCGATGGCAAGCGCCGGGTGTCAAGCACCGAGTTCCTTACTCTACCGGCGATACAGCGAGCCAGCAGCCAGGGCGCGGCGGCGAACGTGGCGCTCTCTGCCCTGTTGGTCGGGGAAATGCGCTGCGTCCTTGTCCGCTTCACAGATGGACAGCTGCTTTCGTTTCGCCTGGCAGATGCCAAGGCGATGTCAACGGCGACCCTGCTCCTAGAGAGGGTGACGGCCGTCGGGTGGTGGGGGTCGGCAGCAAGGCACCGGCAGCAACGTCAGCCCACGCTGGTGGTTGTGCAAAACATGGACCTCATTTTGTACACGCTGCAGTCGCCGCAAGCGGTGCAGCAGGCGTCGAGTTTCCCGAACTTTGCTCTCATGCCGCCCTTTGCGATGGAGGGGGTCGAGACGCCCGTGGTGAAGCTGCGGGAGCGGCTGAATGCAGAGCCGCTGCCGACTGTCACGCATCTCGCTGTCTTTGATCAGCACGAGGACCCTGCCATGTCAGCTGCGCCGACTGAGGCAACTCTTGTGATGATTCTGTCATCCGGGGAGCTAGTGACGTACCGGGTTGTTCCTGCTGATGCCCACGGTCCACGGAGGTGCGTGAAGGTGATTTACCATATTCTTGACGTCGCGCCGGAGGTGGATGTGGTGGAGTCGATTGAGGCTCGCAAGAAACGGCTGCAGGAAGAGCGGGCGCACCTGGCGACTGTCACACAGCAGATGCGCCACTGCAGCGAGCGGCTGGTGCCATTCCGGGGCCTCCAGGACCGGCACAAGGGCATGTACGTCTGCGGCCAGACGCCGGTGTTTCTTGTGTACCATGCTGCCACGAATCAGCTTGTCTGCACCCGGCATCACGCCACGAATGCGGTGCGCGGCTTCGCGCCGTTCCACTCGCGGCATGTGCATGGCGGTTTCGTCTACTGCGGCGAGGGCTTCGTGCACTTTGCGACCATGCAGCCCTTCGGTGAGCTGCTTGGCAGCAGCGGGTGGTGGCTTGAGCGGGTGCGCCTTGGGTGCACGCCCCACCAGATCATCTACTCCCCTGCGGCGCACGGGTGCTTCGTCGTGGCGTCGCGGCCGCAGCCGTTTTCCCCGAAGAGGGCACCCTTTGACGTGCAGCTGCGCATGGTCGAGGACGAGGAGGGCAATCGCGTGCCGCACGTGATAGAGGCCGTCTCGCTGCCGCCCCTGTCCGCCGCTTCCGGCTCACCCGTGCCAACGAATGAGCGGTATGAAGTGCAGTTCTTCTCGACGCTGGACTGGCAGTGCATGGGTCGCCTTGTGCTGGACGCGAATGAGAAGGTGCTCTCTGCGACGCTGATGCAGGTGACTCGCGACACAACTATGGACGCGGCGAACCGGTCTACCACGGCGCCGGTATGCGCTCTGGCAACGGCGTACCCGCTGGGCGAAGATGTCACGACCCGCGGACGCATCTTGCTGCTGACGACGACACAGCAGGGTGGCCACGGGATGCAGCACCTGCGCACCTTACACGAGGAGCCAATGAAGGGCCCCGTCACCGCCATCACGAGGGTCGGCGAGGATTGTGTCGCGGCCGCCGTGGGCGGCACCGTTCGTGTGTACCGCTACGACACATACAAGAGCACAATGGAGACCATGGCAATCTTGTACGCCGGGGCCTATGTAACGTGCTTGCAAGCATTTCGCGACTACCTCGTCATCGGGGACTTATTCAACTCCGTCCTCTTCGCCCGCTACAGCGAAGAAATCCACACCATAACGATCCTTGGGCGGGACACGAATGCCATCTCGGTTGTTTCGAATGACATGCTGTATCACGACACCCGCTTCGGCCTCCTCGTCACGGACGACGCGCGCAATCTCATGTGCATGAGCTACAAACCGCGCGTACTGGAGGAGCCTGGCAAGCCGCCCAAGGTACTGGAGTCGCTTCTGACTGTTACTGGCGAGTACCGGCTGGCGGGCGGCGTGCTACTCAAGATGATGCGACTGCGTGCCGCCTCGGCGCACTCTAGCAGCGTCGCTATCTACGTCACCAACATGGGTGAGATCGGCTACCTGGTGCCGCTCGGGGATCAGACGAGTCGAACTGGGCAATGGGTTGTGCGCCGCTTGCAGAGCGAAGTGGCCCACGCTGGCGGCCTGCCGCCGCGTATGTTCCTCGGCTTTCCGCAGGACGATCCACTGCGCTCCCTCAAGGGTGAAGAGTGGATGCTGCATGTCCCCCTGTTGGAGCAACTGTACCGCCAAGACTTGCGCACGCGCAAGCTGGTTGCTTCAGCGGCCCAAACGCAGCTAGAGCGCGTCATGAACGTTGGTGCCACCGTCTCGGCGGAGCTCGGGCACATTTGAGGAAACGAACGAGCAAGAAGGGCGCAGCGTGGGTGGCGCTAGCGCACATGGTTGTACGCGTGTGTGTGTGTGTGTGTAATGGCCCGTTCGTTCTTCTATTGTTGTTAATTGCCACCACAAATCGGTGTTAGGGAGGTGTGCGGGTGGTTTTGGTCCACGACCATATGAATGGCAAAGGAGACGCCCTTCTGGCAAGAGGACCAATCCATGCCAGATCCGAAGAAGGCGAACGGCACACGTGCGCGCGGTGGTGCTCACGCGTCGTGGTGGATGTTACTCGAAAATAGCCGATGTCGTGTTCTCTCGACGAAGCGCTCAGTGCCTCCAGAACGCGGCGGATCCGACGGTGGGTGTTCGCCTGAAACCCAACAAAGGACTGCAGTCGAGTTTTGCAATCATCTTCTTTCGCCGTGCACCCCACCCGCCATGAAGGAAGGAATCCTTCTTTTGGTGCCCGCTCGCCTGCTCTGTGTCTGTCTGTGTGTTGGTGTGCGTCTCTCTCCTGCCCTCAGCTTCTCCTTCGTCTCGCCGTCCGTTTGTCCTTACACGTGTATGACATCGCCTCGACGCACCTCCGAACAAAAAGAGCCCCCCCCCCTCCTCCTCCCTCTCCCTCTCCCTTTCTCGTCTGTTCTCTCCACATCACTGAGGACACGTGAATGGCAGGACATTCGGGCTTGTGCGCGAGCTCTATGCGACGACAAAGCACATTCGACGATCTTACTACCATACCCGGGGACGAGCCATCCTGGGCGGTCGATGCAGCGCTGCAGTCGCGCGTGGAAAAAGACCGCTGAAGCCGCATTCCGGCCACACGTACACCAGGAAGACTGCCGCATATGCGCTGCTGCAACGCCGGCGCAAAAGGACGCAAAGTATGTCGACTCTGTGACCCCGAGTTGCACCATTGTCCCGGGGCGCAGAGTCACGTCGTTGGCTTCAGGTTCCCAAAGGCTGCAAACACCGACCCGCCAAGACGCCTCTTGCCTTCTTGGCAACGCGCCTTCCTCAGTGTTTGAGCAGCGGCGTGATGCACTCCTAGAATGGTTGCACCGATTCTCGGAGCGAGAGCGACAAGTGGGTGTGCCCGGCGTGAAGACCTCTCTTTCGGAGAAAAACCCCGAAGAGCTCGACACCAGCGTCAACCTCGATGCCGCATACAGGGCGTACTTGCGATGCGAAGATGCCACGGCACAAGAAGCCCTCTTCACTCGTCTGGTGGATTGGGTGGACGCCCAATGCGCTCAGCCTGTCGCACGATCTGGTGCGTCGGCGACGTCGACTTCCGCTGTGCCGGCTACCTCTGCACCGGCGGCGGCGGACAACAGGCAGCGGGGTGGTGTTCGCGTCCCACAGTGCTTGGCGGTCCCTCGTGGGGCGGTGACGATGACGTCGAAGGAGCGGAAAGCGACGGCAGCGCTCATGGGCGAGGAGACCGACGGCGTCCGCGCCGTGAACGACTTCGAGACGTACGTGGGGCGACGCTTTCCCGGCAATGCTGCCTTTATCACCAAGCAACTGGCCTTTCAAGAAGCATTGCTGGCGGTGCAGGAGGTTCTGACTTCGCAAAAGATTCGTTTCTTTCTCGCCTGTGGGACGGCCCTGGGTGCGCGGCGTGACGGGTGCTTCATCCCGCATGATGAGGATATTGATCTTGGCATCCTCTACACCGATATAGCGGTCCCTGTAACGGAGGGCGATGATCGGCCAGCGCCGGACCTCTCTTTCCCCTCCACCGCCCCGGACGGCTTGAGCTATGTGCAGATGCGTGTGTACCGACTGCTTCACGCGCTGGCATCAACGCGCGCGTTCGTCGTCTTTGACATTTGCGGTGCCGTTGAAAAAGGATTGGAGCTGCGCACGCTGCACCTGGCCACCAGCGCTCGTATCGACATCAATCTCTACTACCCACCACTGTGCCCCACCGCCTGCGGTGGAGACTGTGATGCCAGCGACGATGCGCTAGTGCGCGAGAAGGGCCCTTTTGTGTGGGCCGCCTCTTTTTACGAGGCAGCTGGAGCGCGCAAGCACCGCATGTATCGCTATCGGCACGAGCCCTTCGCCACAGAGCTAGAGGAACTTCCATTTTGTGCCAAGACGGCGTCTGTGGGCAGGGGGTTTTTGGTGCCCCCAGAGCGCTATCTTGTCGAGAACTACGGTGAGGACTGGCGGACACCGAAGCAGTACTCGTACGCAGAGGGCCTTGCGACCGAATTCAAGAATATCGTGAAAGAGTAACGTCGCCCGCCACTCGGGGTGGTATGATACACCTTGTGTGCTTGCTTCTCTCGACTAAGCTTGGCTCTTGTGTCGGGTGCATGTAGATGCGGCTTTTGGAGAGTGTGTTGACGCCGGCGGTTTTCCGTGGTTTGCGTCATGGAATGCCCTTTCTCGCAAGACATGTACCGATCTCAGACTTGCGTTCCCCTTGTCGCCCACTACCTCCTGCCACGGCGCATCCATGGTGCCAAAGTGCGGAGAGGTAATCCCGCAAAGAGAGCAACAATGACAGCACGCATGCGCGCAGTGAAGGAAGCGTATGTGTAGGGTTGCTCTTCAGCTCTCGCAGAGAGCTGTCGCACCCGCACCTGCTGTCCACTCCACCTGTTAGGCCTGGAACTTCTCCCGCTTCGTTTTTTTGGTGTTCTCACATGCATTCCTCAGCGCACTCATTTCTCTTCTTCGCTCCATTTCGCTTCCTTTGGAGTGCCGCGACGCCTCTTCCTGCTCCGACACATGTATGCATATATATGTACGTGTACATGTATACGACACACCGTTGCGTTTTACCCACAACGCTGCTACACACACACAAAACACGGGCTCTACCGTGATGAACCTGCTTATCGATGCGTTGCCACGTATTTCTCACTCCACTACCACAGCGGCGTACCGCCCTCAATATCTTATTGTTGTTGTTTTATTGGTTTCTCTCCGCGTGGGTGCATATTAGTCACAGGTCGTTGTGAGAGTGCGTCCGAGTGCCCGTGTAATCTTCGTGAGCGCACATCAGTTGGCTTTCTCTCTCACTCCTTTTTTTTCTCGACCTGGTGCCCATTGCTGTTCTCCGTACGTCGCACACAGCACGGAACACGCTGTGCGGCGGTGGTACAGGGTAGCTAGAACAAACGCGCGTCCACGTGCGCGTTCGTGTGTGCGAGCGTGACGCGTCCGCTCACCATCGACACCGGAGCTGAGGACGTCGCCTGCTAATGCGAGAAGGGGAGAGAGGCAGATAGGGCTGAACATTAACAGATAGACATACACTTTTTTCTTTTTTTCAAAAGGAGGCCTCGTTGCTGTGTGGTAGTGGAGGAGGCGAGCCACGTTGCTCCAAACGCAGACGGACACACGCTTCAGGAGATATTCCCACAGACAACACACGGACCAAAGGAGCAAGAAGGGTACGGTGCGGCCAACATTTGTGCGTGCGTGGCAAGGCACAGCGATCTGTGCAGTCTCGCATCGCATCAGGCGTTCTCTTTTCTTGCTTTTTTTTCTTTGGTTTCACTCGTCACGTGTCCGTCCTTGCGTTTTTTTTTTCGCGTGTGTGTCTTTATTATCTGTTTGCTGTTACCACAAACTGAAGCACGAAGAAGCTCTGGTGCACCGGCGCGTTCATCGTTCTACTGTTGTTTATCTTTCTGCCTCTCACCCCCACCCCTCTCGCCGGAGCCCCTACGATCCTCCGCCGCGTCTACGCCTAACCCGCTGCTTGGGTGGTTCCCCTGTCACACCTGACACGTCGGTTTCTCAATCGTCTCTCGCTTCCGTTTGTTGTTGTGACCGTCAAGAAAAAGTTTTGTCGACTCGCCTCTGCTACTGGAGCTCTTCCTTTGTGCATGCGCGCTGGACATACACGTCAGACTTGCAGGATTCCTGTGGATGGGCCACTGTCGGTGTGAAAAAGAAAAAAGTATCTTCCGTGGTAATCGACCTCGTCCGTGCGTGATACAGATTCGGTGCAGAGCGTTGAATAAAAGTGCCAGCAGGTGCTCATCGAGGGAGCTCTCGCCGTTGCCAGACGTTGTCGTACTGCCCGCACACGAAACCCGCCAAACGTGGAGCACCTGTGGAAACGCTGCAGCAACACGACTCACACTACTGCCGCTGCCTCCCCTCTCCCTTCTCGGGACCGTGGTGTTTTTTTTCTTTGCTGGGCGTAGTCTTCTCCCCCTGCCCCCTCCTCTCCTGCACTCGTTGTACAGCGACTCCTCTTGCTCTTCCTCTTGTTTTGTTTCGTGTCCAAGGGCTGTCCATCAAGGTCTTCTCGTATCGTCTCGCCACACCGTAGCGCTGCCTCGCTCCCACCTCGTCGGGTGGAGCCGGAAAGAGAATTACTCTTTTCCCTCTCCTTTTTGTGTGTGTGTGTGCGTGTGTGGTACTTTTCTTTTGCGGCCTGGGTGGCTGTGCCTGTGTGCGTGCGTGTGTGTGTGTGTATGTGCTTGTTCGTTGGGCGGGAACATAACCTGTTCATTTGAGCTCACCGCGCGCACCCACACCAACACTCGCCCACCAGCTCAGCACCCACCCCCGCAAACTCTCTCACTCTCTACATAAACTGCACACAGACGCCGTGTGGCGTCCCTGGTTGCTCGACGTACGTTGCAAGTGAACCTACGTGAATCCAGACGCACAGACAGAAGACGGCCGCTGCCTTTTCGATTTTTGGGCTCTCCCCTACTTTGGTGACTACAGCGTTCTCGTGAGCCCTCCTTCTTTGTCTCTCTGTACTCCACTCGTTTTCCTTTTTGTTTACGTTTCCGTGGCTCTCTCGCTCTCCCCTCCCCCTCCACCTCCCCTCCGCCATTACAACCTCACTCATAACGACCACGACCGTCTCGCTTCTTTTTGTGTGCGTGTGCGTGTGTGTGTCGTTGTTGTTACTCGCTCGATTCTTGCCCGTCCGGTACGTCACTCGCTGTTTCACTCACCCTTCTTTTTGCTTGCGTGGTGCTTGCCCTTTGCCTTCTCTGCTGTGAGGGTGTCAGGATGAGCCTCAACCCCAACGCCCCATCGTTTGACCCGACGGCGAAGCCGTTTATCCCGTCTTTTCTGTGCAGCGACCCGGAACAGTTCGTGCCACCGGTGTACCACCCCACGCCGCAGTTTAACCCGCAGCTGCGCAGCCTCGCCGGGGCCGGCCCTGCCAGTAACGACGATGTCCCGCTACTCTCTGGCTTTAAGCGAACTAGCAAGCCGGTGGCCACTGCGCCGGCACCGTCGGCCGAAAACTACGAGACGCCAAACACTATCGCTGCGGCAGGCGCCAAAAAGTCCCCCACCGGCTTGCCTGGCCAGACAACAGGGGCCAGCGGGGGACCGCCGATGATGTGGCGGTCTCCGTCGCAAATGCACGGAGCGGCAGAGGCCTTTCCCACTCGACCCATGATGAACCCCAACGCGGCCGTGCCATCAGCTGCCTCGATGGCCGTCGGTGGCGTGCAGGGTGGGAGCCGTGTGAACACGGCTGCGAGCCTCTCCAGCGGAATGGGGGCCGACGGGTCGTTGGATCGGGCTGACGGAGATCAACCGCCGATTCTCGGGTGGTCTTCCTCCTCCATGCGCCGCCCTCCATTAACGAGCCCGTCAGGGTCCCCGCTGTCGCTGCAGCAGCAGCAGCAGCAGCAGCAGCTTCAGAACACCGGCGCTCGATACACCGCGCCGCAGCCGCCGCCTCTGTCTCAGTCACTTCCTCCGGCAATACCACGCTCACAAGACCGCAGTGGGCAGCAGCTGAGCGGCGCTCCCTTTTTTTCATCGTATGGTGTCTACCCGCATCCCGTTCCTGGCGGCAACGCCTCGCAAACACACTCCTCAGGCCAAGGAGCGCCTCCCTCGCAACGCCCACTTCCGCAACAGCAGCAGCAGCACTCACACCAGCACCAGCAGCCGTCGTTTCCACAAAAGGTTGCACCTGTGTTGCCGCGGAGTGCCCAGGAGCGACAGGCGGCCGCGGCCGCGGCGGCAGCGGCAGCAGCGGCGGCAGGGACAGCGGCCAACGAAGGGAGTCGAGGTGCATCCCCAAACAGTCTCAGTCCCAGTGAGGCGGGCAATGCTGCACCAGTCCGCATCGCTGCTCAAGAACAGCGTGGCCCATCGCCGCCCACGTTCCCTGAGCCGCGCTCCGAGACGGTGTCTCAGCAGCATCAACCGCAACAGCAGCAAGAGCAATCTGTGGCGGGCTCTACCAGTCTCGGTCCCCGCCAAGCGACAGGGAACCCTCCCGTTTCGGCACCGGTACCACCTCGAATCTCCTCGGCCCCGATGGCACGCGCCGTCCGCGTCGGGGCGGCGGGCGGCAGCGCGCCATATTCAGCCGCAGTCGCAGCCACCACGGCGACACCGTATCCAGGACCCACCCGAGGAATGGTGCCACCGAACCATGTCGGTGCAGTATCGCACCTGCCGCGCGCGCCGCCGACTGCCGCAGCGAGTCATGGTGTGACCCCCGTTCCAAGCGCAGGCAGCTCGAGCGGCACCTCAGCACCGCCGGCGGCGCTACAGCCTGCGATTACGGCAAAACTCCTGAGCGGACCGGCGCCTTCGACGCTGACGACGACGACGTCAGCGCCGCTCCCTTCTCCGGCCACTAGCGTTGCAGCGCTCAGCGGGTGGCGCCCCCCGCAGTTTGGCCGCAAGGCCGGCCCGACGAACAGCAACCCGCTGATCGTTATGATCTTTGGCTGCCGTGGGTCTGGGAAGACGACTCAGGCTGAGAGCATTGCCGAGCGTTACCATTTGCTGCACCTCTCCTCTGGGGACATGTACAAGGAAGGCAAGCAACCCTTCGCGGAGGTGGAACAGGCCGTGAAGGATAACTTCGGTCCTGATGCAAAAGACCGCTCCTATAACGGCGTCGTTCTGGACCGCTTCGTCGCAACCGGGGAGATGGATGCCTACTATCTGCAAGCGGCACTCAACGTGTGTCAGCTGCCGGTCCCTCTTGTCTTCTGGCTGCAAGTGGACCCCAAGGAAGGCTTGAGGCGCGCCCAGTGCCGCGGCGATCAAAAGGCCGGAGCGGACCACTGGCGCTACGTTGAGCAGCGTGCACAAGCGGAAATAGCGGATCGCGTGTACAAGAAAATTGGTGTCTTGCACATCATCGACTGCAACGCGCTGGAAGCGCGTCGGGTCGGTGACCGTATTTGCAGCATCATTGACGGCCTCTTCCCGAAGCGCAGCCGACACATTCGCCTCCCGCCTGCCACGCCGCTCCCCGGCTACGACAAGTTCCACCTTTTGGATGATTACAGCGATTTCCAGCAGCTTACCAAAAAGGTGCACGCAGCGATCGGCAACACGTCTGGCCGCACGGACAGCGCCCCGCTCTCTAGCATTGGTGGATACGTCGACGCCGGCTCGTTTGCAAACCGGCAGGAGTGCAAGCGGATGTCCTCCATGTACGTGACGTTGAAGGTGGATGGAGAGCGCTATCTGATTGTGAAGCACTCGCACTTCGGCGTACTGGGCTTTCCGTTTGCCTTCACTGGCTGCTACGACTTCAACGTTCTCTTCGATTCGCTAATGTTTTCGAACGCGTTCGAAATGGTCGGCGACAGGCAGGAGGAGACGAACGAGATTGAGTGGATGCTCGATGCCGAGATGAGCACCACCGCCGGCGAGTCGAACCAGCCTCAGCCGCTGCTACACATTATCGACTATGTGTACTTTGGTGGCAGGCAGGCCAAGCGCACCCCGTTCTTCGAGCGCTACGAGCTCTTGCGGGAGTGGTTCCGGTTGATGGTACAGAATAGTGGCGAGGCCGGAGCCTACGCGGCTGTAATCCTGAAACACTACGTCCCCATCAACGAGCTGCCGAAGCTGCTCCCTCGCTTCGAGGATGCGCCGTTCGCGGTGGATGGCATTGTCTTTCAGGGCAACACGATTTACAAGTTTGGCCTAGACAAGTTCCTCTTGAAGTGGAAGCCGCTGCAGCTGTGCACGGCTGACTTTAGACTCATGAACGGAGAGAAGACTGAGGACGGTGTCACGGTTTTTGACCTCTTCACAACTGAGAATGAACAGGAGGTCCCCTTTCCAGGGGCCGTTGGGGTCTTCACAGAGATGCAGATGCGCGCTTACCACCTGCGCAGCAGCGCGATCGTGGAACTAGAACTGGCAGACGTTGTCGAAAGAGCGGGTCCCAACGGGCAGCCGGCGACGCAGTGGGTGTTCCACCGTCTGCGTGTCGACAAGCCACGCCCCAACAAGATGTCTGTTGTCGAAGGCATCGTGAGGCTGAAGCACCTCACATACCAGGAGCTGCTCGATCACTGCAGGGTACTTCGTTTCAGTGGACCCAATGCCTCGTCGCCCTAGGAGCGGGCCTGGCACAGACGTAGAGAGCGAGCAGTACAAAGGGGAGGGAGGGAGGGAGGGAGGTGGGCAGGTCGGCGAACTTGACGTACCACACTGCTCTGAGCATGTTGCGGCTGCTGCATTTCTCGCTTGAATAGGTTCGCGTTTTTCTTTTCCTTAGCGAGGGTTGAGTGTACTGAAACACGCCAAGCCCGTTGTCTCCCACGAGATGGACTTGCGAGTCTGAGGCGTCTATTCTCCGGTGACGCAACGTCCTTTTTTCATGTTGATGAGGCTTACGGAAGGGCGTGTGGCCGTTGTCTTCGTGAATTCGTCCGCAGGTTTCGTCCGCGGGTGTGTGAATGGTGGCTATCACTTGTTTCTCTTTCCTGCCTCGTGAAAAGCCGAATTCCTTTCAGCGACGGGTTTGGTGCAGTTGCCGCGACGGTGTCTCTCCTCCTTTGTTGTCCCTATGTGGTCGTTGCTTTTGTTTGTTTGTTTTTTTGATGTGGGCAACGACTTCCTCTTTTGGGGGAGGGGGTTGCTGGTGGTGATGTGATGCGTCAGTGGTGGCATACTGCCTTGTCCTTCATTGGTTGGTTCGTCGGTATGCTGCCTTTTTTTTATTGTACCACGATTCCGAATGGGCTGTGGCCGTGCTGCGTTGTCTGCGTGTGTGTGTGTGCTACGGTGGTGGTGGCGGTGGTTGGCATTTCATCCAGACTCGTAATCGTTTGTCCATTGAGGCCTCCTTGTCAGGGGTATCGTGTGTGTGTGTGTCTAACGGTTTCTTTCGTGTTTTTTTTTCACTGCGCGTTGCTGGTGCTCGGCGTAAATACGCAGTGGGGTGTGTCTGTGTGGGGTGTGTAGCCGTGCACTCGTTGCTCGTGCGGACCTGTATGGGATAATGTGTGGACGGGACAGGTGCGAAGGCGAGGAAGAGGAGGAAGAGCCATCTGTGAAGGGAAAGAGAGAGCCAGGTGGTGCAGAGAAAAGCACGCCGTACTTCGGCTGTTGAAAACGTCGAATGCGTGTGGATGGAAAGGCGGGCGGTTCAATAGCTAGAATAAGGCGAAGACACGCCATGTGGAGCTGTTACCTTGTCAGCAGGTCGTTTCTCGCTCACCCCACCTCCCGTCTTCACTATCTCAAATCTCCTCAGTGGCCTCTTCTGACGCGTCGGTCATGAACAAAGAGAGGTAGCGACGTACATGTATATATGTATGTATATATGTGTGTATATGGAGAGTGTGCGCGCTACTTGTGGTGTGACTCTTTCGCTTACGCGCCCTCGTATGAGTTTGTGAACGCGCGCGTTCTCTCCTTGTCTTCGCTTCCTCACTTTCGTTTCATGTAACATCGTCTGTCGCACCAAGCCAGAACGAAAAACGTTGACTCGGCCACGATTGCACCTGCTTACAGAGGCATGTGATGGGCTTGAAGGGTACTCAACGGCGAGCTCGAGAAACTGTGCATCCCTTTCTTTCTGCCATTTTCGTTGCTGCACCGCGACAAGGGGGGTCGCACGGTGGCGCAGCGTGCGCCAGTACACGAAAAAAAAGAGAGCTACCAAAGGCAAGCATAGCAATGCGGTGTTTTCACGCCTGGTGCGCCTCTGGACACTGTGCGGAAAGGTTTCCCTGCCAACCGCAACACAGGGGGGTCGCTCTGTGTGTGAAAGCACGCAAGAACAATGAAGGACTCATGTCCTTTTGCGAGTCATTTATGCGGTATACGTTATCTTCTCTCTCCCCTGCCCCCTGTCCCCTGTCCCCTCCTTCCCTCCCCGACCTTGTGTCTTGCATCTCGGTCATTTGGTACCTATACCATAATATGCCTCGCACGTGTCTCCTCCTGTGCACCGGGGCCCCTCCACGGCAGGTCTCTTTTTCGTTTTTTTTTTTCGAAAGCGCTCCTTCCACGAAGCGAAAAGCGAGAACACGAGAAAATCGTCTCGCGCGAAGGCACATCCTCACTAACGCGGTTGTGCATCATCCCCCTGCTCTTCCCCCAGACACACACACACAAACACCTCTTCCCTCCGTACTTCCTCTCGCCAAGGAAAAAAAAAGAAGGGCTGCAAATACATCCTTGCAAGCAGTTGCTGTTGACGTCGA
This sequence comes from Leishmania mexicana MHOM/GT/2001/U1103, assembly GCF_000234665.1. Taxonomy (NCBI): domain Eukaryota; phylum Euglenozoa; class Kinetoplastea; order Trypanosomatida; family Trypanosomatidae; genus Leishmania; species Leishmania mexicana. Next base: position 524,196 of record NC_018335.1, read on the forward strand.
CAGAGAACGTGTGAGTACGTGTCAAGAGTGGAGGGGAAGGGGGGACGTTCGGTGTCTCACCTTGCCAGTCTTCTGTTCTCTCTTTCCGACCTCCGCGTCTTCTGTTCGGGTGTTTCCCGGCGAACTGCCGTTGTCGATCGCGCAGGCGCACGGAGGTGGCAAACACGCATAAGTGTTCAGAAAGAAGAAAAAAAAAACTAGAAAAAGGAGCGATTGCCGTGCAGTGCGTATACTTGGCCTTAACTGTTTGATTTTGTTTTCTCTCATCTTGGTTCTCCATCGGAGTTCTTTCACGGTGACCTCATTCCCATCATTGTGGTGAATCCCGCGGGCTCTTCGGTAGGGGGTTGTGTACCACGTGGCGTGGGTGTTTTTTTTGTTGTTGAGGGGAGGTTGTTCGTTTACGCTCTGCTTGTGTGCTTGTGTGCGCACAGCCGAAGTGCTCCCTCTTTTTCTGTTCGCTCTTCGGGTGTGCTTCTTTGCGCTGTGTTGTCCACATTTTCATTGCCGCGATTGCTGCTGTCGTTGTCCCTCACTCATCCTTTATATCATTCCAACCTGTTCACGGTTCCAGCGGAAAAGAGCAGACGCTCGCCGCCTTGGCGACATCGTCACACAGCGCTGGTCTTCGCTGGAGGTCTCTCTCTGTGTGTCACCCTTCCCCTTCCCCCTTCCCCCCCCCCGCTGAGCGATTCTGCCGTCATTTCATCATAGACCATAGGCTGTAACGGTTGTATGAGCCGGGGCCTGTGTGCATGTGTGTGACCCCCTGTGACCAAGGGCCCTTTTTTTCCTCCCTTGTACTGACGGGTGTACCGCACACGCATTCGCTACAGGAGGATCGAACCACAAAAGAACAAAAAAATTTTGTGTTTCTTGGCTTTCCTTTTTCGCTTCTTCTCTGCACTCTCCTTATCCCCTTCCGCCTCCATACGCCTCCCTCCTCTACTGCACCGTATAAGATCTGTCTCTCCGTCTCTGACCACCGTATCTTTGCGGCTGTTTGTGGCTCTTCCTTGCGTGAGTGTGTGTGCGGGCGCCTGCGTACTGGGTGCTCTGTTCTCCCGTCGTCTCCCCTTTTCCTGAGTGCGCGTTGTGAACGCTTCCGGCTGTCTCATTTCTTCTCTTTTTTCCCCAAGCCTGAGCAGCGCTCCCCTCCGCCTCCCCCCTCTGCACTGCACCGCACGTTCAGTCCACGATCACTCGCACCGTGTCATCTCCATCGTCTCTCCGTAGCGCCGCCTTCTTCTGTCCCTGTCCTTCTCCCGCCTGTCCATAGGTCATCACAGGAGAGTGGTCAGGGACGCCGGTGTCTTTCACACGCATAGGCGAGCAGTCCAACAACGGATATACATCGAGGCAGGAACTCCACGCACCTTTTATAAGCGCATATCCGGTTCTCCCCTTCAGCGACCATGTCGAATCTGAACCCCAACGCGCCATCGTTCCCGGTATCAAACTACCAGCCGAACACGACGCACAACAAGCAAGGCTACAACAACGGCGGTGGCCCCAGCGGCGGCGGCAGCACAATGCAGAACGAGCGTTATGGCGGAGGGATGATGTACGACAACAGTAGCTACCACCAGGGCGGTAGTGGTGGCTACGGTCCTGGCGGTGGCAATCCTAGCGGCGGCTACGGGCAAGGCGGCAGCTACATGGGCAATGGCCCACAGCAAGGGTACTCGTCGGGGCCTCGCATGGGTCGCAACCATCGACAACCGAATATGCCGCATAGTCAGTACCAAAACATCAATGGCATGGTGGGCGGCAGCGGCGGCGGTGGTGGCGGTGGTGGCGGTGGCGGCATGCTCGGCAACTACTGCGGAATGCCCGCGCCGTATCAGCAAGTAGCCGGGATGGACATGAACGGCGGTTATGACCAGCAACCACAGCAGCCACCACAGCAGCAGATGCCGATGCAACCTCGGATGCACAACATACCGCCCAACGCGATGGGCATGAACCACAACAACATGATGGGTGGGGGCGGTCGCATGCCGTACAACAGTAACCAACGTAACCCGATCCCGAACATGCATCCGAGCATGAATCCACAGGCCAACATGGGACTCGGCAGCGTCAGCGCTCAGCCGCCTCCACCCATGGCAGCGCCAGCTCCAGTGCCGCGGCCTCTTTCCGTGCCTCCGGCAGCTGCAGCCCCGTCTTATATCACGAAGAACACGCCGCGCGCCGTGATGGTGGTCGGTTACAAGAAAACCGGCAAGACCAGCGTGGCGCAGGCGATTGCGAAAAGGGAAGGATTTGACTACGTGTGTCTCAAGTCGCCACTGCAGCAATCCGCCGCCCAAGCAGCAGGCGGTGAGAAAGTCGAGGAGGCTGAGGAAGCCGAAGAAGAGGATGTAAGCCTGCTGGAACGACTGGCGCCACTGCGTGCGGCGCTGGAGAAGAAATCGACAATGAAGGGGTTGGTCATCGATGATGCCTTCTCGACCAACAAGTTCCAAGCCCACTACGTGGTGCACTACCTCGTCAAGGCGGGTCTGCAGCTGGACGCAGTTGTGACCCTCGTGCCAGAGTTGACGTCGCTGGTCGAGCGTGGGGTAAGCTTCGCGAAGTCGCACGCCAAGACGATGCACCCGGAAGCGTTCGAGTTCGCCTCAAGTCTCGACCCCGATAGGGTTATTGTTATGGATGAGGACTTGAAGTTGGAGGAGCTGACGGAGAAGGCGGCAGCTGAGGTGTCGGCGCTGCTGAAAAAGAACGACGCCGCGATCAAGCTGGAGCAGGAGTACTTCATCCCCAACTGCCCCATGGTGACCGACGCGGAGCTGGTGGAGCAGATTTTAGAAGCAGAGCGTAGTGCGGTGAAGCGCCCGCTGCCGTACGCATTCACGTACTCGGAGCCGAACTACGTGCTCGACTACGTGCAGTTTGTGCAGTCAGCTCCGAAGCTGCAGCACTACCTCGTCACACCGTGGATCTGGGGAGATAAGCTGTCGCTGATTGGCTACGACATGAGCGTTTATGTCCACCTAACATCCTACAACCTTCTGTTCAAGTTGAACGACGTGCCAGCGGCGATGCAGGAGCTCCTCAAGAAGCTCAAGAGCGAGGCGGAGGCATCAGGGGCGGAGGATCCGACGTCGCAGGTGCTGTTCTGTGTCGAGGCGTCCATGCTGAACGATGTCATCTACATCTCTGACATGATGATCATCGGCAAGCAGTATGGTTCGGAGATGCTGCTGCACGATCGTGTGAAGCTGTTGTCCGACTCGTTCGGCAAGCTGCCAAGCAACAGCTCTGTGCGGTTGCTGGAGCACTACCCCGTCTGCGACGTCATGACATGCCTAGAAGCGTACAAGGACGTCAGCCGCGGCGCGATTTTTGTCAACCCTGACGGGATCGAGTACGGCCGCTACGACGTGCGCAACTTTGTGTACCCGTCGGAAACCAAGAAGACGGTGCGGCTGCGCATTTGGGCCGGTAGCATGACGGACGGCATGTGGAGCTTCGACGGCTACGTGCGCGAGTACGAGGACGAGGTGTTAGCGACAAGCCGCACGACCGGCGCGAGCAACCTCCCGGTCATGATTAGTGATGCAAACGTCGACACGCACATGATCAACGACGGCAACATCGTCGAGTGTGTGATGGAGAAGACGGCCACCAAAGGCAAGTCACGCGAGAAGAGTGCGGTGCTGACATTTTGCCGCCGCTGTAAGTGGGAAGTGACACCCATTACTCAATTTTACATGTGGGCGTTCGCTGATCCGCCGCAGTGGTCGACGGAGTCCTTCCTGGACGCCTGCTCCACCATCGCCTCAGTGCGGCCGACCGTGTAGAGTGAGACACAGCTCCCACCCCTTCCGCCACAAACCCGACATGCCCCTGGCCGCCAACCCCTCCTCTCCCCCCTCCCATCACACACAGAGACACACACACTCAGGTGAACTATTGTGCTCGCCTCCGTGTAAGGAAAGTTCGTGTGCGAGAGGAGTGCGACACCGCACCTTTCCTCTCGCACCAAACGTAAAAATAGGACGTGCTCAAACTAATGAGGGAAAAAGGATAGCAGCACCTCTCGCTCTGCCACGTCGAGCCAAGGCCGCGGCGCCTCTCTCCTAGCCAACCCGCTCAGGTGTTGCGGGTGAAGTTCGTGTAGTCGCACTTTTTTTTGGAGTTGACGCATTAGAAGGCGGTGGGAGAGGTACACGCATACAGCACATGCAAGCGGTTCGACAATAGTGGGGAAGGGGTTGTGCCCAAATACCCTCTATACGTGTAGGGGGCACAAGTAGAAAAAAAATGTGTGTGGGGGGAGCGTTGTCCAGATAGTCGGAAAAGCAGACTGGCAGAGAGATGCGCACGCCGGCGGGACGTTTTTACTGTTGTGAATACCTGACAAAACTCCCTGAGCGACGTTGACACGAAGAGCAACAAAGGAAAGGAGAGGAAGGGCCGCGGCTTGCATCCCTTCAACTTTACCAGTGGTCTCTTAGCTAACCTTCTCCAGTGAGCGATGAAGTACAACGGGGCTTTTGCTTTTGCGGTGGTCTCTCGGCTGCTGGTTGCCAGTACTCGGCGGAAACGGTGTAAACAAGGGCGAGTCTGGTGCATCTCACCCCTCCCCAGCCCGTTTCTGGGCAGTTGTGGGTGTATTGGTGCATGTGCAGTGATGCCAGACTTTGTTCTTGTTGCTGCAAATTGGCAGCACACATAATTTTTTTTAAAGGCGGTCAGCGTGAAGGCGGGAGGCAGCGGTGGAGGTATGTGTGTGTGTGGACCGCTTATTGCGCACATCTTTGTGTGCCACTATAGTCCATCTTGGGTTTCTCTTTCTCCTGTTCTCGTCCGCCCTCTCTCTCCTCTTACGCCAGTTGGCGTGGTCGTCTTGTCGGTGATGCTGTTGTGGTCGCCTGTGTCTGTGGGTCTGTGAGCAGGAGAGGTGAATAGAGGGAGTACGTATGACTGCCTCATTCTTTGTAGGCGCTCTGTGAGCTTCCCGAGCAGCCGTGCGTGTACGTGTCGGTCTTCGTGCTATAGCTTTCGTATTTCCTTTTCCCCTCCCCGCATGCACTCCACTTTGCGCAGTCGTGCGCTTCCACGGCGGGGGTCCTTCGCGTGCGTGTGTGTGTGTGTGTGCTTTCGTTTTTTTCTGTTTTGGTGGTGAGCAGGAGGGAGGGTTGTTGTTTGGTCAACGAAGAGGATAGCATACGTAGCAACGACAGCGATGAAGATGATGCAGCGGACAAAGCACCCACATGTGTCTGTGTGTGTGTTTTTCTGTGAGACGACGCGCTGATGTGGTACCGTGTACCTGCGTCTCTCCTCTTTTCATCGCTTCATCTCTCTACCGGTGCTTTTTTCCGTCCAAGAACAACAACAGACATACACACAGAAAAAATACGGCAACACAAAATGAAAAGCGGCCGTGCCGCGTGTGATCTCTCGCGAAGAGGTTGTACTCACCGGTAAGAGAGGTCTTATATGCATTGCGTGTGATGGGAGGAGGCTACACGATGCGAACCACCAGTGTGGCAAGGCTCGCGGTGTTTCGCTGCAGCGTGTCATACCGGCGGAGAGAGTCGACATGGATTCTTGTCGCAAGAGGAAAAGAGCGGGCAGGAAGTATGGCTTTTTTTTGCAGTCCCACCCTCTCTCCACTGGCCCTCTCACCCCAAATGGGGTGGTGCTGCTGCACCAGCACGCGAACCCCCGACTACGCACGTCTCCCACTCACCCTTTCCTATCCTTCGCCTCCCCTTCCCTGCTCTCCTCGCTTCTCTCTGCACCGTGCATATGTGGGTCTCGCATTCTGGCGCATTTTTTTTTCGCTAGCCCACCCCCTGTGGATAGAAGGACACGCGTGTCTGCCTAAAACATTCGGCCGTACAACAGCCGTCCAAATACACCCGCAAATGTCGTTCAGCACAGCTGACGCTACTTTTTTCCCAGCAACATCGTCGTTCCCCATGATGAGACAGCCACGTCATTGCATGGTGGCTCAGAACCCAGCCGCCCTCCCCTCTCTCCCCCCTCACCCTCCTGCTATCCTCCGCCAAATGCCGGACCACATCTGGTTGTGACGCGGTCAGGCACCTACGACGTAAGGGGAGGAGGGGGGTCTGCGCGATGCATCGCTGCTGACGTCGGCGGTCTTGCGTTTAAAGTGGCGTGCCGCCCCCGCGCACCCACTATGGTGAGAGCATTACAACTCTGAACGTCTTTTCTGCCTGAGACCGCGAGTGGGCAGGGCACTAGGCACCGGAAGTTGCCAGCGATTTTCTCTCATATGGGCTATGGTCGCTGGTGAGTGCAACTGTATTCGTGATGTGTCCCCATGACCGGAGTCGCTTTTCGGCAACTCGTCGATGGGGTGGAGTCGCCGTCCATCCATGGGGGAACCTACTTTCTCTGGCAGAATTGTTTCCTGTGCACGCATATCCCCTTCAGGTGATCCCGGCACGGGCCCCTTTCTCCCACATGCGTCCCTCCAGGGCGCGGGTGCGGCTTTTTGGCGTGCGCGGTAGGGGATGGGGGGTGCGTAACGGGGTGGGGGGTGGGATTTCTCGCCGGTTCCCCCCGCGTTTCGCGGGGGCGGGCAGGGCCAACGCCATTCCCCCAGAAGGCGCGGCGCGGGGCTGGCGCCACGCTGGAAAAAGGGGGAGGGGGTTGGCGGTTCGGGCGCCCCCTTCGGCATGGCCGGGGAAGGGGGCGGGCCCAGGTCCGCGCACGCCAAGCGCAGAGGGGAGGGGGAGGTAGGCGCCAGGGGGGGGGTCGTCGTTTTTCATCGGGGAAGGGATATTCGACAAAAAAAACGGCGACACAAAGACGAAAACGCGAACCAAGGCCAGCGCGTATTATGGCCTTGTCGGCGACGCGCCTACACGTGGAGGTCGTGGGTGAGGTACAAGTGACGTTGTTTGTAAAGCCGGTGCATCTGCTTGTCATGCAGCTCCGTCGCCAGCTCCTGCACACTCGACTCCTTCATCGAGAAGCAAATCGGCGACACCAACGCCGGCACAGCGTCCATGCCGGGGGGCCGCACGAGAACCTGACGCATCGGCGTCACGCTGCTGTAATCACGAGGGTCGCGGAGTCGCATCGCTCGTATCTCGGTGCTTAAGTGCCGCAGCTCTCTCTGGAGCGCCTCGATGGCGTCAAAGGTATCGTCGACGAGTACATGAGGGTCTATGCATACAGGTGCGTTGCGGCGAACCGTGACGGCGGACTGCGGCGGCGATGGCGCACGTGGCGCCGGCGCAGCGTACAGGCGGCGCATGGGCGCGATTTTCTCGCCACCGTTAGCCTCGAGTGCAGCCACCGGTACGCCGGTACGGCGGCTATCGCCGGCTGCATGCACGACGGGGTCTGTGGGCATCCTCGACGGCGGCTGGGCCTGCGTGTGTGGTAATCTCACAGCCGGTCGAGGAAGCGACAGCGGCGCCGGAGACAAGAGCTGCGGTCGAGAGTACCACGACGGTGTTGTCGCTGCTGACGCCGACGGCACCCGTGGTCCAATGAGCGAACCGCGCTTTGCATGGCCGCCACTGCTGTGCCCAGTAGCGGCGCAATCGTCGAAGTAGGCGGGAAGCGACGTTCCGCGAGCAGGACGGAGTGTCGGGCCTTCGGTGGCGTCTACCAGCGGCGGCGAATCCAAGGGCGCAATGGAGTCAACGCGGGAAATGCCGCAGAGCTTGGCGCGTGGCAGGGCTGGAATGAACCACAGCGCATTCATCTTGTCGACTCCGCAGTCCATGCCCACAGCAACGGGGCTCGTCTGTGGATCGATGCGGTGGTCACCCCAGTACAGGTCACCATCCTCGTCGAAGCGCCTTAGCACGTTGTGGAACTTGACTGTCGGCTCCAGCTGCAGCAGACGGGGCTCATCGCACCCGTCTGTGTACACCTCCAAGAAACACCGGCGTGCGCTCGTATCCATGAATCAAATGACACAGGGTCAGGGGCGGTCGGGCGAGCGGCTTTTTGCTCGATGGCTGTTCTCGCCTCCCCTTTCCAGCTGTAGGTTTCCGCTGTGGGTATGAACGTAGGGACCTGAGTGGCAGGGACGTGTGCAGCAGCCAACCAATACGGGTAAAGGAGAGCAGATGGACACGTAGCGCAGGGAAAAGGTAGGTTGTCCACTGTTTCTGCTGCACATTAAACACATGTCCGCCGTGTCCTCCTTTTTCGTGCAAGATCTACTCAAGGGCTTTTGTGGTGTGGCCACAGTTGCAGAGGAAACGAAAAGCAGCAGGGACGAAGACAGGCCGAAGACGGTGGGTGCGGTGGTGAGCAGTAAAGTGCATGACGCGATGCTCGCGTACACCCTCCTGCAGCTCCATGCGCCCGTATGAGTCCAGTACAGTGTAGAACGATGACAAGCGCCACCTTTTCAAGCCTTTTCTAACATTGTTTTCAGGGGAAGGGAGGGGGTGTACGTCTGACTTCTCCCCTCCCCCCCCCCCACACACACTACCCCACTCACTCCCCCCCCCCAACACGCGGCACTGTCCAACGGGGACATGCGAAGACTTCTTCACAACGGTAGGGACAAGCTAGAAAAAAAAGGTGCACCACGCACTCTGATCGGCACAGCCCATTACAAAATCCTTGCCATCGCCACATCAGAGAGGAGAGAACAAGACAGAATAATAAAAAAAAGCAACAACACCGCCACCAGCACCCACTCAGGAACACGCACAACAGGGAAGCACTGGGAAAGTGGAGAGGAGAGTGCACCTGCGCTGAGAAGTTTACCTCACACTCGACTACCAAATATTCACACAAAGAGGTTTGTTGTTCAGTTTGCCCGTTCACTGCTACAGAGCGTACGGTCAACTCCCCTCTACAACAGGCCTGCCGTAGCTGTCACAGGCCCCCTCCCCCTCCCCATCACGTCCGTGCGAGGCAGCGCTGCAACAGCCTTACAGCAAAGCACCGACCCAGCCCTCCGAGGCACGGCCTCGCCCTCAAAGTATACCCAGACGCCCGCTCCGCAGGGCCCCTCACAGCCGCGCCCATCATGCCCGTCGCCACCCCTCGTGCATCCCCCATCGGGGGCGACACTCAGCCTCCCCACCACACCAGTAGACCGTGTGAGGGCCAGGGGGGAGGGAGGGGCAGGATACGTCCCAGCCGCGCTGGCACGCCGCCTAAAATCACATGGATGGCGCCACCCTGCTGACACGGTCGCGGGTCGCTGCGACGCCACGCCGTCCAGGGCATGACCGCCGACGTCAGCAGCGATGCATCGCGCAGACCCCCCTCCTTACGTCGTAGGTGCCTGGGCGCGTCACAACCAGATGTGGTCCGGCATTTGGCGGAGGATAGCAGGAGGGTGAGGGGGGAGAGAGGGGAGGGCGGTTGGGTTCTGAGCCACCATGCAATGACCTGGGTGTCCCGTCATGAGGAACGGAAACGCCACTGTAAGTCACAACGAAAACATGTCCCACGGGACCACACACACACACAGAGAAGGCAGAAAAGGAAAAGGAGCAACAGGAGAACTGGAAAGAAACGGGAAGAGAGCTCTACTGGTGCGCTGATGCCCATTTTGACCAGCAACGACGACGACGACAGCACCAACGCGTGCTGGCGATGTAGAGAAAAAAAAAGAGAATATGGATCAATCTCGAGGCGCTTCTGATGATGACGTCGCAGCGTCGTTCTGATCCCTGTCTGTGTCACCTTCCGCCGAGAAGGAAATGAAATTGAAGTTCACGTTGCTAAAGCTGGGGTACGACTGCAGGGCCGGGGAGCCGCCCTGTTGCAGGGTGTGCACCTCCTCTTTCAGGGCCTCGATGTCTACTACTGCGTCCTGCGCTGGGCGCGGTGGTCGGTCGTCATCGGCGCTGCGCCGCACAACTACATACGAACCTTTTGTGAACTTGCTTGAAAACCCGGAAAGGCGTGAGCCGCGAGAGATGCCGCCCGCCTTCGGGCCGTGGAAGCGATCGCCTGCGAGGTTGATGGTATCCCGGTGTACCGTATGCGGTAGCCCGGTTGAGCCGCGCTCCCTAAAGTGCTCACCCGTGATCGGGGTGTCCATGTGGCGCACGCGTTCTTGGATAGCGTCGCACGCCTTGAAGACCTCCAGGTGTTTCTCAAATGGGCCGCCAGCGGCGGACTGAAAAAGTGGCAGCGAGGACAGGTTTGTCAGTGCATCGATGCAGAGGCTCGACAGGGACGTATTCGGGATCTGTGCGAGGCGCGTCAGCGCGCCAAGGACAGATTCGACCGCGCCACACCGCAGGACAACAGTGTCTGCCTTCACCAGGTACCTCCACAGGCAATCTCGCTCGGCCGCAGCGCTTAGACTTTCGCCAACGAGCGTTGCCCGCTGAAAGATGGTCAGGATGCAGCGGTGCAGAGTTCTGGCCAGCGCGTCGTGCTGCGGAAAGCGCTCGCAGCAGCCGATGAGTGCAGGGAAAAAGCCGCTTGTGATGAGGGTGTTGTCGGTGCTGGCCAGCTGGAAGAGGGCGAGCTCCACGAACAACTCACAGACCGCAAGCCGGAGCGGGCCCAGACCATACGTCCCGGCCGGAGCGACCGCAGAGAGGACGCGTGACAACACATCCGCAGATGGCGCGTAGGCGTCCAGCTCAGCCTTTTCCTGTGCAGTGGGAGCAAGGAGCGCCGTCACGCGTGGCGCCTGTGCCTGAAGCACCGCCACCGGCGTAATGTACCTTGTGGCCGTTTCGTACATGTACCTCGTCTCGGGCAGCACCAGTGACTTGCGCACGAGGCCAATAATCGAGACGAGCACCTCCACCCCATCCGCCGCCAGCGACACAGGCGGCGCTGCGGCCCCCTCTGGCGTCAAGAGCGCCGACCTCTCCACGTCCTGCTCGCAGCAGCTTAAGATGCGCTCAACGTAGTCCGAGACAAGCGGCTCGCTGAGGAGCACATCCACGATCGGCCCAGCGCTGTGGCTGTATCCGCGCTTGAGTAGTTCCTTGAAGAAGTAAAAGTAGTGGTACATCCCGGGGTCTTGGATGGCAACAGGGAGGTAGGCGCAGAGCGTCGTCGGGAAGTCAAGTCGAATCCATTGCGACGTGAAGAGCGCCGTCTTGGTTGTTGGCTTCACCATCCACACCGCGGACAGCGCTGATCCAAAGAGCGCAATGAGGGTTTCGGCGACAATGGAGTTGCTCGCAAGGTTCTCCACCACACCCTTGATGGTCGAATGCGTGAGGGTGTCGGCGATGGCCTGTGTGGTCGCCTCGAAGTCACTATCGAAGGCTTCTAGCAGGAGACGCTGCACGGCAAACGTGCGCTGCGACAGCAGCATCTTCTCCCCACTCAGCGCTTCGATGCAGGCCGCCACGACCGCGTCGACTTCCGATTGCTCCTGGGAGTGGGTAATACAGAAGGAGAGCAGCTCCGTCAAGTTCGCGAGGCACCGCCGCTCCTGATCCTCGTCAGCATCGCCGATGACGGAGACGGCTGCTGTCGGTGCACCGTTGGCGTGATTCCCCTGGGATGGGTGTTGTATCTCTACGACTCCCGTCGATGCCTCGGCCTCTCCTGGCGGGCTGCAGACCGTCAGGAAGGAGCCTTCCGGGTGGTGTTTCGAGCCCACAGGGCCATTCTCTATCTGTGCCTTTCCGTGAAGCAGCGAAAACAGCGTATCAGCATGCCGTACAATGTATTGAAGAACAACACGCACAGCGCTTGGGATGCTGTCAGAGCTGCCGTCCTCGTTCCTGTCGGAGCCGTCGCACCCGCGTCGATTCGCACGGGCGGTCCCGACAGACTGAATGCTGTGCAGGTAGTCCGTAACGGCGTCTGACAACAACACCGCAGCAAGGTCTGTCTGTGGGGATGCGAGTAGCTCAGGAACACTCTCCGTTGCCCATCCCTTTGCCGGTGCACCGATGATCATCGGAGTAGGACACCGCTTGGACGGTATCGTGGAAGCAAAGGAAACACGGCAGTACTGGAGGAGAGACGGGAGGAGGAGGGGAGGCGACGAGACGCGATGAGCAGACACGCACAGCAAGTCCGCGAAGAAAACGGCAGGGACGTACAGGGAGACACAGGTACACAAAAAAGAGGAGGAGGAGGATGCGCACACGCGTGAGACCCAAACAAACAAGCAGAGGGAAATGATTTTATGAGATCAATTTGTGTGTGTGTGAGAGAGAGGGAGGGAGGGAGAGGGGTACAGTGAGAGAAGAAAAACATGTCGAAACAGACAACAACAGAGAGAAAGGTGCGTGTGCGCTGTTCGGGATGTGTGTGTGTGGGGGGGGGTCAGCTCGCGTATAAGTGATGCGTACCCGTAGAAGGCGCAAGAACAAACCGCAAGGTGGCCAGAGAAGAGAGAAACAGAGCGGGATGCGCAGGATAAGAACAACAGAAAAGCCTAGCGAGTGGTCAGTGCCTCACGCAGGTCAACAATGAAGGTAAAATAGTAAAAGAAGAGTGCGTCCTTACCGCTTAGCTCCGCACTCCTCTAGCAGAGCTGGTGGTGATCGTCGGTGTGAGCACTGCGCTTCTGCTGTTCTCTGCTCGCTCGCTTACTTCCTCGTTGGAACGGATGAGGGACAAGAAGGTGGCGGAAGGAAGAGGAGGAGAGAAACGAAGGGCAGAGCCGGCGTGTGTGTGTGTGTGTGAATGGATGGCGCCAATGTTGTTGGAGGAAAAAAGAAAACGGAAATAGGGGATGTAGAAGATCGAATAGGAATAATGTAAGGCAGCACTGTTTCTCTCTCTGTGCGTGGTGGGGTGGGGTGGGGTGCTCGCGGGACAGAGCAACACTCAGTGTTGTTGTTCAGTAAACATATATATATATATATGCATCTGCATATATATATATATTGTTTGCGTATAGGTGTGTACCGCAGGATCAGCGCCACTGCTGCACACAAAGTGGCGGGCAGCAGCGAACCAGCTCTAGCGGGCAACGAAGTGCATGAGAGGACAGAGAAGGTACAAAAGGTGACCAACGGTGATAAGAGAGGCGGAGGACACTGTTGCGCCACAACGGAAAACGTGTAGGCGCCTTTGGACTTTTTTTACTCGACGTCTGCCTCGAGATACGCGGGCAAACCGCGGATATCGACTTGTCGACAGCGGGCTCGCACCGTCATGCAAGCGAGTCGATGCGGGGGGAAGTCACTCCAGCTTGCGGCGCAGATATGCGTGTCCATGACATATCCGAATATCCGTATAGTACTGTTGTTTGTGTGACATGTATTCTTCTCCTGTTTGGCCGCTTGAATGAGCAGAGAAAGAGAGGGAGAAATAGCAGATATGGCAGCAGCGGTTCCAGCAGCAGCAGCAGCACGAGCGCACAGGCAACGGCACGGCACACGCATGCAGCAGCACAACCTCCCCTTCCTACCCAGCTTTTCCCGAAAAAAAGGGGGAAGGACATCATACAAACCAAACAAGAAACAAAGGCACTCGGCATCACTGCCACCACGATTGGGCCACCATTGAGGAGCGGCGACGAACGCGAGAGGGAAAGCTGCCACGGTCACTGGTGGGCATCGATGCGGGCCGTGCAACAGACGCGTCCGCGCGGCTCACAGGCATGTCTGAGGGGGCTTCTCTTGCACGCAGATCACCCTCCGTCATAGCAAAGCGCTGCTTCTGATGCTCATGGGTCAGCGGCATCCACAGCGACGGAGGCACACGCTCGCGCTGCATAGATGCGGACGGATGCCAGTCACGAGGGTCGTAAACCGGTGGTTGCAGTGGACGAGGCCAGGCCTGAGTTTGTAACACGGTGTATGGGGTCGACGAAGAAGCTTGATGCGGCAACGATACACTGGGCACCGGGGAAGGCGGGTAGCTAAACAGTCGGGAGCCTGTCTGCCATATCTGCTGGTGTTCCTCAGCGAACTCAAATAGCGGCCGAGACGCTAAGAAGGACGACGGGCGCTGCTCCGAAAAGCGCGACGCAGGAGCGGCGGCAACGTGTTCCCACTGAGCTGGCAGATGCCCAACACTATTCGGCCGTGCAAGCATCGGCCCGCAGTTGGCTGGCCGAGTCACCATGGAAGGCGTGCGATAGGGGTACGGGTGCGAGGATGCAACGGCACCATTCATCCAGCTCGGGTCCTGCATATAGCCAGGGGGCCAGCACTCGCCTTGCACGCCACTGACAGCGTAGCGCATGTCTGGCGGCGCCTGCTCTGGGTCCAGTGAGTAGTAGAACGCCCCCTGCGGTTCCACTACGTCGCTCGGCTGGCGTGCGCTGCCGTGCATGCGGTCTCTGCCAAAGTGAAGAGATGAGGCGTGAGGTGGCGGCACGCGTACCACGAAGCGACTGGACGGGGGCGGCGCTGGTGCCACCATCGAAGAGTGCCATTGCCCGCTCCACGGAGTCATGCGTCTCAAGGGATATGTACGCCACTGGTCCACTGACGTTGTGGCATACGGAGGTGTGTCGCCGTAGGCGTGAGGGTGCACTGGCTTCAACGAAGCTGCCTGCGGGGTAGAGTATAGTATCTCTCGTTGCGGTGCCGAAAAACAAGCGCGTGGGGAAGCGCCGCCGACGTCAGGAGGTCGGGACGCTGGAGGCGAGGTGCACGGCTGTAGACGAACTCGTGCCACTCGCTGGTGTGCCGCAGATGGCGTTGATGCAGCAAGGGCATCCGCGGCTCCTATCTCCGGGGAGGGGCAGAGTCGGATCTGCCGCGGTGATGGCGATTCGCGCACCGGCTTCGACGGGAACTCACTGAGACGCTGCGGAGTGTTTTGGTCACGCAAGGGTTCCTCTACGCTGGCCCCTTTCTCAGCACGATGCTCAGGCGAGGAACGCACGGAGTTTAGAGACGACCCGCCCGCAGCTGCGCGCTCTTGGGACGCCTCAGCCGTCGCTGCACCGGCGGAGCCACTCACATCTGCGTGACGCAGATCTGGCGCACCTGGGACTGGTAGGAGAGAGGTGGCGTTTGCCGTTGCTGAGGGCGGCGACATGGCGGCAGTATTGTCATTTGAGCGGCGCGTCTCCTTTTTCTGCGTCCCTTGCTCGTCCTCCGCAGCACGACATGCGTTTTGGTCGATACGAACGCGCTTGCGTGAGACGGGTGGTTGTCGTGGTGCGGTGCGGTGGGGCTTAGTGGGGTCTCCCGCACTTGCGACGTACTGGAGGTCCTCCAGTAGCTCGTTAAACGTGGCGCGGGCCTCGGACGCCACTCGGACGGACAGCGCTGTCTGCGGCGCCTTCGTGTGAGGAAGAAGCGCAATGTCCTTTGGCGCGGTAAACGGCACGCTAGCGTTGGCCACTGGCTTCTGTGCTGGCTTGTGGATGCTCTCGCTCGCAGCGTCACCGCGAGCGGAGGAGAATTCCTCATCGCGCGCCGTCACAGTGTCCATCCCCACAACTCGCAGCACCAGACACCGAGCTTCGATTCGCCTACCTCTGCCACCACCACCACTGCTGGTGCCACGCGATAATGGCGGAGAAACAAAAGGGAAGCATAGCGTCCACGCACCTCGACCATCTGCTGTCGCGTCAAGAGCGACCCCTGAGGTACTCCGGGTGGCGCTCGGTGAACCAAAGGCAGAGAACGGCACAAACCGTTTCAAGAGCACGCGATCTTCGCCAGGCATTCCAACAAGAAGAAGAATACGCGTCGAATTAAGTGCAACCACGTCGCTGAGCAGATGTGGTTGCCCACCTGCAGCCTTCGGTGAGGCAGTCTCGGAGCCCTGCCCCCGCACCGCCGTGAAGACACCTTCGTCCGTCACCGCCTCTGTACCGTGAGACAACGTGAGCTGCACAACGCCACTCAAGACACGATGTTGGTTGTCTACGCCGTCAGACTCCGCCGCCGAAGCCAAAAAGCTGATGTCCAACGATATCCTTGGCAGACGTCGCACCTCGCTCAGTACTTGTGAGCCAAAAGGCGGCAGTCGGCTGCACAGCACCTCCAGCTGGCGTGGGTCGACACCGCCGAGGCTTTCAAACGTGCTGTACCCGCACCGCAGCAGAGCTTTCGCCACGGAGTCATTCACATGTTTGAGCTGGCGCAGCACGAGCCCGTCTGGCCAGACACGGCGCTCGATGCAGCGGGCCAGCAGGTTTGCATGCGCGGCTAAACTGTAGGAGGTGGTGGCGGCCCATGCGTACTCCTCCAGAAAGCGCGACACGCGGGGCACAACCGCCCAAAGGCGCAGAGAGTCGTTCCGGAGGGAGACCTCCGTGAGGGGAAGCAACCCGATGTGGACCTGAATCAGTACATAGGCCTTCTGCCAGTCCTCCCGGACCTCTCGCCCGCCGCGGCGTCCGCTATGTAGCGGGTACTTCACTGTCTTGTTCAGCTCGTTCAGCGGGCCGCGGTCACCTTGACGCAGGCGAACCTCCACAAGCTCCTGGCAGTGGCAGAGAAGCTGGAGAGCCTCCCGAAAATTGAAGGGCATCATACGTCGCCTTGACGAGCACATGGTCACGTCTGCTGCGGTACTGTTCGGTTGCACATCTTCTGATGAGGTGTCCATCTTCGCGGACGAGTACTCGGGCGCCTCTGCGACGATCATAGGGCCTGTCTGCATCGTTGTCTTTACCCCAACGTCTATGGCACTGGCACACGCGTCCACACTAGAGTCGTCATCGGGCTCGTGGCCGTTCGTGCTCGCTGCCCCGCGGTCCTTCAGTTTCGCGTTGAGCGTGCACACTGTGTCAAACAGGATGTACATGCGGGACATGGCCCTTCCCAGCCGCGTTGCCTCAAAGACAGCAGAGGGATGCTTAATGTCGTCCATGTCGCCGGTGGCGACGGGCGCGGCCATCCTTCTCGCCGCCGAGAGCACCAACGTCTCCAACTGACTCAGACGCACGCAACCTTCCTCCATGAGCACGCGCAGAGCGCGCTCCATGAGGGCCTCCACGAACGCCTCCGCGTTGAACTCCAGCTCTTCGGCTCGGTTCGCGAACTCCAGTCCGTAGTGCGCCGGACACTTGCGCAGACGGATCCAAAAGAACGTCGTTTTCACCCACTCCATGGCGGAGGGGAAGCTGTGGATGGTGCGCAGCGCCACCTCCGCGTTGACGTGCTCGATCATGTGCCGGTGCAGGTGGCTCTCAACGCAGTTTAGCGTCACTGCGCCGCTAGTGAGTGTCTCGTACAGGTGCACGCTGCGCTGCATGGTGAGCACTAGCGCCACGCCGTGCGTGTCGAAGCCAGGTCTACCGGCGCGCCCGCACATCTGCATCACCTCTGACACGGGCATGTCCTGGCACCGCCCGCTCGAAAAAAAAGTAGTTCCTTTGATCAGAACAAGATGCGCGGGAAAGTTCACACCCAAGGCGAGGGTTGTTGTGGCGCATACGACCACAATGTACTGCTCGCGGAACATCCGCTCCACGAGTTGACGGTCTTCCTTGGTCATGGCGGCGTGGTGAAAGCCGACACCCATCATCAGGCAGCTGCGTAGCTGCTTGTCGCTAGCCTGCTGCATCCGCTGCTGCGCTTCTGCAGAGGGTTCTAGCTGCGCCAACTGCCCCTGGCGAGCCGCGGCATCGCGGATGTCTTCAACGATGCGCTGCGCCGAGCTCATCGTCTCCTTCCGCGAGGCACAAAAAACGAGCGTTGGCCTACCTTGGCTGTACTGCTGCATGAAGCCGAATATCTTGAAGGAAAGGAAGCGATGAAACGCAAACGGGTTTGGTGAGTCGTGCGCGTAGCCGATCACACGTATCGTCAGCGGCACCGGGCGGTCACTCGGAGCGAAGGCGAATGTCATTTCCGGCGACACCTCCAGCCACTCGGCAAGGTCGCGACTGTTGGGCAGCGTACCACTAATCGCAATAATGCGTGTGGGCGCCGTCTCCGTCGCTGAGTGTTGATGCATAGCACTCGACGACGCTTGAATGACCTTGACGCGACTCACGATGGCCTCCATGGCGGCGCCACGCTCCTCTTGCACCGTGTGCACCTCGTCTAAGAGCAGGAGGCCGACGGAGTTCACGATTGCCATCACCTCCTTCTCCTTCCAGCGTCGCGTGATGCTGTCCCACCGCTCCGGTGTCGTGACGAGAATGTCAGCCTGTGAGACGCATACCATGTTCTCCAATCCGTCGCGTCCTCGGGCATCACCGGTCGTGGACGCTGTGACACACGAGCGCTCCTGCTGGTCTGCTTGTTGCTGCTGCTGATCGCCCGTTTCGATCACAACCGTCAAGGTCGGAAATTGGGCACGCCAGTGTTCGTACTTCTCGTTCGCGAGCGCCTTAATGGGACAGATGTACACCGCCTTCCGTTTTCGCTGCTGCAGTGGCCCAGAAGAGCTGCGGGTCTCGCCGTCTTCCGCTGTTGCCATCGCGCCGGCGTCATCGCGGGGGGCGAGAACATTGCGAAAGAGCCGTAGCATCGCCACCTCCAGCAGGACCGTCTTCCCACTACCAGTTGGCGCGGCCACAAGACAGTTTTGGTCATTCGTAAACAAGACTGGGATGACGGACTCCTGCACCTTGGTGAAGCAGCGGTGCGGCAAGAAGTGAAGAAGCTCGCCGAGGCACTTTGCAGCGGGAGTGGACATGGCCAATGCCGACGCATAGACTCTCGCACAAACACGTACCCCCTACACGTGGCGCCGGTGAAGGCGCAAGGAAAGGTGCACGCTGACAGAGTGTCCGTGTGCGTTGAAGTGATAAACCGCACCGTCTACAAGATCGACAAGGGGGCGGCGGAGGCGTTGCGAAGGTGGAGAATAACAAGAAGGTGAGAGGAGCGTGGACGTACACTGACCTCGTGCGGCGCGAATGTGCGTGATGGGCATCATTCTCACTGTGAGAAACAGCAGCAGAGGAGGAATAGAATGGGCACATGAGAGAGAAGAGGGGCGGATGGGGGTGGGAGGTCGAGTGTTATCAAACGGCGACGTTGCCAGCACGCCTTTGATGCACGGCGGAGACGTCAAGGAAGAGAGATAGAGAGAGATTGCTTGTTTTGCTACCCTCACCTCCCCCCTCTCTCCACCATCGAGCATCCCGCAACGCACACACGGTGCCCGGTTTTCTTTCACATCGCTTCCTGTTTAGATTTCCGCCCCCCTACCCCTCCCCCATCAGCACCACTGACGTCCTCCTTGTGGGTGTGTCGCACGCGGGTTTGTTACTGCACGCTTCGATAGTCGCTGTGGACAAAATACACACATAACAAAAAAGCACACCCCACAAACGAGGCGACGTAATCGCAGGTGAGGGATGTACTGGCAAATACCGAGCCGTACCTTCTGCTTCCATGCTCCCGGGCCGAAATAGCAGCAGAAGGGTGGAGGGCGTCGCGAAAAAAAAAAAGTTTTTTTTTTTTCACAGCGCCTCCTCCGGAAAAAAGATGACGGAGCAGCCGCGAGCGTCATCGTAATTTTGCGTGGCATTGAAGACCGTCAGCATCGACCCAGCGATCCACCCGCGCTGGTTGTCCCTTGCGGGGCTCTCCAGCAGAGGGGAGAGGCGGGTGTAGCGGAGATTCTCCAGAATCGCTATGCCGCACCGCAGCAGGGCACCGTGACTGTGCTTCCCCGGCGGCATCGCTTGCGGCGGATCGACGGAAGGGCTGTCGATGCCCAGCAGTACCAAACGGGGGAATACGCGATGCAGATAATCCACCGCTTCCGGGTAAAGAAACGCGTACGCGTTCGACGGGGACTCACGCTGCGTTGCAGCAGTAGCGCCGTTGACAGCGGCCGTGGCCACCTGTGTCGGTGACGCGATGCCCAGCGGAAAGAAAACGCGAAGAGGTCTCGTCAAGGCCTCTGTGGTGCTTGTGCTGGTGGCGCTTGTGCCTGTTGAGTACCGGCTAACAAGCAGCAGACGCCACACAGGGCGGGAACCGTCCCGAAAGGCCGCGGGTAGTTTCAGTCGAGCTTTTTCCAGCACTTCCACCGTGATCGCCAGAGGGGCATCAGGATCGAGCCATTGGTGATGCTCACGCAGCTCCGAAGCGATATCCAGCACAACGGCATCGCCGCTGTAGTGCGCGTCATCGTAGTTGCGGTGAGACAGGCTGCGGCAGAAATGATGCGGCCCATCGGCGTGTGTACCGGCCTGTGAGCTCGTCATGGTCAGGATGCGATTCGCGACGAAGCACGGATCATCTGGAGAGCTGGACAAGTTTTCGTACTGCGAGATACGCTGCACCGTCGGGTAACGCTCACGCAGAAATCGAACAAACACAACGGACGCTACGGCAGTGACCATGAGGCGCAACAGTCGGTGTGTCCACCGTCTCAGGAGCCCCTGTTGCGCGACAGGGGTAAAGCTGCTTTTCGTAGTGAGGAGCAGCGTAACAAGTGCACCAAAGGCGGTACTGGTGGCTGCTGTGGTGGTGATAGATGGTATGTGGACCAACTGGGTGAGGATGTCGCTGGTGCGCAGCACCTGAAAAGGCGAAACCGGGGGAACCACGATGTGCATCTCGTCAAGACACATGGTCAGATCAATACCGCCAGCGAGGCTGACAGGCGCGGATTGCTTTGCCTCCCGCTTCCACTCTCGCACCTTGCGATTCGCCTCATCCAACTCTGTAAACTCCGCCGTCATGTGAGCCACAGCGAGGTAGTCACGAAGCTAACGTTTGTGTGCCACCGACGTTACGCCGAGAAGGTGTGCGGAGAAGGAAGAGGCGACACAATGTGGGTGGTATTCAGTTTGCCTGCCATCAACTGGGCAGGAGACGCAGACGTCAGTGACGGCTAAGAATGTGCGCGCAGGTGGGCAACGCCTGCTTCACACCCAGGCGCACACCATGGAAAGCGAGGTGCGGAAGAAAAAGGTGGGGAGAGGGCCGCCACGTGGAGGACAGCAGCGGAGGAAATGCGGTCAGTTTGAGGGAAGGGGACACAGCTACGGCCATACGAGCAGCACATCCTTGACGCACCCTCGACACACCGAAATACACACACACACACCTCCCCTTAGTGCGTACGGATCGTGAAACAGCGTGTCCGCGTCTATGCGGCAAGTGAGAGTGTCTCCGATAGTTGAGACTGCCGAAAGCGCAAAAAGCCGTTGCGAGTCTGCGACCGGGAGAGAGAACGCGAGCGAGCGAGTGAGCGCGCCAGACGGGCTTGACACCTGCAGGTTCTCGCGAGATTGATATCCTCGAAGAAGGCAAGACGTGCAGGACGCGCACACGACGGCAAGCATGCATAAGTTAGCGCGATCTACGTCAGACATAGGGACACAGATATACAACGTACTCACGGATACGCGCGCACATATCGTCATGGTGTCCAGTCAACATTGCTGTGATGTCGCAGAACACAGAGTGCATTGGCCACCTTCCCTCGATGGGCGGCGGTTTCGATAAAGTCGAGGATGCCCTGCTCCGAGCAGAACGCACCGACGTCGTGCATAGTCGTCACAACGCGCTTCGTTGCCTCAAAGTTGCAGTGGCGACTCACTCCCAGGACGAGGTTGTAGGTGGAGGAGCCAAGGGCGAGACCCTTCGTATGCGCGCGCTCCACCCAGAACAGTGCGCTGGCCCACTGCCCTGCGTGCACGCACGAATCAATACACAGTTTCGCCTCCGTTGCCGTCATGGCCGCCCGCTGATTACTGAGATAGATGGCCATTGACTTGGCCGCCGTCGCCCACTGTCCCTGACGGGAGACGTGAGCTGCAATACTCGGTACAACGTTGAAGCACTTGCGCCGCAGCATCACAGAGAGGAACTGCGTGGCGAGCCCCCAGGACGCATGCTGCTCGGTGATGGTGCGCGTCAACACGGTGGCATCGAGCTCGGACTGGAGAGGCATGCGAAGCAGAAGATGCGTCAGCACCGCTACCCGGCCACTTGCCAAGCGCTTAAGTGTGGCACACAAAGGTGCAGCACTCTTTGGAGAATCTGTGGTACCCAATTCGTGTTGCGTCACGCCGGTGGAGGCCGCCTTCACTGCCTCGCCCTCCCTGACATTCACACACTCGGTGCACAGCTTCAGAATGGTGTTCATGTTCATAGCCGATGGCCGCAGTCGGTACAGGTTAATGGCCATGCCAGCGACGTCGAGAGGGGCACTGCCGGTGCGCTGTACCCTCTTCTGTGCCAGTACCCATTGCTTGACTGCGTTCGCCGCCGTTGAATCGGTGGCGCCGCTTGTAATGTCGTCAAGATACCTCCAGGCGAGCTCCTCACCCTTTCTGAAACCGAGGCACTTGAGCAGCACATCTGGGGCTGACTCGGCGTCCTTCACCAGCATATCGGCCATGTAGGTGTCCGCACTCGCCGGATCGTGCGCGACGACGAGTGGTATGATGACGTGATACAGGTAGTGCAGCTGCAGCGGCGCCGGCGCGGCCACAACGCCGGTCTCGCGCAGAAGCGCGGAGGCGGCTAACACGCGGCGCAGCATGCCTTTCGAGGCCACCTGCTCGCTGTGCTGCGTTTCCATATAGGCGTGGTAAAGCCCTATGGCTTGCTCATAGTCGAAGCGGGCTGCGGTGGTGAGACAGCAGGCGTACACCGTCGGGGTCCACTGCGACTTGAAAGGCTGCAGTGCGTGGCATAGTTCCAGGCTGAGCTGCTCGTCATTCCGACAGGCGTGAAAGAGCGCCACTAATATGTCGTCCGAGACAAGCATGTCTTCGCCAAAGCGGAAGTAGTAGATGAGGGCCACGTCCGCATGAGACGTGTTCAGCAACGTTCGAATCGCGCATTCGACGTTGTGCTGGTTGAGGTAGCGCAGCTGTTGCTTTGCCTTATCGATGCCATAGCTGACGTGGATGGCCGCCTCCCACAACGCCTCCTGCTCCATCTTGCAGAAGAGTGCCTGCACCTCGGCGACCGAGTAGCTCGCAATGCGCTCCTTGACATCGTCCTCGGAGGCGGTGGCCAGGGAGGAAACGTGAGGGCGCCGCTTGTGAAGGTTGTAGTGGCGGTGCGGCACTTGAGGCACTTGGTGCACCACAGGGGTTTCACGGAACTGCGTATGCACACTTTCCTTCACAAACAGCGGCGCCGAGGAGGACGCGCCGCTTCTGTCATCACCGTCTCGTGCAGGTATCAGGGCTGACATCTCAGGGAGAAGCTGCGTTTTCACTTGCCTGGTAGAGTTCTGAAAGCAGAGAAGGTGGGCCTCCTCTGCCTGGAGGTCGAAGCCCTTGAGTAGCAGTGTCGGGGTGCTCCCTTGCGCGGCTCCGGCCGCTGCGGCACGGCGTGCGGCTTCTTGAGGGTCATCTGTGAGGATTTTGACTGTCGTATAGATGCCAGACTCCACGATATCGGCCCGCTTCGCCCATAGCAGCGCCGTTGTCGAGGCCAGTAAAAAGAGGATGTCATCGACGCCAAAGAAGGGCATCACGCTTTTGGATTACTTGGGTGTTCCCTGCTTCCTGCGGGACCTCATCATGGTTGCCTAACGTTGCAAAGGCAGAGGGAAGCCCGTGGTCGCGCCCCGCCACCCCGCTTTCTTCTCAGTGCACCACGCCGCCGGTAGTACGTCTCCGAGGCCAGAGGATGTTGCACGGTCCACTGGGTGCGCAAAAAAAAAGAAAAGCTAAGCCGACAGAGCAAGACGACGTGGGACGACTCTTCTGCATTCTCAGGACGCCGTTCTACCGCGCCGCCAAAATAGAATAGGCGTGTGGTGAGGTGGAAAGCACCCCTCCCCCTTCCCCCACACACACCCACACTCAAAACAGCAGCAGAGGAGTGACACCGGCGTTCACTCCCCCCTCCGTCCTTCTCCTTTCACTATAGCACAGAAAAGTAAAGGCTTCTGCGGTACAGCTACGAGTCACTTGCAAGAGGCGTGACTCGCCTACAAAGCAAAGAGGGGCAGCGACAACGGCGAAAAGGCGACACACGCAGGGCAGGCGAAAGGGAGGAGATGCACATGAAGAGGAGTGCGAGTGAGGAGGAGATGCCGTCCATAACCTCTCGCGTAGCGAACAGCCAGAGTGAGGCCAGTTTGCACAGGGCTAGATTACTGGGGGGTTACACTCGCACACTGCCTATAATGCATGCGAGGGCCAAGGGGGGACACAAGGGGAATGCGACCCCATTCTGCCTTGCCGATAGTCCCTCACAAAGACTGCAAGGGGCTGACGCGGGGGGAGAAGACCCACGAGACATCTCTGTTTGAAACCGCCGACCTTGTGCACCTGCCACAGCCAACGTGCATGTAGCCCATCACTCCACTCTGCCACGTTCATGATCCTTTCGTGGTTGTTTCTCGAGAGGTCTTAAAAAACGAAAACACTGCCACGGGCACTTGCACACCCGGCAACGGCTTCGATACGGAGAGAGGAAAGGACGTGCGATACCCGAAAACATTCATGGTTGACATACCAGTGTGTGTGTGTGTGTTGGGGAGGGGAGGGGGGCGGCGGCCAGGTGCAAGAACGGGGTATGGAGAATGATTGAGAGAGCCATGTCACTCGCCTAGGTAAAGAGAGACATACACATACCAACACCAATAGGGGAAACGAAACAAAGAAAAACCTGGGGAGAGGGTGGTGTTGGTGGAGAAGCAAGTGAACAGTGAAGAGGCCACAGAGATACCGAACAAAAAGAAAACACACAAGTGGCGTCACAAACGAGAATTCGTACAGCCATGTAAGGCGACACCCTTCCCACGAAATGCAACGAAATCACCCGGGTACACACACGTACACAGGGCTGACAGCACAGCTGAGACGTGACGAGAAAGAAAAACAAATAGGAAGAGAAAAGCGGTTCACGTGTGCGCGCGTGCGTGCGTATGCGTGTGAGAGAGAAAGAGGAGGTGCAGAACGGGCGACACAAGAGCGAGAGACACGGACTGCTCAGCGAGACGACAGTGAAGCGCAAACAGCAGGTGAAGAAGCAACGACAACCGCTACAGAGGACAAAGCGAACGCCACAAAGCCAACAGCGGTGAAGATACCAGCACCGAGGCACGTGCAAAAGACGGAAACCCAAAGCAAGGCTACAGAAAAGAAAAAAACACTCTAAACCTTCAAGGAACAACGACAGTTCACAAGAAGGGCCCATGTACATACGTATGTGCACACAGATCTCTATAAAGGTAGAAAGCCGTACACACTACGCGAGTTAGTAGAATCAACCACATAGCCATCAAAGAGGCGACCCCCAATCGAGAACGAGGCGGGCTGTGAGAGGTGAAGTGGGCGTCCCTGACAGGCATCTTCTCCCCTAGTCGGGGCATGCGACTCAGCAGGAGAGATGGACAGATACAAGCCCAAGGAGTGCGCGCGCAAACAAGTAGACACACGAGCATGAACCTATACGCACGTTTTCAAACGTGCCGCGACCGCTGGACTCAGTGCACAACATGAGGGATCTCTATCATCCGAACGGATCCGATGTGCCCACCAAACGTGGCCTGCGGGTAGGACGGACGGGTTGCGTTCCACTGCGGCACCTCACCAGCGTCTACCTGCTTTCCACGCACATCGTGTACCGTCAGCTTTGCGTGTCCGCTGCTAGAGCTCACTGCGACGCGCAGGTACAACACCTGGCCCGTCATGGACGCCGGTACAATCCACAAGTGAGAGAAGTCATTTGTGCTGCCTTGCTCCCACGCCTCAATTGTGTTGCCAACACCGACGCCGAGACCAACCCAGTCGCCCGGATCATCGATGCGGATGGCCCACTGCACGTACCGCGGTGATCGCCGTTTCACATTCGATGTACCCATGGCGCCCAGCAGGTGGTGAAGGGCGAAATCGAAGAGCGAAGTTCCGGTGCTGTTCGGCACAGACACCGCGTCCGCGGCATACTGCGCCGATGAAGCTGACCCCGCGGCAGATCGCTTGTTGGAAGAGCTAGACGTGGTTCTCATGTACTCTCGCGTCAGCGCGGGTCCAGAAAGAGCAGGTCGGGCAGCGCCACTAAAACAGGGAGAACGACCATTGTTACGCACCGGCGACACATTCGCGTTTCGGCTTGCAGGCCGCGACGACTTGGCGAGGGAAGCGGTAGTAGCAGTGGCACTCGTGCCGCTAGAACGCCAGCGATCTCCGTTTGCGATGTTCACGGCCTCCTCCACAGGCCGACCATCGTTGTGAAGCTTCCAGTTCGGTCGTTTGCACGGCGAGTTTGACAGAGACAAGTCCTCCGTACGATATTCCGCGCCTCTGGCTCCCGAGGGGGACAGCTGCGGATTGAGCTCCAGCACTTGCGACATGACACCCTCTAAGTTCGGGACGAGACCGGCGCTCATCGGGGGTAGCCGCAGCGAGGCACGCGTAAAGCGCGAAGGCAGGTCCGTGGAGGCGCTCAAGCCCTCGGCGATGGTTGCGATTTGCATGGAGAAGAGCGGCCTCGACGGATCGGTGCGGAGGTGGTCCGTAGCGGCGCGCAGCAGCTGCACCTTCTCATCCGTGATGAGGATTTCGCGGGCGACGTCCGTCTGTGCGTAAGCAAACTCCGCCTCACACGCCTCAATGTACTCCTTCTTCTTCCCCTCGAGGGCGTTGATGAGGAGATTGAATTGGTTGCGGATGGCGTCCTTTTTGCTTTCGCACAGCTCGCGTACCCGCTGGTGCTGCTCCACCCACCGCTTCGCCGATTGCTGCGCCTCTTCCAGCTGAACGGACACCTTTTCTTCGATCGTGTGGCGCGAGTCGGCGTTGCCAAGCACGTCGGGGATGACGACGAAGTTCGACATGTGAATCCTGTTGCGCGACGCGCAAAGGGCGCAGAGGAGCTCCTTCGAGCACGGGTCGAAGAGTTGCAACTCGCGCCTGTGGACAGGGCACTGCGGCTCCGACTGCGGTGAGGCGTATGGCACCCACTGCACAATCAGAGAAGCGATGGGCACCACGTAGTGTTCGGGGTCTCTAAAGAGAATGGCTGAGTTGCTGAGCATAAAGCAGCTGTTAAAGTTCCGGTTACTCTCGAGCAAGCGCCGTGCCTCGAGCTCGGTGTCGGCGAACAGCATGTTGCCAGGAGCAGCTTCGTAGAGGATGATTGGCGTGTTCACGACACCCTCTGACATTTCGTCGGCGCTCGTGAGGCTCGCGAGCTTTTCCCCATCGCTGTTGCGCAGCCGCAGCTGAGGATAGAAGTAAGGGTTCGGCATCACACCTTTTGTCGCGACGTAGATAGAGCTGCTGCTCCGCAGGCCGGTAGCGGCGGAGCGGTCCGCCTTGAATGCTCGGATACGACTAATCTTCTGCACCTTACCATAATACTGCTGAGGGCAGAGAATCGACAAGAAGTCCTCTGCGATTCGGTCGCGTGAGGCAGAAGTGAGCGCCTCCGGTGTAAAGGCAAGTTCTCTCAGCTGTGCGCCACCTAGCTCTTCTGAGGTGTCTACAAGGTCATCTTTACCGGTCGCTGCCACCCGCTGCGATGGCGTGCGGAGTTGCGTGTGGTCCACCGCCGCAGGCAAGGCACTCGCTTGAGAACCAGGAACGGAATATGACTGCAGCGACGCCGAGCTCCTCGACATGTTGCCCACATCGCTGGACTTCGATCGGTGGGGGTGATGATGCTTGCGTCTATGCTTGCGCGACGACTTGTCGTCCCCCGGCGACGCGCTATGGCCTTTGCGCTTCTTTTTCCCTCCCCCTTTGCTACCCTCTTCCTTTGAGCGGTGCCTGTGCACGCTCCCTTCCTGCTCCACAGGTGCAACTGTACCTACGCCAGACGATGGCGAGCACGGCGACGCCATCGCCGTTGGCGCACTGCTGCTGTACGGCTTCATCACCGTTGGGAGCGCCGTGGCCTCGTCGGGATCTTCGCGGAGGGAGAGCGAGGAGGACGAGGAGTCCGACGGGGAAATGCGGCGCAGCTCCGCTCCCGCCGCGCCAGCCTGCGTCGTTTCCGGTGGCATCGCCGATGGCGCCTCCTCAAACTGGATGTCGGCGGAGTCATCTATGTTGTCCTCCTCCTCCTCGAAGGTGAACTCGTCGCTGCCCGACTTGTGCATCTTCACTGGCACATCGCCTCGGGGTAGCGTGGCAGCCGATGTCTGCTGGTTGCGCCCGGGAGGCGTGCGGTAGGGGACCTCGTCTACCTTCACGATGGTGCCACCGGATCGTACCGGCGTCGGCTGTGGAAGTTGCTGTTGCGGCCCTGGAAAGGATTTGGGCCCGACAGAAACGTTCGTGTTCTGCGGAGGGATCAGTGGCGCCGTGGTGCGCGACGTCAGCGCTGCCGGTGCCCCTCCCAGGCTCAAGCCTCCCATTGACTTGATCAGCATCTTTGGCGGAGACTTCGCCGGCAGAGACGGGCTAAGGTGGCCAGGTAGCGTCTTGCTCGCAGGATGAACGGGTCCTCCAACGGTGGGCGGACTCACAAGCACCTTTACACCGTTTGGCAGAATGCGAAACACGGACGCGTTGGTGGGTGACACCGAGCGCGACGGGATCAGCGAAGGGCTCGTCGCTGAGTGTCTTGCCTCCTCTGGCGACACTGGCCGCGAGCCTGGAGGCGGTGGCCCACTAATCAACTTCGCTCCTGGCGGCAGCATCTTCATTGGGGTCTTTGCAGTCATTCCCGGTGGGAGCGGAGGCGTGTTATCATGCGACAGCGACGGCGGCGTGCTGCTCAGCGGCGGCGACGCCATGTGCACCGTGCCTGGTGGTGGGGAGCTGTACATGATCTTGAATCCAGGAGGTGGCGCCCCGACAATAGTTTTCGCGCCTGGTGGCGGCGGTCCGACAATGATCTTAGCGCCTGGCGGTGGCTGCCCCATTATTTTCATCCCGGGGGTTGGTGACTGACTCCTGCCAGGAGTTGGGGAAATGGAGCTGGGTCGAGAAAAGTTGGGCGATCCATCCGTGCCCGTCATAACTTTTAAAACGGCATTCGGCGGTGGGCCCTTCAAGATCTTGGCGCCGGGAGGAAGGGCCCCCTTAACGGGCATTCCTGGCGGCATTGGACCTCCGGGCGCCGGCACCGACTTGGGCCCTACGACCATCCCCTCTGGTAGCGCTACTGACATGCCTGCATGCGTCACAGACATCTCCGGCGTCGCATTACCGTCCCCGGATTCCTCGCTGACTGCCGCGCTCGCTGCCTTGTTTCGCTTGCGAATTTGCCAGGGATCCATGTGACTGAAGCCCTTCTTGATGCCCTTGAGCATGGCTGCAGCGGATGCGGATGAGACCACAAACGAAGCCAGTGGGCGCCTAGCAGAAGAAAGCCGTACCAATGTCGTCCGCTGTGGTGCACGACGGATGGGTGGCGTGAGGGGATGGGAGGGATATGCAGTGATGAACGCTGACAGATAAACAGACGCACAAAAAAGAAGAAGGAAGGCACGTAGCAAGCAAGCGTGTAGCAGATGGCAACCCGAGCACGGAGACGAGGAGGGACCCAACACAGTTAGAATAATAGCAAGGGAAAGGCGCACGTCCGCACACAATGAAAAGAGTAATTCTAGGGCTGAACTGCTGCTCTGCAGCCTTGCGGAAACGGACCGCACCGGTCACAACGTCGTTGTCACCTCTAACAAGCACAGAGACGTCCAAAACAAACACGAGGGAGAGAGACCGAGAGAGAGAGAGCAAGACTAGTCCGAAAGAAACAGGTACGATGGGTGAGACGGGAGGATGAGTACCACAAGGAAGGTGTGTCGATCTCCGGTTGCCTCCGCCAGCTCTGTGGCACATGTGGGGTGCACCCGATGCAGCTAGGGGATGGGAAGAAGAGCTACACAGATGGAGAGAGCACACGTCTGTGCAGATGAATCTCTCTCTAAGCCTTGACGACTGACACGGCCAACTTGCTTTCCTTCGCTTTGTGCGGTGAGGGGTGCGTCTTTCGGAAAACCCACGTTTGCACCACAAACAAACAGGGATGGGAATTATGATGCGTCTCCTCCTGCGCTCTCTTGGGCCGCAGTTCACCGGTGGCTACGTGTCGTCGTTGTCCTTTGTGGTGCAGTCGAGAGGAGCGTCGATGGGGAGGGGGGGGGGGCATTGTTTTTTTATTGAGGTGTACAAAGAGGAAGGGGAAGGGTCATCAAGTCTGTGAGCAATACGGCAGCGCCAGTGGTAGAGAGCTAGAGCATCGTCGACCTTTCTCGCATGTCGATGATTCGGTACGGTAGTACCCAGCCTTGTGACCCGCCATCATAAGAATGAAAGAGTGCGGCCAGAGCGGCGAGACACAAGAGCAGGAAGGAGGGGGCGGGGGATGCAGCAAACATCCCCTGGGCTACTACGCCACTGCCCCACCTATATAAGTGGCGTAGTGTCTGTGTTTCCTATCGTGTTTCTTTGCGAATCGACATCTCACGTGGCAGTCCAACGTCCAACACGTTCCCCTCACAAGTAAACGCACCCACATGGGCAACACGACGGTGGCGGAACGCCCAAATAAGACGTTGCACCCCAACCCCCCAAATACCCGAAGGAAGAGCCAGCGGACTATCATGTCATGGAGAAGTGAGACCGCCATGTCCGCGGAGCAATGGCGGCCCCGACCCACACAAATTCGCCAAAATATGAACACACAAACACACGTATATATATATATACACCCGCCCGTACGTGTGCGCTCAACCGTCATCTTCGTCCTCCATGATGGGCTCCTCCTCGAACTCGCTAATCCCGTCAATGCGGGCCAAGTGTTCATTGAACAGAAGTTGACTCGTCGACGCGGTCTTGGCCTGCGTGATGGTCTCTGCCATGCGCCCCATGGATGCGATGTGCTGCGTCAGCGGGGTCTGCCGCTGCACGGCGAAGGCGCGAGCGGACTCCGTCCATGCACAATGCTCTGTTAGGTGAGCAAGGTGGGTATCGTTCAGATTCTCATTTGCGGCCGCACCGACGAGAAGCGGCATCGCACGGCGACCATTAACGCGCATCATCTCCTCCTTCACAAACGCCAAATTGAGCTTCTCCTTTGTCACCTGCGTCGCCGCCCAGAGAGTGCCGTGGCTGCGCATTACTTGGTGAAACATGGACATCTGAGCCAAGCGCTTTGCGTAGATATCGTTCATTATTGCTATCGTATGTGTGCGTGTGCGTGTGTGTATTCGGGGTCGCCTGACCTTGTGGGGATACAGATGACGTATGCAGCGGACGATCGAAGAAAAAGGGGTGAGGGCAGAGAAGCGTACAGCCCAGTCACAGAGACGACGTGGGAAAGACACAGAGAGATGCTCTTGCCGTCCCCACGACAAGGAGTCGCCTGCGACTGTCAAATCACTGACCTCTGAGTGGGCCGTAGCGTTGTCGCAGCCAACAAGAGAACAACAACAAAACGAAATTGATGAGGAGAGGGCCGAAGGAGGTGAAGAGATGCACAAGGCGGCGGAGGAGGCGGTGGGAAGAGCCAAGTAAAGTTTGAGAGTCTGTGGCCGGTGAAAAAGAAACGCGTGTCGTGGAGCATCGGGTACTCATCCGACACACACAGCGGTCCCGCGAGACAACCCCACAAAGCACCCTCAAGCGCTGCGGGTCTTTCCTTGTGTGCTTATGTGTGCAGTGCTGCTCGGCTCACTACAGAATTTCTCCGCACTCTCCCCCCGTCGCCTCTCCACGTCGTTCCCCTACATTTTGTGTGCTCGAGATGCGCTGCGAGAAGGGGGCGCTGACTACATCCGCAGCAGCACCCACAAGCGATTCCATGCACGTGGGAGGGAGGGAGGTTGGAGTTCGCCAGGGGAGAGATCAAGCGAGAGACGCTGACGAGCGCCTCTAAGCACACATCGCTTCGTGCCTCCCTCGACAAAACAAAAGAGTCCAATCGACAGCAAGACCCTCACGGAGAACGTCGCCTCAGTACGGGTCCGCCAGGACACGTCAGCAGCTGAAGCTCAACCGAAAACGCTGTCGTCACGCCTTGTGGCCGGCCTCGGACGACGACGACGCCGATATGCCTAGGTTGTCCAGCTTTTCCAAGCCAACATATGCGAAGCCAGCCTCGTGCAGCTCTTCCTCCGTCG
The DNA here is from genome assembly GCF_000234665.1 of Leishmania mexicana MHOM/GT/2001/U1103. Classification (NCBI taxonomy): domain Eukaryota; phylum Euglenozoa; class Kinetoplastea; order Trypanosomatida; family Trypanosomatidae; genus Leishmania; species Leishmania mexicana. The sequence continues at coordinate 555,969 of NC_018335.1, forward strand.
CCTTTTCATCCCTGGCGTAGTCTGGTACGGGTGACACCGTGGTCGTCGATGTTATTTTCAGTGGGTCGTTCTTCATGTAGGCGAAAGAGCGCATCTCCCAGTAGAGGATCATCACAAAGAAGAGACTCGACACCTTGAAGAGCGACCAGCTCCAGTCCCGGTTGTACCCAAAGACATCGAAAAACGGTACCCTTTCACGAGACTCGAAGCGCTTGTCCTGCCAGTGTGGCTTTTCGGGGTCGATCTGGGCAAGGTCATCGCTGTCGTACAACCGCGCGTCCACCATGTGCCGCCCCGTTGAGCCTGTGTCCACATACGGCTTTGGCGGGAGCGGCGTGCGCTTTTTACGCCGCATCAAGCGGCTGAGCCACTTCATTGCTGCCATGAAAAAATAGATGTGCCAGACAGCGGCTGCCGAGAATCCAAAGCACAAAATCAAAGGAGCGTGACGCAGAGTAACCGCAGTCAAAGAGAGCCAACAACTTCGACTACACTAAAAGGATGCTGCCAGGGGAAGGGCACGCGATGGACGCCGTAGTGGGATGCAGCTCGCAGTATCACCCCACGAGCCTGCCGATGAGGTGCTTGCCACACAACTGGCGGTCTTCCAGAGAATGACACAGGCTCCCCAGTCTGGAGCGCCGCGCGTGAGGCGGCGACTTCGCCACAAGGGCCACGAAAAAAAAGAGAGAGCGTCGGAAGGTATAAGAAATAAAGACTCCGTGTAGCGGGCGTGAGACACCACACCAGCTAGTGAGTCAGTCACCAACAGCTGAGCACTCTGACGCTCGCCTCATCCACGGTGTGCGCGAAAAAAAAAGAAAAAAATCAGGAGAGGGAACGGTATCTGATGCAAGGAGGCAAAGCTTCCACAACGACGGCCTCGAACGTTACCACAAGTTGGCACCTTCGTGGTGGGGTGTGGGCATTTTCCCTCGTCATTATGTTTTTTTTTCTTGTTATTTCGTTTTGTTTCGCGCACCGCTGCGCTGCACGGCTACCTCTCCTTGTGCTTCATGTTTTCTGTGCGAGTCTTCGGATCTTAAACGTGGTGGCGCGCAGAGGGCATCTCAGACTTTCCTCCTCGTTTCCCTGTTTTCCTCTGCCTATACAAATGATGGCCCTGCACAGGTGTGGGTTCTGCTCTTCACCGTTTTCTCATACCCGCTGGAGACACCAGTCCCGCTCGACAAGGCGCTCCATCAGCAGGGCACATCTGTGTGCGGCCCTCAAATCCACGCCATCCACCAAATATACATTTGCGAGAGGTTGTTCAGGTCGGAGGAGTGGTGGATAAGCTTCGCCACCTGGCTCTCCACATTCAGTGACAGCGTGTCACGCTGAGCAGGAACCGAGTACAAGTCGAGAAACCCATCAAGCCGACGTGCTACACGCTCCATGAGCTGCTTCGGGCCGTTCGACGAGTGAGAGCGACTGCTCTGCCGCCGCCACTCGATCAGTGGCTCGTGGAGCAGCGTCTCGATGATGGACATGACGGCACTTTTGTTCTTCATCTCGCACCTCAGAGCCACCTCGCACGTGGCCTGGAAAGGACCGTATGCGCCAAGCACACCCATCACGTCCGTCAGGTTCTGCGTGAGTCGGAAGCGCACCTGCTCCGGCACCTCCAGCTTCTCACCCTTATCGAACATGCACGCAAAGTCGACGTGCATCAGCTCGCCACGCTCCATGTCAATCATCAAGTTCTCTGCGTGTCGGTCACCGAGTCCCACAATGTGGCCAGCGATGCTCCAGAGTGCTGTGGACTGTGTGAAAAGCGTGCGTGCCTCGTACCAGCTCTGGTTACTCGCAAAAGTCCGGTCCAGCCACTGGTGCATTACGGGCGGCGCCTCGGGCAGGATGTACTTGGTGAACAGCTCCATCTTGCTCATCTTCTTCTCATCCACGAGGGCCATCCACTTCTTGACGGAGGAGATGTGCACGCCAGAGCGGTCCAATGCGTAGCACTCCATCGCCACCTTGGCCAGCGGTGTCGTATCGTTGAGCCACTCAATCACGGCGCAGTCGTCGCTGAGAGCCGTGATGGAGTAGCGCCGTAGCGAGAAGCGCTTCCGCTTCGCCTCCGGGTCGGAGAGGAAGAAAGAGTTCATGAGCGCCGCCACCTCCATCATACGGATGTCCTTGCGAGGTTCATCCTTCGCCTTGCACAGGAACGACATCTCACAACCGTCGTTCGTGTGCACCCAAATGCGCTTCGGCTTCTGCAGCGACCGCATGATAACCACACGATCGTCGAAGTGATCAAAGCACGGCGCCGTGGGAAATACGTCTTCGCTGGAGCTCGCGCGAATGTCCGGGGTCAAGTTCGATAGCACGGGCACAATAAACTTCGCCGCGGCGAGCATTGGGGTAATCTTCTGTACGGGGCTGAGCTGAGTGAGCCCCTTCTCTTTTGGAAAAAGGTTGGCAGAGCAGTTGCAGATGGTCAACAGCGTGTCGCAGAGGATCTTTGCGTGCCGCAGCACCCGTTCATTGCGAGGGTTGTCGGCGAACGGTTTGATGATCTGCGTCTCCACCACCTCTTTGGGCCCCTCCTTGCTGAGCGCCATGGGGAGCACCAGCCAGAGGCACTGCTGCGGAAAATGATCCATAAGGTGTAAGACGATGTCCGTCAAGACGTTGCGCACCGCTGTCACCGGATGCCCGAGGCGGGAAAGAAGCTGCGGCAGTGCCGTCATCACCACAGCTGGAGGGATGACCGGCCGCACCGTGCTCAGCACAAACTCGCGAATTTGATTGTTCATCTCCCCCAGGATCGCCGAGGTAGTGCCGTCCAACTTGCTAACCGTCGTGCTCAGCAGGCCGCCGAGAAACACGGCGCTGTCGAGCCACAAGGTGAGCATGCGCGGCAGCGATACCGACGCCTTCTCGACCCCGCGCAGTAGAGCCTCGCCGAAGTGGACGATGGCGCGTGTCGCACACCTTTGGATAGAGTCCACCATCTCCTTCTGATGCTGCAGTGCCGCGTTATACATGGCCGCCGCCGACACGTTTGCGGTACCGCTCGATGTCGGTGACGTGGCCGCCGCCGTTAGCTGGGCTGCAGCGCCTTCGCTTGCGTTGCTGGCGAGGGTATGTAGATGGTCGTAGAAGAGTGCCATTTGATGATGAACCAGCTCCGACTTGCGGTCCAGCTCGCGTGCCTTCTCGTACTCGGCAAAGATATGCTCCGGCCGCTCCGAGCCTGTCTCAATCAGCCAGTTCGTGAGCAATATCTGCAGCTGCGCGCGGGTGGTGGCAGGGATACGCGCATCAGCCACGCACTCGCGCGCGAACTCCATCGCTGGTGTTGGCGACTGTGTATCGTGCAGCAGGTTCGCCACCAGGACGTAGTAGCTCGTCGCCGTCACGTGCTCGTGGCACTCGAAAGCCGCTTGGCGGGCCGCTGTCAGGGCAGCCTCTCCGAGACCGCCGTTGCGCAGAAGCTCGGACTGCTTCAGCCACGTCTCCGCCACCTTCTGCGGCATGTCTAACTCGCGGTAGACCAGGCGATGAAGCGCAAGAAGCGGCTCGCGGGCCGCGATGGTGTCCTCTATGTAGGACTCCCGTCGTGACAAGAGGCTCGCGATTTCCTCCTTCACCGATGATGGCAGAAGCGGTGCAGCCAGTTTCATCATTGGTGCACTCGACTGGGACGCGTCGGAGCCGTCCCCGGCGCAGTGGTGTCCGCTGCCGTTTGTCATAAAGGCTTTGGCGCACAGCTCCGACACGGCATCCACATCGCCGAGTGCATGCAAGAGAAGCGTGACGGTATAGCCCTGTGCCGTCAGGTCCTCCTGGCACGGCGTACGAACCAGAGGCACCACCTTGGCACGCTCGTTGTCGGTTATGCATCGTACAAAGGCAAGAGAGCCGTTTCCTGACAGGGCTCGCTGGAGATACGCTGCGGGCATGGCGAGGCTCACCGACAGACCCCCGTCAGACCCCGTTGCAGGCGTCCCCGAGCTCATCGGCGCAGTGACGGCGCTAGTGGCTGTGCTTGACGGCAGGAGCGTGTCCCACTGGCCAAGTCGCCACGCTGCCTCGTTCGCGTACGCCTGCACGTGGTAGCGCAGCTGGGCAACGTCGCTGACCCCCGCTTCTCCTCCTGGTGCCTCACTCGCCATCTGTGAAAAGGTCGACCTGCCCTTGAGGGCGGCACATGACAGGTAGTCCGTCGCCTCGAACCCTCGCACGTCCCCATCGGATACCGGTGCGGAAGCTAGCAGCGAGGCTGCGTAGCGCGAGGTCATGTAGAGCTCCCCCAGTTCATTCATGCAGTGCAGCGCCGTCAGCTGGTGCTGCCCGCTGTGCGGGCGATGCTGCAAGACCAGCTCGGAGCTCCCCAGTGCGGACAGCCAGTCCCCGTTGTTCTCGAAGGAGAAGGCCGTGTCTTCCAACGAGAGCCCAGGTGAGGCGCGGTGGATGGAGCGGGAGGATTCGCGATCGTTCAGCGCCGCAAAAATGCGCTGCAGCGGCACCGCTGCTATGACGGACGCCAGCGCAGGAATGCGGCGTTGACTCTCGACGCTGCGGAGTGCCCGTATGTGGCTGCCAATGCGGAGGGCAGCACGGCAGCGTAGCGGCCACGGGATGCCGCGCAGGAAGTCGGCATACATCTCGGCAAGGCGGATGCACAGGCTCTCCGTCTGCTCTTGTGGCTCGAAGACACACGTGATGCGTCCACGATTACGCAGCAGCGTCCACCGCAGCTGCTCTACGTCCTCCAGAAGACTGAGCACGGTGTGCGCGTGCTCGCGCGGCTCCTCCTGTGACACGCTCTCAGGATTCGCCTCGTAGATGCTCTGCGACCGGAGCGACAAGGCGCCGACGTTCGGCCCCCCGGCGGCGGCCTCGAGTACCGCTTTCACCTCGTGCTCGATGTATTGGACGTCCTCCACCTTGCCGGTTTCCAGAATATGCACCACCAGGTACGGCAGTAAGTAAAGCACGAGAGAGGCATTCTTCTTGGCGACGTTCCGCAGCGGTTGCACCATCTCGGCGAACCAGCCCTCACAAGACATGACCAGATGGTTAAAAAAGGCGAAAAGCCAGCGCCGATACCCGAGCGACGGCGTGTACTCAGGCGTGCGGAGGCGCGTCTGCCAGTTCACTGTAAGCGAGTACCGCGTTGTCGTGAACCCGCCCAGGAGCTGCTTCACATGCGGCGTCAGACGCATCCACCAGATATACCGGTCGAGTTCGTCGACGTGCACAACATCCTCGCGGCGCAGCTCGACGCCCTTGTGCTGAAGGCGCTCCTGCCGAGTCGAGGCGCGAATCAGCTCCTGCACCGCGAAGGCGATGCAGTTGTGCAGCACGGGGTCTGCTGTGCTTGCGAAAACCCGCGGGAAGTAGTCCCTCAGCAATGTGAACGAGAACTTGCGCCAGTTCAGAACCGTCTCCGCGTCCAGGTAGAAGGACTGCGTCCACGTCATCCGGTTCCACGCGTCGACAGCAGACGCCGAGGAAAGGGCCAATGAGCTTCGCCGCTCGTCATCGGCCATCTTAGTGGCGGGCCGCGCGCCGGTTGGCACTGCCGCATTCGGCGCAGTGACGGCTCCGAGAATGCTAATGCACCGCATGGCGTACAGGGCGCTGTCAGAGTCGGCCTCCGTGCATCGTAGCAGTGTCTGCAGGACCTCTGGGTGGTCGGCGGCCGCGTGAGAGAGCTGGCGCCGCGTTGCTTCATCTGCAGCGCAGAGGTACTGGTAGAGGGCGCGGACAAACACGGTGCTCGACTGCAGCGAGCCGGATCGCATGACAGATGCAAACCCCACGAGGAGAACGTGCGCGCTGTCTCGGCGACCCTCCTGCGATCGTTGCACAGCTTCGGCGCAGCCGGAGTGTCGAGAGTGAAGAGTGGCACGCACCAGTTCGCTGAAGGTTCCGAGAACCACCTTGTACGAGTCCCAAAACTCCGCCGCCTCCGTGCGCGTGTACAGGTAGCGGAGTGCACAGAGCAAGAGTCCCTTCGACTCACTCTCGAGGGCAGCGTGCTGCTCGAGGCTCACGAGGCTCAACACGATGACGGCGGCCGACTCCGCGAGGTACTCGTCAGTGCAGGCGCAGATCAACTCTCTCCACACAATGCACACCGATGGGAGAAGGCTGGGAAAGCGGGCGCAGTGGCCCAGTAGCGTTGGCAGCATCAGCGCGATCGGCGTCGTCTGCGGACCCATAAAGCGAATAAAGGATGCCAAGCCAAGCAGCCATCGGCGCCGCGTGCGGAGCGACCCAGGTGGGGCCACGCTTGCTTCCTCCTCGTCGGCCGCGCCGGCGCCCTCGTTGAGGTAGGCAACCGCAGGTTCGATGCGAATGGCCTTGTAGACGGCATCCAGCACGGCAAACATGTTCTTGCGTAGCTCCTCCGCGGCTACTGCGCGCACCACCGGTTTTCGCAGCGAGTTCTCCACCCCGGCAGCTGTTTCGGCCGCCTCGCCCAGCGTTACCAGCTGCTCAAGTGCCCGCTCGAACACCGAAAACGCTATACCATCGAGTACCTCCTTGCTGGCCGACGCGTCATCTGCGTCCTCCTCCGCCGCGTGCCACTCGCCGGTGGTCCTGTGCTGTGGTGGTGACCCGCTTGGGTCTTCGACGCCCGCTGCTTCTGCACCATGACCCCCTTCCGCCCTGTCGCAGACAAAGAGTGAATCCGCTAACCCTCCCACAACAGCAAGAGGGGCGTGCAGGGATACAGCCCCGCTCAGGCGCCGTCGGCGATCTCGCCCACTGCGACACCTGCGGTCGTGCGCCAGCATCTGAGCATCAGCCTCGAGGGACACAATGTGAAACGCAACAAAGTGGATCGTCGACCGTACCATCGCAGGCACGTCCTTGACACTCTTCTTGGCATAGCTCGCCGCCTCTGCAAGGTAGAGCATTTGTTTCGCGACGGGCTTGCTGCCACACTCGTAGAGGGCGTACGCCAGCGCCCCCGCGGCGGCTCTCCAGTCAGCGATCTTTTCTTGGTCCATGAGGTGCTTCAGCTTCGCTCGTGTGGCGCCGTCGCCGGGCACAACGGTGGGAATCGTGGCTGTGGCTGTTACGGTTCCACCACCAGCTTGGTCCGCACCTGCCGAGATGACATAGCGCCCCAAGACATCCAGCGACGATGTCAGGATTACCTTCATATCGCGGTCTTCCTTGTCCACGATAGCCTTAAAAAAGGACGAAAACACAAATGGCCGTTCGCGGAAGCGCAGGAGATCGGTGGCCGACCACGAAAACAGCGCCATCACACCCCGTGCCGTCTCAAGGCACAGGCCCATGACAGCCAACGCGGTGTCGTTGTGCGCGGGGCGTACACTGTGATACACCGCGTAGAGGTCGAAGCAGAGGCACAACCACGCATGTCCCTCCTGCGTTACTCGTTCAGAGGCGGCCATGCAGTCCTCCTGCACCGCTGCAGACTCATCTGTGAGTGACAGCCGCTGCTCCCTGTCCGGCTTATCAACTGCTGTTGCTCGCGCATCACTTGAGCGCTGGAAAAAACGTCGGCCAAACCACAGCAGCTGAAGGGCCTGTGCGCCGCATTCGGCGATGTATGTAGTGTCGCCCTCTCGCCTCGCTGACAGCACCGATGACAAGAGCCGCTCAGTCCCAGAGAGCCGCACTAGCAGCAGCGTCGGCATCGCAGAATCGCCCGCTTCGCGTTCCAGGCACGCCAATTGCGGGCTCCACAGCACCAGTTCGCGCAGTGCGCAGTATGTGATAGTGTCCGTTACATTGTACGCGCCCACTGTTGTGAGGCTGAAGAGCTCCTTCACGTCGATCCCCGAAAAAGGAGGGGACAGCGCAAGGGAGGTGTACACCAGAGAAAGCACCGCGCACTCGAGGGCGCTTGCGTGGTTGTGCATCCTACCCGCCGCTCGCTGAATAGAACGACCATCCTCGTTTTGCACGTCGTCTGCGTCAAGGGACGCGCCTCGATGCTTTGCTTCACACACAAGGTGCCGGGTGAAAGCGAGAAGAGCGGGCAAGAGTTTCGACCGGTTCAGCTGCACAATCTTTTCCAGCTGCTTCGTTTTCGAGATCGACGGCTGCGATAGGTTAGAGGCCTGCGGTGCACCACCCAGAGCTGAGTTAGCCGAAGCCTTTCCTGTCTTCGAGCTGAGGGTGGCGCCGCTCGCTGCTGTCATTCGGTGTCGATGCGGCTTCTTCGCTTCCTCGTTCTCTTCTGAAACGCCGGCCGCGTTATCGTCACCGTCCACGTCCACGACCGTCGCCGCCTGTGCCAGAGGTCGCTTCGTAGTGCTACTCCGTTCACAGATCGGTGCTACACCAGCCAAGGCGCCTTTTCGCTCCTTGCCAGTTTCAGAACCAGCGATGGCAGCGAACCGGTACTTGGCGTCCAGCAACAGCACGAAGATGCTAGTGACATGGCGAAAGAGGCTGCCCAAACCGAATATGGCCCCGCTAGCATCCGTATACGTGCCGACATCGTCGTTATTCATGCAGCGCCACCACAGCGCGTCGCACTGGAGTGTTGTGAGAAGCGTGCTCAGGGTCTGAAGCAGTTGCACAACAACGGGAAAATGACTCGCAATCGACTCGTACGCACGCCGCAGGCGTGCCAGCATCTGCCCACTGCCCGCCGCGGCACCAGGTAGAGCTTTAGGGGCGGAGGAATGCGAAGTGGACAGAGATGTCGATGCACCACCTCCCAACATCCTCTCCGCCAGCGCGCACTCAAGTGCTTCGGCGAGTCCAGCGGCTCGACACAGAAACAACTCGGCTGTTTTCGCCGATGTCGCGGTGTGCGGTGGGAGCGCCAGCAGTCGCCGAGTCCATCCAAGCCCTGAGCCTGAACGAAAAAGGGACGCAGCGGTCTCTCGATCCAGCATGTGCCACAGCGGTGGAGCGACCTCCAGAGCCGCATAACTCCCGTTGTGTCGAGAGGAAATACTGTTATCCAGCTCCTGCATGACGCGCGCCACAGTGTCCGCCTTGCGAACCTCTCCATTCTCCGAGTCTACTGGAAAGGCGTGCACCAGGATAATGATGGCTTGCACGAGGAGGCTGTAAGACGGCGCCTCGTGGTGCTGCATCACCTGCAGCGTCTCGGCCAGAGCATTCTGAAAGGCTGCGGCGTCGCACTGGACCATCGATGAGGACACCTTGAGACGTGCCTGAACTGCGAGTGCGTTAGCCTCTAGCAAACGGTAGGCGGAGACGTCAACACAGTTCTTCGCGCGGTCCACTACCTCCGCGACGCAGGTAGTCAGTGTTTGCACGTTAAAGAAGGATAGGATTCGGCTCGGCAGAAAGGCCAACTCCGCTTCCACCGCAAACGGCGGTAACTGCGCGCACAGTAGCGAGGCCGCCAACGACGAGAGAGGCAGCTCACTCACCAGAAGCTGCAACTGGTGGTTGTACGCCGCGAGCAGCTCTGGTTCGCCCGTTTGCGTTAGCCCTGCGAACGCGCTTGTCTGCACCACCGTGCTGCGAAACACCCTCTCACATAGCCGTACCCACTGTTGCAGCGTGACCATGGCGGAAACACTGCTCTGTGTGCTGGACGTGGTATTTGTAACGATACCGCCCACGGCCCTACTAGGACTGGTGTATAACTCCCCGCACCACTGCACCCCCACTTCCCACATCTGCGCGAGACACTCCGTCACCGCGTCTTGGCCATCAGGCCCCGCTCCACCACGGTGATACGCCGCGACCACGAGCGAGTCAAGCTCCGCCGTGCTGAGGCGCCGGCACCAATCGAACAGCGCCTTTTCCGCCACTGTTATGTTGAAGATGGACGAACACGTTTGTGCCCCTCGACGGTTCCACTGAGCAGCCAAGACAGACAAAATGAGAGGCCCCTGTAAGTGCGGAAGCAGGCGACGATCCACTACCGCGAAGTAGCAAAGAGTGTGCCACGCAGCATCGTGCTGCGCACGGTTCACTACGCCACCCTCAGCGCCGGGGACTGCGCTGGAGACGAGGTGGCAGGCGACATCACAGAGAAGACCCACGCGGTCGGGGGAAAGCGAAAGAAGCAGGCGTTCTTCGCTGAGACGCACTACCAGATGCAACAGGCAGGCCTGAATACAGCGCGCCTCGTACAGGGTCTCCACGCAGGTGTAAGTGGAGAACATCTCCTGAAGCCGCCGCGTTTTGCCTCCCACGCCCGATGCCGAGTTTGGCAAAGCGAAAGACGGCAGTGAGCTTTCCGTCTGCGACAACAGCGCCGCTGAGGGTTCAATAGAGAGCCGGAGGAATAGCGCGCTCTCCGTCTCCGCCGCAGAGCCGTTGAAGTGCGCCGTGACCTCCGAGAGCAGCTCAAAGGCGACGTTAATGAGTTGCGCAAAGATGTCGCTCTCACCGCGGTGCAGTGCCCGTGACACAAAAAGGAAGCCCTCGAGAAGCCTCTCCGACGTGTCCTTCCATGGCCGCAGCCGAGGGTCGTTCAGCACTGCCAGTACGCCAAACAGAGTGAGGCAGCCGTGAAGCGCGGCGGCTGGGCAGACAACCGTGAAACGCAAGAGAACCAAGTATAGCCGAAGCGCAATTGAAACGTGGGCTGCGTCCCTGCCGTATTGGCGGCGATGATAAACGTCGAAGAGCGCCCCGCCGATCTTCCACTGATGCGCCACAGACGGGGAGGCGAGGAAGAGGAAGGTGCGTAGCCGCCCCAGCAAGTTCCACAGAGTCTGCGTGACGACCTCTGACACCTTCGTTTCGGGAGAGAGGTTGCTACTAAGCTGGAACTGAAGTGCCTTGATCTGTTCGCCAATGTCAGCCAACTCATCGCGGATGCCAGCGCTGTCGTGTCTGCTGTTATTGCTGGCTGACATGACACTCCTCTCCGTGCGCTGCCGCACAGCCGCGGGCTCGAGGCGCTCTTCGTCAGTGACAGCTTCCATAGAAACTGATCGCTCTCCAGAGCGATGGTGGCTAGCGCTTTCTGCGATCGGAGAAAAAAAAAGACAGAGACAGTGATGCGTTCACCGAGAAACGCCAATGGAGAATCCCCAGCACGGACCCGAGAGCCACGAATGCGAGCAGCAGCAGCAGCAGCAGCAGCAGCAGCAGCAGCGGGAGGGGAGGTAGTAAGCTGGTCAAGAACGCTCAACTGTGTCACTGAGGTCAAATAATCGCGGGCCAAGTGCGTCTCTTTATGATGCCGTCGGCACTCCCTCACTACAGAAGTGACGAGGAAGACGGTGGTGCGGCGAGGGCGGTGGCTCAGGTGTCAACTGGTCTCCTTCCTGAGCACAAGAGCAAGCACTTCAGAGCAACGCCGCAGCGCATCACACACACACACCCACACACACATACACAGATAGATATATAGATAGATAGGTAGATATCTCTATCTATGTATTAGATGGACCAAGGGAAACGAACACGATGACGATATCGAACAAGAGAGGCGGGAGGAGGAGGAGGAGGAGGAGAACACGCCTCTTTACAGTCCGGTGATAGCGCAGTTCTGCCCCAGGACACACGTGCCATAGACACATGTACAGACTCACACCGGGCAGAGGGAAGGAAGACTGTTGGGCGCCGTTGCCGTGTGTGGGATTAGGGAGGGGAGGAACCCTCCTCCGCTTCGTCGCGAACTTCTATGCTGGAAAACTGCAGAACGCCGCACCGCGGAATTTAAGGAGATCAGAAGCGAACGAGGCACAGAGAAGAGACGGGGGGAGGAAGGGGACAAGAGACTGACGGCAGATAGAGTTGTAAAAGCACGCAAGAACGCTCTTCCTTGTTCCGTTTCTTCTTTGGCGAAAACATAGCACTACCGCTGAAGGAAAGGACCCGTCCATCAGCAATCACGTTTGCGCGTGCACAAGCATGAATTTGTGTATCCGTTTACCCTCCGCCGCATACGCCTGCGGCACTGGAGAGAAGACGGAGAAGGTTGGGAAGAGGCGGTGGTGGTGGTGAGGGAAACTTACAATAACATGGGAGCAAGACGAGCACCGAAACCAAAAACGCCGAAGGGTGAAGATGTATATCTCCCGTGTTTTACATGGGCCCGTCACTGAGAACAACACGTGCCACCTTTCTAGTACCTTGAATGAACACTAAAGAGAAGCGGAAAGAGAAGAGATGCTCGGCGACTATCTACATGACACCGCCATGGCGGGATCGGCGAGTCGTTGCAGGCCCCGCAGTAGTCCCGCGCACCCGCATCTGTCCCTTTTCCTCTCGTCGCGATGCAACAAGGCGCCGTCTGTTTGTCAAGGTAGTCGTCCCACGCACGCGTACGCGCGCGCACACACACGTGGATGGCGCTGTTAAACGGATCATATCACAAGAGATTCTAACTTGTCGATGACGCCGTCATTCTCCCTCAGCAGTTCTTGCACCATCTTGACCGTCTCAATCTGTCTCTTGATGGCCGTCTCGAGAGCCTCCTGGGGCAAGTGCGACGGTTTCGTCTCGGTCTGCGGGTTAGCGAGCTCCTCCCACATGCGGACGATGCTCTGACCTTCGGTTCGCACATCCCGCTGCTCGTCGAGGTTCAGATTCAGCGAGTAGCCGCTCAGCTTTCCATTAAACTTCGCGGCCTCATCAAGGACAGCGAGGTGGGATTTCCGCCGTTGGGCGGGATCCATCGAGCTTGACTGTTTACGACAGAGGCTACTGGCTGGAGGAAGGGACAAGTTGCCTTGAGTAGGATTGGTCGAGAACGACGCTGCGACTTGGGAAGGGGAGCTGGCGAGCGAGGTGGCACTCTTCTGCTGCGGTGCTGAGGCCGCTTGTGCGGCCTTCTCCTGCTGCGCGTAGCCGACCCCAGCGGCCAGGTATTGAAGAAAGATATTGGTCTTCTCGGGCTCGCTGCCTGACACGATTTTTTTTGGATTGACGTCTATCTCCACCTTCATGATCTTGTTGATGTACTGGATGAGGGTCGTGAGATATTCGATCTTCTTCTCTTTTGTGTCCACCTTAGCCGAGTCGCGCAGCTCAGCTGGAATGATGTGATCGTAGGCCGCAAACCGCGCGTCAATACCGCAGACAATGTCGTGAATAAAACGGAACGGCGGTCTCTTCAGCAGTTTCGGGGTGAGCTCCGGCGAAGTAAGCTGCAGCGGCTGATACGCCGCAATAGTGGCGGACCAGAAGTCGACCTCGCCATTCATGTTCACTGAGGAGACCACAGAAGAGGAAGAAGCATACAAAAAAAGGAACCCAGGCTCCGAGCAATGAAAGTCAAGCGCACAGCACAGCGTGCCAATTCTCAGCCGCGTTCTGCACTTCGCCAGCAAGAGCGCACGAGTACGAACTGCGAAGCGTTGGTGCGTGTGAATGCTGCTCGCACCGAATAAAGACGAGTACGGTAGTGCAAAGAACACTGGTCCGACACGTGACTGCAACCAGCGGGAAAAAAAGGGAGGGAGGGAGGCAGTGGGTGAGGGAGCCTCAGGACGGAATGAAATGCAAATGTAATGCAGAAGAGCAGCATTCATCAACACAGATACACGTCAAATCTCCAGTCGCGCCTTGAGCCCCACCACCGACGATCGTTGTCGGTCTCGATGCGCCCACCCCCCCCAGTCCACAAGGAACACTTCGCCGCACATCTCTTCTTGGCATTTCCTTCCTCATTTCAATGGCTCTTTCGCATCTGTCAAGGCAACTCGGGGCGGGAGGGGGTGAGTGGTGACGAAGTTTCACTGTAGGTGTCCCCGTGAGCCGGTGAGGTGTTGTCCACCCTACCAGCGATACCACCATCACCGTTTCGCGAGCCCGACTCAGGTGCTGGTACATTAGACAGAAGCGATCCACGATGTGGTCGCCATGTCACGGCAGAGTGTGCTGCCGAGTCTCTTCTCTTCCGCCTCAACGTGGCGAAGAAAAGGTTCCCTTCCTCTTCGTTTTCCTTTCTTTCTGTGAACGGTGAGAGGCTTAAGTCCGGAAGTGTCTTACGTGGAAATAGGAAGGCAAGTACACAGCACATACCACGCACAGCACGCACTGACCAAACACGTGGAGTCGTTCGAGACGAGAAGGTGGCAAAGAGAGTGAGAGAAAAAAAATGAGGGTAGCGTGGGCCTCGATCCTACTCACCGCTTCCCCTTTTCCTCCCCCCAAATGTACACACACAGGTGCCTGCGCCTCGTCGAAGATGCACACCAATGCAGCCTCAACAAGGCCGCACGCAGGAACGACAGCACAGGGACGACGCGCTACATGCAGAAAAAAGCGAACAAGACCAACTCGCACACTCGTCTCTCTCCGCAACACACGCAGCCCAATGACCTGTGTGTGACGGCACTGAAGCTCGCAACGCGAGCTGCCTTATGTGCCACCCTCGCTCATCTATGTCGGCAAATTTTTCACGCTTGCCTCGTCTTGGGCTGGAGACGCGACCGTGGCTGTCCCCTGCGTGCTAGATGTCGGCGCGTCGGTGATGTGGTCGTGACCAGTGATTTGTTTGAACTCCTTCAGCCTACGCGTCTCGTCTGGAAGCCCGAGAACGGCGTTGAGCGAAAATCGACTTTTCAGCCGGCGCTGCTGTGGTTTGGGGAGCAGGCGGTTCACGGTGGCGTTGTGCGACACCGGGACAAAGAGGGTGCTGGCCCCGACGCCGAGCAGCTTCACACCCATGTTGCGAATCGCGAGGTGCGTGTCGTGGTTCCGCACCGACAGCCACGACTGAAACTCGGGGTTCTCCTTCTTGAGGTAGTTCATCTCGCGCAGCTTATTGACGATGGCGCAGACACTAAACGGGGCGTCCTTGCCCAGCCAGTGGTCCTGCAGCGCCTCGATGGGGGTGTAATGGGGGTAGAGTTGCTCATCGACGCCCAGCCAACCCTTCAAGGCATGCATGAAGCCGATTTCGTCCTCTGTCTTCACCTTTGCCGTCCGCATCAGCTGCGAAGGTCGGTAGAAGTCCCTCATCGGCCGGGCCAGCAGGCGGCGAATCGCTCGCAGCACAACAAAAGAGAAGCCGTGAGCCGAAATGGCAACCTCGTACGTCCCCTCTGGGTCCTTGAAGTCCAGCTCGCTGAACTCCGGATCCATGAGGAACGGGTGGTACCCCCACGTGCTCATGCCCTCCTTCTCCATGGATGCCTCGTACTCGTCCTTCTCTTCCTTCCGTTGAAACTTGTCGTACTTCTCGGGGGGGCGAAAGGCCACGTACACGTCGGATGTATAGCGAGACCGCTTACGGAAGGTGAGGTCGCGCGTGCAACCGACGCCGTCATCGAAGCGGATGGTGCGATGCACGTCTGAGCGACCGAGGCACGCCCCAACGGCGGCGAGGAGATCGGTAAAACCCTCCGAGTACGAGACGTCATTCCGTGCCGACCACACCAGGTCGCGCGTGCTGGTCTTCTTATCTGTAAAATAGAAGAGAATCGTGAAGAGCTCCTCGGGGCGGTGCTCGTCCAGTTCGATCACGCAGTCCATGCACTCGATCTCTTCACCCATCTCTTTCCACGTGAGGTGCTTTGGTGTCTTTGTGAACTTGCACTCAAACATGAGCTTGTGCTTCCACGCCTCCTCCTCCGCATATGGGACGAGTGCCTCCTCGACATTCTTGAGGTCTTCCATGATCTCGCTCTCGACATCATCGATGCGGCGGAAGTTAACCGTCTTCTTCGACTCGTCGAGCACCTCCTCTACGGACCATAGACCGGTCGCACGCAGGGGCCCGTAGTCTGGCACCATCGGGCCGTCCTGCGGTCGCGCCGCTGTTTTGATATTCTTCGTTGCCTCTGTTTCCGCTGTCACCTCGTGCTTCGAACTTGACGGGGACGACGACGATGACGCGTCGCGGCTCCCATTTCCTGGCTCGGCACGGGTACCGCTACTGCGTAATGGTACGGTCGCGTACCTTTTTCGCTCAGTGGTCAAGCCGGCTCCAGTGCTAACAGAGGACGCGGTAGCCGACGTTGCCACGCCAGTTGGTATCTTGTCAGCCTCGGTAACGATCGTGTGCGTGTACAGCCCATCAGTGCGATCTATCCCATTGGCCTTCTCACCGCTCCCTCGCTGTGACGCTGAGGATGCAAAAGAGGAGCCGCGTTTGGAGCTGACCATCCCCTCGGTGGCGCCACGCAGAGCCCCGTCACGCGCGTCGAGGTCGGCCGAGGATTTTGATGACAACGGCGGCGCAGGTGTGTCTGGCCCAGGTCGGGGTGGTGTGGACGATAATCCCGTCCAGTCGCTTTTGTGGCGGTCACCAGTGCTTCGAGAAAACGGGCGCGTGGCGAGCGTGATGGTTGTGTTGCGGGAAAGGCGGCGTTGCCCACGAAACAGCGACAGCACCGCGGCGGAAGCGCGCATGGTGAAGGCAGCCACCTCCCTCCAAGAACAATAACAACAAAAAACAAAAACGAAAACAATTTAAGCACGCGTGAGTTAGAGTAGCCAGGACCAAAGGAACGCTTATGGTGCACGCGATGGAGGCTGATGCAAGAGAACAGGGTGGATAAGAAACGCTCGTCTGCGAGAAGCACTCTTCCGCGCTTGGGGAGCAGGTTCACACGCACACAGAGGGAGCGGGAGCGGTAGTTCCTCGCTTGGTGGTGCGTCAGGAATACTACAGATGTAGTCGACGGAGGACAACGCACGGAAGTAGTAGTAGTCACGGGTAAAACGAAAGCTCTCCGGCAGACGACAGTGCAGCGTTCTCGAAGGGGTGCACAGTGCTTTCCCTCCAACATTAAAGGGAAAAAACAACTCCTCTTGACGCGAAACGGAGTTGGGGGAGATCTTCTACAGCACGGCACCTCGGTGGTGGTCGCCCTTCGCTGATTGGAGAACAGAGCACCACTCACATACCCACCAGATAAAACAAATAAAAAGAGAGCAGGTAGGGGTTCCACCGCCGAGTCGAAGTGAGGAGACCAGCGAGGAAAGGAGGAAGGGCGAAAACGAGAAGTGGCAGGCGGTGAGAAGGAGGTGCACAAGATTCACTAAGAGAGAATGGGCATGCATACCTTGGACAACAATGCGCAGGAGCGCGATACTGTGAATAGCCACACATAATCATTCCACAGGAAGCAGAAGGTGATCTGAGTGCGAAGGGTTGAGGCCACTATCATACCGTGGAACTGGAGTCCGTGCCTCGGACTCAACTTCGGGGCCGCTTCGGCATTGCTATCAAGGAAGAGGTGGTCGTAGCCCCGCACACAGCGTTGACCCGTCTTTGTTCTCCTTTTGTTTTGGTTTTCTTGCGCGGCAAGACGTCAGGGCATAGCACGGCAAAGAGCACCGAACATCAGTGGCCAGATAAGGAAGCACGAGGAGCCGAACAATGCGCTGAAAGTCTTCCCTATGCGTGATCGGCCCACACATAGTCATTCACATCCGTTTTCTTTTCCTTTTGTTTTCGCTCGCAACGCACAAGGTGGCATACACGCTCATCCCCAGTAGCAAGGAAATCTCGCCCTCACTCTCCTCAGTGTCCACATTTGACAGCATGCACGTGCCCGCATGCTCCTGTTCCCTCATCGTGGGCATGCGAATGAATTGGCCATTCCTCTCGATGAACACGCTCACTATTTTCGAGGCTCTTTCTCTGTCGATAATCCCAGCTTCCGTCTTACAGCGCATCTATGCAGACCAGCAGTCGCGCCAACCCATTCGGTAACCCAAGAAAAGGAAGGAAAAGCACTGCCGATGCGTCACGAGCCTTCAAAGTGTCCTGCATGCCACCCCCACCAGCACTCCAACATAAACGTTCGGAGACGAGAAACAGACTGGAAACACAAGAAGCGCCTCACAACAGAGAGACCAGCTACATAAAGGCTGCGGAAAAGACCCACGCTGCGCACAAGAGAAGGACGTCCGTGGGAAGGCCGGACGGTCGAGTCACTAAGCCTCTGTTCACCGCGCAACTTGAAAGTGATAAGCACGTCGATACTCATCATCATAACACACAAAACAAGCGGTCAAGTGCCAAAGTAGAGCAAAGGGCACCGCGCAGATATCCCAGTTGGAAAGCGGGGCTCCTCATCACCGACACTGATGACGATGACAGCAAGGTGCCGTCTTCTCGCACACATACACAGAGAAAAAGGAATGGTGCCATCACATCGTCTTCCCTCTCCCACCTTGTGCTCCCCTCCACAAAATAATAACCGCCAAAAAGATGCAAAGGCCAACGTCAACTAAACGGCGCAGGTGGCCGCAACCTGCGGCGGCGAAACACGGAGCGAGAGCGACACCCCATCACAGCCAAGGGAAAAATAATGGCCACGAGAAGAAGGACGCAGCCCCAGAGATACCCCATCTGCGATCCGTGCATGTTGAGGTATTCATAGCAGGACTTGAATGAGCGCGTTCCCTTGCCGCGCCCAGAGTACTCATGTTCCATTTTTCCCGTGCTAAAAAAAGATGTGGCAACAAAAACACACAAGAAACGACACACGCAAACAGGCCAGCAGCTGTGCACCTCTTTGCGCTCACTATGTTCACCCAAGTGTGTCGGCTTACCGTATAGAAGACTGTAATGAAACTAGTAGCCCATTTCTACGCACCACTGCGCTTGCCGAGCAGCAGTCAGAACGGGGCAGTTGGAGGGGACGAATCGTGCGTGCCGGTGTGTGTCGGGATCCCTACGAGCGCGTGAAGAAGAGATGTGGGAAAGAAGTGCCAACAAAAGGGGAGGTTACCAATACAGGCGTCGATAGTCAGATACACGAAAAGGCACCGATAATTATACACAAGCTCCTTGTCCCGTTTCGGGCCACGTAACACTCGTTGCCGATGGTCGCGTACGGATTCATAAGCGCACGCTTCTCGACATTTTCGAGGAGTTCTACGCCTCACAAGGCAAGATCCTGCATGCAAACGAGAGGCCGCCGTACACCTAAACTTGTCGTTTCGTTTTAATTGCAACGTGACCATTCTCTGCCGCACACGAGTTAAACGCCAGACACACACACACACATGCCTCAGCTCCTGTCACAGGCCCCCTCCCCCTCCCCATCGCGTCCGTGCGAGGCAGCGCTGCAACAGCCTTACAGCAAAGCACCGACCCAGCCCTCCGAGGCACGGCCTCGCCCTCAAAGTATACCCAGACGCCCGCTCCGCAGGGCCCCTCACAGCCGCGCCCATCATGCCCGTCGCCACCCCTCGTGCATCCCACATCGGGGGCGACACTCAGCCTCCCCACCACACCAGTAGACCGTGTGAGGGCCAGGGGGGAGGGAGGGGCAGGATACGTCCCAGCCGCGCTGGCACGCCGCCTAAAATCACATGGATGGCGCCACCCTGCTGACACGGTCGCGGGTCGCTGCGACGCCACGCCGTTCAGGGCATGACCGCCGACGTCAGCAGCGATGCATCGCGCAGACCCCCCTCCTTACGTCGTAGGTGCCTGGGCGCGTCACAACCAGATGTGGTCCCGCATTTGGCGGAGGATAGCAGGAGGGTGAGGGGTGAGGGGGGAGAGGGGAAGGCGGCTTGGCTTTCACACAAAGAGCGAGTGTAGTGGACTGTGTAATACGCCGCACGGAAGCGGCCCCATCTGGTCATCCAGGACACAGACGTCAAGCAGCATACATGAATGCGGGAGACAGACGTCGGGATGCGAGCACACACACAAAAAAAAACTTCATTGTGTCTCACGCGCGACGGCGTTGCCGCTCTCATGAAGTATCTCCTCGTTGTGCCTGTTCTCCCCTGTACGATTCAGCTGCAGGGCCCAACATCGCTCTTGGAGCAGCCAGAGCACAAATGTGACACCGAAGAGTGTGTGTGTGTGAGGCCGTATGCAAATTCCGCATCCGCACGAGCAAGAAACGGGGTGGGGGGAAGGGACACCAAGAATGGGGATAAGACATACGACCAGGATGTCGAGTAGAACCACGACGTGATCATCTGACTCGAAAGCCCGAAAAAGATAAAAGACGCCCTAAAGGTTGAACAGAGGAGTAGCATAGCAGAGAGTGGGTACCGCCGGCAAGGGAAAGGGGAACGGCTAGGGTGTGAAAAAGGCCAGTTCTCCTCGAAACAGAAACCTCCACGGTGACGTTTGTGAAAAGCTTGCGTGCATGTCTGCATGTGTGTGTATGTGTAGCGCCCATGTGTATTGCCTTTTTACAACGCTCGTGGCAACCACGATTATCAACGGTTGGCTGTCACTGCCGGCTGATCTTCTGGAGAAGAGACTCCATACGGCTCGACATCACCGGCTGCCCCTTCTTGGTCCGCTTGGCAAAGAGTGCGTTGCGCGACTTGCGTGCTTGCACGCGCGACTGCTTCTCTCGCTCGCGCTCCTGGCGCGTCTTCTGCTTCTCCTCCCGCTCCTGTTGGTGCCTGCGCTGCACCTCCTCCATTCCAGAGACGGCGCTGTAGTGCTTCTGCCGCTTGTCAATGAGGTCGTTGACCGTGGTCGCCGCAAACTTGCGCTTCAGGTTGTACTTGCGCTTCTTCTTTTCGTTGTTCGTGAGGCTCTGGTCATAGTCGATTTGCTCAAGGGTGCTGCTCAGATTTTCCTTGGCCGCCTCGCGCGTGCGGTCGTAGTCCTCCAGTCGCTTCGACACAATCCCCTCCTCCTTGCATAGTTTTCGGTAGGCCTCCATGCGAGCGCGCTCCTCGTCCTTTTTTTTCCGCCCCTCCTCGAGGAACGTCTGGCGGACATTTTTCGAAAAGAAGGCTTGGCGCTCCGCCTTGAAGCCGTACACCTTGCGGCGCTTCGCTCTCTCACTCATGTTCTTTTCCAGAAGTGGTGGTGGAAGTTGAATCTACACGGCGATGTAGCTGCCCCCTTCTGCAGAAGAAGCCAAAGGGGATTCGCGGCTGTGTGTGGGGGGGTGTCGTGGATGTGTGTATGGGTGTCTGCTGGGGTAGGGTTGGAGACTTGTGTGGGGAGCATGAGGGAAGCCCCGAAAGTGGGCAGGGGGAGATGGGTGGGAGCCGAAAGGAAGGTGAGAATAAGGAAAAACTCGACTAGAGAAGCTGGCACAGGATGCCGCCACGAAACGGTGGCAAAGATGTGTGTAGCATGCTACGTGATGCTCCCTGCCACCCGTCCTCTCCACATGACGCGGTCGCTCACAGGGAAAGAAAACAAGGACGCGCTACTGAGTGGTGAGGCAAACACGCTTGATTTCGCTTTCCACCTCCCTCCCCTTTATCCACCCCCAAGCTCCCATCACCATAGTTGTTGGTGTGCTGCGGAGTTTGCGCGCGCTACGGTTATCACCATCGAGCTCTCTAGCGTACGCACAACAGCAACAACACAGCAAAAAAAAGAGGAGGAGGGGGCGGGGTGCAGCGCATAGAACAAGATGGCCGGCCAGGGTAAAAACAAGGGGAAGGGCGGGATGGCGAGTAGCCGACACAAAAACTAAGAGAGGAGGAAGTGTACAAGTCGTGAAGAAAAAAAAGAGCCGCCTTTTGCACGCCAACCCCCCCCCCTCTCCCAGCACAACCACACAGAGGAGGTGCACGTGGCCTGCGCTCTCCATGAATGCTGACCACTAAGCGCTCTCGAAGGTGTGCTCCTTCCCCCCTCTCATAGCCGCCGCTGCTGCTCGCTGTCATTCATCGCACTCCGAGCAACACACCATGTGGCGTGCATCGGTGTACAAGAGCCACAGAAGTGCATTTGGCACACAGTGCTTACGGTAGAAGCCACCGAAGGGAAAGAGGAGGTAATGGTGCTCCGCGATCAAGTCCTCAAGGTGACGAATCGGGCATCCGTCAGGTGTGTAGAAGCCCTGTGAGGCTGGCTTGCAGTCGGTCAGCTTCGCCGCCTTCTCCACCACGTCTTCGAAGTAGCGGTATCGCCCTCTAACAAGGACACGCGTCGGATGGCGAGTGCGCGATGCCACAGAGCCACCATAGCAGGGCCACACGTTGATCCAGAAGCTGCGCGGATCCGCCAGGCCGCTGTACCAGTGCAGACTGCCCTGAGCGTTGAGCTGCGCTGACAGAACGCAGGACAGCGACTCTTGTGATTGCGGGGTATCCTCTTCTACACGACAGCCCCGCGGAACGCTCCATGGCAACCCATGCCCTTCACAGACACTCTCCCTCCCATCCTCGGAAAGAGAAAGCGGCACTGCAGGCGAGCAGCTCAGCTGTTCCATCTGCTGTGGCACGGCGGCTGTGACATATGCAGCAGAATCATTTTCATCGTGACTATCTAACCCGTCATTCCCCAAGGTTAGCCTGGAGGGCGGGGATGGAGAGCAAGGCAACGAGGAGTGCAAAGGCGCCGTCACGTCGCGTGGTCTTGGCTTAGAAAAGAGGTTGGCCAGGAGGCAGTGATGGTCTGGGTGTGGCACAGATGTGGTGCGCGCATCGCCCGCCTCTGCGAGCGTCTCGGGCACGTCATCTCCTGCTGCGTTACCCCGTGCATCGGCAACCTCACTGCTGCTGGAGGAGGCGTGCAAAGGTCCCATATATTTGTCATGTGCCTCCGAGGTAGCTGGGGATAGAAGAGTACCTCGTCGCGGCGCTGCCTTATCCGATGCGTCGCAGGGAGCGTTTCCTGCGTCCACCTTGGATAGAAGAGCAAGAACCCGCTGACGTTGCACCTCAAGGGCTCTGCTCTCCTCCGAGCACGAGTACTCGGATGCACCGATAGCATTGAGTATGTTCTCGAGTGATTCACGTAGCTCGGCGGCCGGTAGGGTCACCAGGCCATCGGAGAAAGGAGTTGCGGAGGCATCCATCCTCACAGCTGTGTATGATGCTCTGTTCCCCTGTCAGCATTTCAAGCAGCGAGAAGGATCAGCGCAAGCGTCCTGCGCCTTCCTGACCTCCTCTCCCTCCTAACGCAGGATAATCCTTGTAGCGCAGCGGAGCGAAGCGCAAGATCCAGGAAGAGTTCGCCGCTGTGGCGGCTTTTCGTTTTCCTTTTCTGTCCGCTTGAGGACAGGTGAGAGGTGAGTACGGTACAAGCGCCCGGGAAAGAAGCTGACAAGGCCCGCTCGTCTCTGCGAGTGACGCCTGCGTAGTCGTCGGATAACACTAGTCATAAAACATAGCCGTCAACAGTGAGAGTCGCACATCTTTTACGTGTGTGCGTGCGTGTTGCTCTGCAGCACCCGTGTGAGTGCTACGTCATTGCAGCGGAGCACACGAAGAGAGTACAGCGCGCGACAGATGTGCAAAGAAGGTGAAGGACAGCGGAAAGTGGCAGCACCCATCTGAACCGCACAGCCACACCACACAGGCATGCAAGAGAACGCGGCAGCGGAGAGGGAGCCGCGCGAAACATCGGGACTCCCGTAGACAAGCGCTCACTGGCATCCCATCGCAATCATTCCGCCAGAGACACTCGTGTGCGCCTGAACAGCGCTATAGTTGTGTGTTGCATCCACACGGCGGATTTCGCGCTATCTTGTCAAAAGCCCAGCACAGGTATCCCCCGTTGCCATCTGAATTAACATGCCACACGTACTGCTTTTTTTTCCTTTTCATATCGACGTGGCCCTCATGCACGTCGTGGGAGAGGTCCTACCATATGTGCCCGCGCTTGCGGATGTTTTTTTTTTCCTTTCTGTGACATGTAACAGGGCACGTACGGACTTGAAAGAGAGGGGGACCGCTGCCTCCTCCTCCCCCCTCCCCTTCCCCCGTTCGCAATTCAAAAGACAAGGGCTTAGATCAATACAGGGAAGACAAAAAGAAGAGCAAGAGAGGCTAATAATGTGCAAGACGACACCACAACGTCCAAGGAACACACGTGATCAGAGGCACCGACACAACACCCATGCATACATACATACACACAGACAGACAGCGTAGAGAAACACCATCGGGCGCTGCACGCTCTCGCTAGAGAGGTATATAAAATGGTTTCCTTCTTGTGGCGAGTGGCACAGCTACAGTAGTGCCAAAGAAGCCACCATGCAACAATACGCACAGCCGATGCCAGTCAACTAACTACGTCAGCGTTGCATCCCCGAGAGGGTTCGAGAACGCAAACGAGCAGGGGTGGGAAACCCTGCAGACCAGGCCACCCTCGCACACCCGAATAAGATGGGAGGAGGGTGGCAAAGGAGGACAGCGTCCCACGCCGGGAGCACTACAAAAAAAAAAGAAACGAACCACTCATGAAGGGGGGAAGGGGGGTCGAAAAGACCAGGAAAATGTTTAGACGCACTGAAAGATAATGCAGGGCAACGAAAGCAAGACGGGGCAACATGTGCCTTTGCACTAGCTGCGTGGCGCCCTTCAACGGTGGATATTGGCTTTCTGTGAGAAAAAAACGCGCGCGCCTACTCACCCGCCCCCCTCCAGGGATACTGACACAAAGATACACCCGTGGGTACCTCCCGGCACATTTTAGGCCTTCAGCACCGGACGAGCGCCGAGGATGCTAGTAATGTCTGCCTTGTCCAGTTCTTTTTTCCCGAGAAGCAACTCTGCCAGCTTCTGGTGCTTGTCCTTGTGAGCTAGCAGGGTCTTCTCTGTGTGCACATAGGCCGACTCGACAAGCGCGCGGGCCTCGGCCTCCACCTTGGCGTGCAGATTCTCCGACCACGTCATCCACGCACGGCCGTCATTCTTGTCGTTTGGCTTGAAGGCGAGCTGGCCAATTGTTTTGGACATGCCGTACTTGAGAAGCTTCTCCATCGCCAAGCGCGTGGCACGCTGTAGGTCGTCCATGGCGCCAATGGAGATGTCCTTCTCGAAGATTCGCTCCGCGGCGCGGCCGCCCATAAGCACGCACAACTGCGAAAAGAGAAACTCGTCCGTCTGCGGCTCCATCGCCTCGTCCTGCACCTGCTGCGTGTACCCGCCGGCCCGACCACGGGGAATGATGGACAGCTTGATTACGTCCTTCTGCAGCGGGTTTGTCCAGGCCATAATGCAGTGGCCTACCTCGTGGTACGCGGTGCGGTGCAGCGACGCGTTGCTCATGCGCTGACGGTGTTTCTTGCCGATGAGCACGTCGTCGATGCTGTCCTGAAGCACCTCCAGTGGCACTACATCCTTGCCATTCATGGCCGCGTTGAGGGCGCCTTCGTTCACGATCGTAGAAATCTGCGCCGGCGACACGCCAGGGGTGCGGTCCGAGAGCACGATAGCGTACTCCTTGTTGCTAACGCCGGGAATCACCTTGATCGACTCGGGTTTGGCGTCCTCTGTGACCAGCGCCTTCGTCTCTGTAGCGACCTTCTCACTGCTGGTCAGGGCAGCCGACGAAGACGCCTGCGCGGCACCGCTGCCACCCGCCTCGGCCTCATTGCGCGTCTTGAACACCTGAACCTTGGGCTTGCAGTTCGGGTCACCAGTGATGATGCGGTTGAGGTAGAACTCGAATAGCTCACAGCGCGCCTTGTGATCCGGCATGGGAATGGTCACCTTGCGGTCAAACCGACCCTCGCGCAGAAGCGCCTTGTCGATTGCCTCCGGATAGTTCGTGGCGGCAATCACCACAATCGCCTCCTTGCTCGTCAAGCCATCAAGCTCGGCGAGAAGCTGGTTGATGGTGCGGTTTTCCTCGCTGCTGCCGCCGCCGCCCATGGAGCGGCCACCTTGGTTGCGCGAGCCGATCGCGTCAATCTCGTCAATGAACACAACGCATGGAGCCGCCTTCTTGGCCTCCTCGAAGAGCTCACGCACACGTTTTGGGCCGCTGCCGCCAAAGATCTCAATAAAATCGGCACCCGAGCAGCTAAAGAACGGCGTGCTTGCCTCACCGGCCACAGCGCGGGCCAGCAGCGTCTTGCCGGTGCCAGGCTGCCCGGTGAGCAGGCACCCTTTCGGCAGCCGCGCGCCAAGGCGAGTGAACTTGGTGGGCTCCTTCAAGAAGTCCACGTACTGCTTCAGCTCCTCCTTCGCTTCAGGGATGCCGATGACATCCTTGAACGTCGTCCCCTTCACCTCGGTGCGAAAGTTCTTCGGCTTCATCGGGTTCATCATGTCCATGAGCCCACTCATCATGTTCGACGATGCCCCCGCACCACCCTTGCCTCCTGACGCGGCAGTGGAGCCGGTCGCACTCGCCATGGCGTGCATGTACTTGCGCCGGAAGTACCAGATAGGGCCAACAAAGAACGCCACGTTCACGACAAGGGGTACAATCCAGCTGACGGCGCTGCCCCAAACCGGCCCAGAGGGACGAACAACGCCATCGTGGAAACCCTTGTAGTAGTCGTCATCCTGGACCGTCGGCTGATACACCGGCGGCATGCGCGCGGGCTGCTGATGCAGCGGCTGCGCCGTGTAGCTATACTGCTGCGGTATCATTGGCTGGGGCTGGTAGTTGTAGCCGGCATAGGTTGACGGCGGTGCACCTATGCCTTCTCCGGGCACTGTGTACGGATTTTGTGCATAGCCGCCGCCTTGGCCGCTCTTCTGCTGCTGAGGAATAGGGGGTGGTTGCAGTGAAAGCTGGCCTCCGTATGCCTGCTGCGGCGGCATCTGCTGCTGTTGCTGCTGCACGCTGTACATTTGCTGGAACAGCGATCCGCCAGGCGAGGCGTCGTTCTGGTTCATTGTGGGCGTTCGTTGCGTGCCCTCTTTCACGAATAATAGGAGGTGTCCCACCACGTAGGAAAGGGCGTCGGAGACAAATACGCACAGGTGCTGCAGGGCGAGGAGGAGGAAGCGGTCAAGAGAGGCACACGCAACTGATATGCAGAGGGTCGGTTTACAGCGAGAGAGAGAGATCGAGCAAGGCGAAATGCGTTGGAGCTCCCAGCGACGCCAGAGAAAGCAAACGGCGCAACCACACCGCAAAACAACAACAAAAAGCTAGCAATGTTCAAAGAAATGAAGACAAATATATGAGCTCTGTGCGTGGGGTCAGGATTCCGTCGACGCAGAGGCCTTGATGGGCAGAGAGACGGAGTACGGCACACGCAGCGTTCGGTGGAGACACGGGGAGAGAGAGAGGGGAGGAGTGACGGACAGACAGCAGAATCGGTGCCTCGCTTCGCGCAGTGGAGGACAGAAGTACAACAGCTCTAAGAAGATGCAGCTTGATGCCTGCTTGCAAGTGATGCGATCACTCGACGTTCTACCGACAGATTCCCGCAAACGGTGGGGCACCTGAAAAGGGGGGAGAGGGGCGATCTCCGTCTTAGAGGAGTCTCGCCATAGAATTCATGTACGTTGTGTGTGTATGATTGACCGTGTGCCGTCAAGACCACCTCTGCAGGCGCAGCTGTGAGTGCTAGTAAAGGAGGGTGAACAAGCACAGCCAGGCATCATCCATGCTTCCTCACCTCCTCCCACGATGAGAGGGAAAGAGGGGGGATGAAACGAGGCAAGGAACATCATACCGAGGCCCTTTAGCGAGCCAGCACACTTGCCCCAGTCAAGTCAACTGCGAGGCGGTGCGTGCGATCGCGCCGCTTACACCGAGGTCACACCGGCGAGCGTATAGAGCGTCGCAGAGTAAGATACAGACACGCGTTTATGCTGTGTTTGTATACGGGCGCGACTGATGAGCAACCGGCCCCTCCATCACCCTGTCTCGCCGCGTTGACGGCGTCAAAGGTGGACTTTGGATGGCGCAGGACTTACTCTGAAAACGAGGGCAGTGAAATATAGCTGAAGAGAACGGGTAGCATCAGGTCACGGCGGCCCCTCCCCTCCCCCACCCCCGTACAGATGAGAGCTAGAATACAGTTTGTCACGGTCACACGACACCAAAGAAAAAAAGAAAACAATGATCACATGTGAAACCAAACCTCGATCGCTCCTCCCCCGCCCCGTCGAACCGCGCCGCCACGTCCGGAGAACAGCGTTTACAGATCAACCCAACAAAGCAACCACAGGAGCGCACCTAATCACGTTACCACCCCCCTCCTCCTCACCATCGACACCACCACAGGGACCGGGGACCTCACTGGTTGGACGACGAAAACAAAGATCGTGATGATAATAAGAGAAAGAGAGCCAGCACGACCTCTTTGGCCGCATTGCCCGACCGAGACACGCCATCAACGCAGTACTCACATTCGCTCTGTACGAGGCCCTTTCTCCGTCATACAGCATGGCTTTACCTCTACTTTGCCCTAACCTGCCGCACGTCTCCCCCTCCCCATCGCGTCCGTGCGATGGCAGCGCTGCAACAGCCTTACAGCAAAGCACCGACCCAGCCCTCCGAGGCACGGCCTCGCCCTCAAAGTATACCCAGACGCCCGCTCCGCAGGGCCCCTCACAGCCGCGCCCATCATGCCCGTCGCCACCCCTCGTGCATCCCCCATCGGGGGCGACACTCAGCCTCCCCACCACACCAGTAGACCGTGTGAGGGCCAGGGGGGAGGGAGGGGCAGGATACGTCCCAGCCGCGCTGGCACGCCGCCTAAAATCACATGGATGGCGCCACCCTGCTGACACGGTCGCGGGTCGCTGCGACGCCACGCCGTCCAGGGCATGACCGCCGACGTCAGCAGCGATGCATCGCGCAGACCCCCCTCCTTACGTCGTAGGTGCCTGGCCGCGTCACAACCAGATGTGGTCCGGCATTTGGCGGAGGATAGCAGGAGGGTGAAGGGGGAGAGAGGGGAGGGCGGCTGGGTTCTGAGCCACCATGCAATGACCTGGGTGTCCCGCCATCGGGGTTCGTCAGGTTAAACGAAAAAAAAACGTGCGATTTGTGCGTTCATGAGACCCGCCGTTCATGGGGGTGCGTGGGGGAAAACCAGGCGCTATCATGAGCACTTGCGTATGCTGAGAGAGAAGCAATCCGTGGCCGCTGCTTCACTACTCTTCCCCGTTGCCGTGGCGGTTTGCCGGGACTTCTAGTCGAGGTGTACACATCGTCTGAATTGACCACAGGGAGGAGCAGAGCAGCGTATAGCAGAGGCACGTCCATTAAAGATGCTGGAAACGAAGCCGCTCTCCATGCACCATAAACAGCTTTTTCCACATCGTCTAGGCCTTAGCGAAGGCGAGGGTCACGAACCGCTGCAGCTGCGGGAGACGCTGTTCTCTTTACTGGCGGCTTGGCAGAGAAAACGCCGAGTCTCTCCCAGCCTACTTGTGACAAGCTAGATCAATTGTACGCCACAGTGGAGTCCTATGCGTTATCTGCCGCACTTTCCTCGCATCGATGCATCTTGAGAGTACCCTGAAAGCGCCCTCGGTGGTGGAGAAAAGCGGTATCCTCATTTACGCCGCCAAGGAGCAAAGGCCAGGAATACTGCCTGTATTTCCGCGCACCGCAGAAGACGCGCCGCTGCCGCTGTTGCGACTCTGCGGAACGCTCACAAATCGGTGAAAGGCCTCGAAAAACTGGTGTTCACGAAGAGCTTCCTTCACGGTTGTGACGACACTGGGTGCAGTACCCGTCATGCTCTCCCACGCACTCATGTGCCCCCTCAACCGTCACTTCAGCAGCGTAGATTCGTAATAGCCTGTGCCGAGCGGCACCCGTGCATTCAGTTCCTCGCACTCCAGAACCCGCCGTCGTGTCCGCTCCTGCGCAAAAAGGATGTGGGACTGGTAGTGCACCAGCACCGGCTGCAGCTGCAGCCGGATGGAATCCTCCGTCTCGCCACGCCAGCGGATTGTCTGGAGTTTGACGGAATCGGTGCTGCCCTCTTATCGCCACTGGTATGCAACACCCGTGATGCCACTCTTTGCAGCCGCTTCTGCGGCATGTCCTCCCTGCAGGCTTTCCCGGACGGGAATCAAATGTGGGATGCGCTCCGCCTCGAGCAGAGATCCCCCTCTGCTGCACATCCTGGAGGCCACCAAAACACGTGATCATCGACGGAGCTGCACTGGTGTTCATGCTTGGTTTGGGGATGCTTGCCTACAGTGGTACGTGCTGCATCATATAAAAAGGAAAGATGAGGAGCGTTGCGGTCGTCGTTGCCACCGTGTCCACAAAGGACAGACGTAGGTGAGCCGCTATGCGACCGAGCTTTCTTGCAATGAACAAGGTTGTAAAGCGATGGCACACAGCGTGCAAATGCCTCGGTGTACGCTTGGGCGATCAATCGAAGCCACCGCCGGTGCTGCGGCGCACAGAACAAGAAGATGAGGTAGGTCAGCCTCGAGAGGCAGCCGTTGAGTGCGGAGGTACACCACAGCGTTGGTGGCGCGCTGGGCAACTCAGTTCGCCTCTGTTCACGGCTACCGAAAGCGTATGCCTGCGTCACCGTCATGGAGAGAGGAGGTGGTGAAAGGAAATGGAGAGAGAGTGAGGGAGGGGGTGACGGCACGGGAAAGCGTAGTGGCCAGAAGAGTGGAGCGCGGCGGCAGCCGAGCGGCAAAGCAGTCCGCAAGTAGGAAGCGCACGTCGTGGCCTCTCTCGACCCCTCTGCTGCCAGTAAGCGGAGAGGGAAGCGGCGCGTGCTGGAGTCACGGTTGACCACAAAGCAGGCGGCTCCTTGTCCGTGTGGCACCACGACGGTGCAGCATGTCATTGACCGCTCTTTCGAGATTACTGCACAAGCACTCACGATGATCCGTAAACACGACGTAGACATCCGCTGCTTGATTCCCACAGCCAGGAACACTGTTACCCCTGAAAAGATCGCGGCTGCCTCAGGCAGTGGCTACGCCACCTCATCCGGTTCCTGCTACAACGGCTTGCTCTTTCCATCGTCGACACGCCGGCGACGGCAGGCAACCCTACCCCACTCTTGGACAAGGTCTTTGGTCTGTCTCAGCACACTGGTGGCATCCGCGGCAGCACGCACGAGAAAGCACGGGGTGATTCGAAGGTGCTCAACTGTATCGCGCAAATTAGAGGACGAGCCCACGGTGGACTCCACAAAGCAAGGAACGAGAGAAGCAGGACGCGTGCGTGCGCTCACTTGATCCCATACAAGCTGAAGCGGACTCACTGCGGATGATCGCCCGAACGATGCCTTCGCGCTGGTATGGAGAAGCTGCTGCATCACCGCGCTCTCTCCAACCAGAAGCGTAGACCCAGTCGGCGACCATGTCCCGTCCGCAGCGCCACTCTTCGAGGGAGGCCTCAAGTCGCGTAGTTTTTCGTAGTAGCGGAGGGGCCCCTGGGAGTTGGCGACGAGAACGACGCCCTCGCAGTCATGCGCGAACCGAATAACATCCAGTAGTTCCTGCACCGATATCTCGCACAGAAGACACGGCCGCTTCAACGGCAGAAAGGCCGGGGCGGCGGCCAGCTCCGGCACCGAGAGAGATGCGCGCTGCGGCGCTGCGGCGCGGTGAGCTGCGGCGACAGCAACCGAAGCAAGTGCAGAAAGCTCGTCAGGGTTGCGCTCCTCTGCGTGTCTGTCAAGTCGGCGCTGGGGCGGCGACAGACAGTGGCAGAGATGCTCCGAAACTGCCGCGACGACGCTCTGCTGCGATGGGGAGCACTCTCTCGGCGAGAGGCACACCACAGACGAGGATGGTGTCCCGTAGGAGGATGCCTCTCGGCGAGACGGTGTCACCGTGTTAGCGAAGGAAGAGGCAGGAGTAGATACCTGAGCGCACATCGCTGCCGGGCCACTTGCCGGGCACTCCGACACTACTCCCTTCGACGACGAAGCTACCGACTCGGAGAAGACGGGAATCAGGTTCAGCAGGGTGTCGCACGGCGGCGGCTTCGCCGCTCCCGGTGACGTCACGAGCGTTGCTTGCTCACACGGATCGGCCACGTCGTCACCTAGCAAGGACGCAAAGAAGAGACGCTGGTGGAAGTGGATGTAGGCCGTGTCATACCATGAGTCCAGCGCATCGCCCTGTGTACGAGGAAGTGACGGCAAGCTGCACCGCGCTCCTACTCGTCCGGTATCCCAGTCATACGGCACGCTGAGCGTAACCTTTACAACCGGATCGCGCCCGGCCGTGGCCGTGCGTGTCCACTCTTTCCAAAACACCGCCGTCGCGCTCTCCTCAAACACGCCCTCCGCCTCCAGCGCTTGCCGCCACGATGACAGGCGACTCCATAGCTCCACCGTCGTTTCGAGGCCTTCTTTGTCATCTGCGCCTGCTTCGGCGGGCGCAAAGAGTCGCCGCACCGCAGGCGTCTGTGCCGTAACAGCGATGCGCTCGTACTCGGTTATGTCCGCCCAGGTCGACCCTGCGTAGGCGAAGCACCAGTCCTGCGCTTGCACCTGCGCGTTGTCATTGCCACGGGCCCCGTGGTGTCGGTCAAGGGCCTCAAAGGGGTTTTCAAACTGCGTGAAAAAGGCGAAAGAGCACGGGTTTGTGAGTGCCGCACTCGCCGTTATGTCAAATGGAAAAACGAGCGGCACCACCTCAATGGTGCGGAAGTCGAAGTCGGTGAAGGCAAACGACCGATTCAGCCAGTCCGGCGGCCCATCCTTCACCCAGTTCGACACGCAGCGCAGGTTTGGCTCTGCCCACGCCCAGAAGGCACGCGAGCGGCGCACGCGCCACGCCTCCACCTGACACACAGGATAGTCGAGGTAGACAAAGAAGTCGCACTCCTCACAGTCGGCGATGGCGAGCTGGCCTTGTATTTGGCACATGTAGTGCATTGGGATGCCGAAGGGCTGGGAGCCGGACTTGGTGGAGTCGTACAGCGCTCTAAATGGGGATTTGATCTCCAGCAGCCGGACCTTGTGATGCGAAGACGGCCTCAACGATCTGGAGTGCATCCCATCAATGGTTGCAGGACTCTCCGTTAGAGCAGTAGCAGATCTCTCATTCGTGGAACAGCGAGTGCTGGCAGATTTGCAGCTGGTCCGTTCTTCGTCGTGGCAAGCAAGGGCACCAGAGCTGTGCAAGCTGCGGCCAGACACCGCAGAAAATGGGGAACGAGGTCGCCGCTTGCTCTTGAAGGGCACGTGCACAGAGCACCTGCTGCTTCGGCGCTGCAGCTCTCTCATGCTGGCATCGTTGCTGACACCGAAGCCGGCGCTGCAGCTCTGGTAGCGACTTTCCAGGTCCGATGTAGACAGTCGACCTTGTTGCTCGATGGGCCGCTCACCAACGTGGTGGTAGATTTGCCCGTCAGGTGAGCAGCCAAAGATGCGGTCGCTCGTTACAAAGAAGCCGCCGTCGTGGACGCGGCAGCCGGTAAGAAGCTCATACAAGGTGCGGGCCTTGGGCTCTGTGCGGATGCCGTGCGCTGTAAAGGCGTTTCCCTTGAACTCGTGCTCAGTGCCCACGATGTCGCGAAGGTAGTGCACATAGTCCGAGATGCGACCGCAGAACCCTAGCGCCATCCCGAACTGGGATGCTGAGAGTCCGTGCGGATGGGCGTCTTTCCACTTGAGTTTGTCTGGATGCTGTGCCATGATGCATCTCAGCGCTGCACCGTAGGATTTGTCTAGTAGCGATAAGGGCGAAAGAAAAACAAAATGAAATAAGTAGCGTCTATCGGCACTCATCGAGGAGATGCATGTGCGTGTACGTGTGCGGCCCGCTCCTTCACAGCACTCTAGAACCGTGAATACACGATGCAGGCAGGCAAAACGGCAACACCGAACGAAAAAGAAAAAGAAGCTCACCCACAAGCGAGTGGTGGTGGTGAGGGCCTCTTCACTATCGCCTGTTTGAGGAGCGTTCGAAATGGTCTGCCAGCGATGTGAGGGATGGCACTGGCGTTCCACTCAGGTATCTACCTGCGCTTTGCAGAGAAGGGAATAAAGAGGAAAAACAAAATTCATACATACATTCGTTTGTATATGTGTGTGTGTGTGTGTGTGTGTGTGCGTGGCGGAAATTATCTATCCCAGATACATGTGCGAGTAATGGACACGCTTTCGCGGGCGCTCCTAATCGGCGAGACCGTGGTGTAGCAAGGGGGAGGAGGGACGAGGGACGAGGAACCGCGTCTGCCACCGATGCCGCTCCTATACAGCCGCCGGCTGGAAGCACACGAGCAAGAATCAATGGGTATTGCGCAGAACAAGAAAAGGAAGAAGTTCATGAAGGAATCGAGAAGGGAAACGGCACAGGGACACACAGACAGTGAAAGGCTGAGAGCGCGCGCGCGTGTATGTCTGTGTTCATCGGCATTCGTGATGGAGACGGAGACGACACAGCAGGGGGGACTGCGTGTCCACGCTTCAAATGGCGCACACCAAACGCCGCGGTGTCGGCAAGCGGAAAGAGAAAAAAAAGTGAGATGATGAACAACATGCGCGAGCAGGACATCCTTCCTTCTCTCGCTGTCCTACGTTGCATTCCCGTCGCCGTATCACCCAAATTTCGCTTTTTTTTGTTTTTTGGTGATGACCACCCGCCGAGGTCCGCACAAACCGCTCCGGTACGTATACACCTGACAAGGCCGTGCAAAACAGGCACACTAGCGGATGATCACGCACGCACCCTCTCGAGCACGACCAAGAAGACCTCAACACCAGCCAGACACACACACACAGCAGCAGATTATGACGGAACAAGCATGTCGAAGAGAACATCGTCACGAATAACGAATGGGAGGGGGAGGGAGAGAGGGAGAGAGTTGTGCAGAACAACCACCGCCCCCTCCGCTCACGAAAGGCGAAGCCACCCAAGCACGGCGACCGAGGAACACAAGCGTCCGAGGGTGGCATTCACGACACGAAAAGCTCATCAGCCGAAACTCCTCAGCTCTTTCTCTCCCCTTCCCCCATTCAAAGACACTGGAAAAGTCAAGCAAAACAAGAATGGAAGTATACGATCCTCTAAGGTGGGATGGTTTACCGGACGTGAACCTCTGAGAAGCGCTCACAGCTGCTATGTTGTTCACGTGCCACGCAGCCAAGAAGAGCCTGCCTCGCAGCGCAGCCAAACATATTCGCGGCGAGAGAGGTGAGTGGCGAAGCTGCTGACGTGGTAGTGCCTGATCCATCGGTGGACGCGAGTGCGCCGTCCGCCGTGGTACTTGCAGTGTCTACGGCATTCGTGGTGGAACGGACCGCCACGTTGCCAGGAGGCCGGTCGTGCTTCTTCTGTAGCTCCACACGGAACAGCTGCCGCAGGGCCCCGAACCACCACTTCGATCCAAGGGGGAGAATAAAGACATGATACTGTGCCTCCACATCCGGCGAGCTCAGTGCGCGCTGCAGCACCTGCAACGGGGTCAGCCTGTAGTCCTCATACCACCTTTCGTAGTCCATGAGTTCCCGCTTACGCAACAGCATGCGAGGCCGCACCGGCTCACTGTTGGCGGCGTTGCCCGTGCCGACGTTGTCGCTCTCGGAGAGCCACGGCAACGCAATGAAGGAGGCGACGTTAGCCTGCGCCAGGAGTGTACGCAATGCCACATCGAACTCCGCTGACGTGCGAACACCTCGGAGGGCAACATGAGGGAAGAGGAGGATCTGGTAGTTGACGTGCAGCTCTTGTGCTCCTACGCTTGTGTAGTAGCTGGCATTGAGGCTGTGCCTCGGAACGCACAAATACAGATGAGGAGGCGACCACAGCTGTGCGGCTGCTTCGGCCTTCGCCTGTGGGGTAATTCTCTCAGGAATGTTACCACCGGCGTCATCCTTTTCTGCTGTCGCTGCTCGAGCGTCCGTCTGCGTGACCGGCTGCACCCCGTCGATGCCTGGCTGCTGCGAGACCTCAACAACCCCCTCAGCGGCGGGGCTCGCTAGCACCCGCTCCACCTTGGCTGCCACTCGCTCTGCGTATTCCTGGCGTTTGGCTGTGAGGTCGTCCGACTCGAAGCCGTACGTGTCCTTGGCACCACGCCGGTAGCGTGGGTGTAGGGGGTGCCATCCATACTGCTGCTCTGCAAGTGCGCTTGCGACGACACTGAACACATATGTGGTGGGCAAAAAGTGTGCCAGCGACGTTGTAATGTATCCTTTGTCGCTTTCGATAACGTCAATGACGATCTTGCGCGGGTTGCGCGTGGCCGTGCTGCCAATCTTGGACGCTGTCGCATCGATGGTCGAGGTGCTGAGCAAGTCTGCCTCAAACTTGTCCAGATCCGGCTTGAGGCTGCGATAGAGAAGGTGCCACATGAAAAACATTGCGGGGCGCTCGTCCTTGCCCCACGGCATCAGATACGGTACAGCTATGCGGGTGCTGAGCTCCGCATGCCTGACGCGATCTTCCGAGGAAAGGGCCGTGACCGTGAATGAATTGCGGTCCGCAGTCGGAATGTTCGCATCCAAAACGCCGCGCTTCGCGCTCGGGAGCGGAAGATGTGCCACGTTGAACCCGACAACGGCGCAAAAGACGCCAAACGCAATCAGGACAAGAAGCTTCGCGTACATCTCCTTCTTTGGTGGCCTCCGAGAGCGGAACATGTGCAGCACGTCCATCTTGCCGGCGAGCGTGGCCGTTTTGTCCAAATATATCCCGTGCGAATCGGTATCATGCGGCGTCGAAATGTGCAGTCGTCTGTTGGTGGTGTGTCCGCAGTGTCGGCGTTCTGTGCATAAGATGCTGGGTTCTGCCTCCCCAAAGGCGCGAGCCGGGGAGCGCTGACGTTGATTCGGTACGTCCTTTTCTTTGGCCCACAGTGTCATGTGCATACCCGAACAGGAAGATAAAGTTCACGCAAGATAAACAGAACTTCATAGCTGCAAAGTTAGAGGGGCGGAGAAGGAGATGGTCGATGAGTGCATGTGTGAGGGAGGACGGGCGCAGGACGTCGGAAGTCCCTCCGGTAAGGCAAAGGCAAGCACCATATATTCTAAAAAGCATTGATCATGCCCCTGCCCTGGATTGCACCCTTCAAAGCTGCGTCACTGCAGTGCGAAAAGGGGACAAAAACGACTCGACAGAGCAAAACCTCACCCAGGGGCAGGTGGGCCGCGAGAGGAGGGAAAGGGGTGTCAAGCGGAGATGCCTGTGAACGCAGACCATCTGCACAACAGACCCGCGCTGCATGTGCTTAGTCTTACCCATACAGCAGGAAGGGGAGGGAGAGGGGAGAGAATCGCGGTAGAAGAAAGGACGAGGGGGAGCGTACACGTATCACAAAGCGCAAACAGAAAGAGTACGCATGATACAACGCAGGGAGCCAAAACAACAACGAGAGGGAGAGAGAGGGCACACACACACACGCACACGGCACCGCTGTTCACTCCAGGGCTTTGTCCAAACTGCGGAGAGAGAGCGCCGAAGGGTGCCCTTGTGGGGGTCGAAACACAGAAACTACACGCAAAGCATGGCATACTGCTGCGGCATCTCCCCGATACCCCGTCCTCCTCCCCTAAAAAAAAAGAGGGCCCGCTAAGCTGCTGTTTGCGCATGTCTGATCAGTTTCGTGGGTTCAGTGGTGGGGTACCCACACGACTCCAGAGGCGGGATGCCGGCAGCAGCCAGGGCATGGCACACAGAGCACGTCACTGCCCTCTTCCTAGGAGACGCCTTCTCTGCCAACTCTGCCAACGATCCCCCACTCGGTCGACCAAAACTCTCTCCGAATTCCGCGCTCCGACCCAAGAGTATCCACGTGCCGTGACTTCTCGCTTTTCAGCAGGTAGTGAAGGGGGTACCAGCTGTTGGCTGCTGATGCACAATTTCCTCCACGTCTTCCTATTGTAGCGGAAGCTCTTGCGCCGCTCAGACACAACTTCGTTCTTTTCGTTTCTGGAGTCTCCCTCTTGGCCATGCTCTCCCGACACGGGGGCAGAAGGGTGTACCTCGCACAAAAGCGTGGCGTCCCTCTCAAGGTCAAGTCCGATCTCTTCCGACGTCTCACGCTGCGCCGCTTACTGCGGCGACTTGTCACCCGCACTGCCGCCTTGGACCGTTTAGCGGCAGTTCACGTTGATCGTCTCCGCAGGCTGGCAGAGGAGAAATTGCACGCTCTTGTTCGCGAAAAAATAACCGAACACTGCAACGATACGCACAACTGTCTTGGTCGCGAACAATCACCATGTTCGCCTCCCTCTTGGATAGCCGGGCGTGGTCATTTGCGAGCTTGCCCGTGCCCACACTGTTTGCCGCTCTGCCGTCGTCATTCCTCCCTCCAGATGGCGAGCTACCATCACCGACCGCAGAAGTTCTACGGTGCTCTGTCGAAGGGACCGGGGACGCAGTCTCCCCCTTCCTGCTCCTATGACAGTTCTGTGGATGTGGGTCGAAGGAGCGCTTCCCGTGCACTGA
Source organism: Leishmania mexicana MHOM/GT/2001/U1103 (assembly GCF_000234665.1). NCBI lineage: Eukaryota > Euglenozoa > Kinetoplastea > Trypanosomatida > Trypanosomatidae > Leishmania > Leishmania mexicana. Next base: position 593,799 of record NC_018335.1, read on the forward strand.
AGACGGTGCCGCTTGGAAAAGTGGAGGTGAAGGCCCGTCAGCCGCGGGATCCTCGTAAGGCGCCTGCGAAGAGGGTACGTCCATGTTCAGCTTGTCCGGAGTCCTGAATGAGGGGTGGGGACTGAGCAGAAGGGGTAAAGGAACAACAAGAGCGCGAGGATACTTCCCCGAGGAACTGTAGGGGCAACGCAGAGCCCAATGCACACAGGGAAAAAAAAAGAAACAATGGCCAGCAAACGTGAGCAACGACAGCTGCAGAGAAGCCACAGAGATACGTGGCGAGTTGTGCTTCGACAACAAAGCTCACCAGTGAAAAAAAAACATCTATATCTATATATATATATATATATACATTCAACACCAACTCATGGCGGCAGCGCTAAAGCCAGGGAGAGGCACATGCAAGAAAAAAAAAATAAGACCCACTAAATGAAGAATAAGGCGGCAAGTGGTGCTAGACGCAAGTGAAGGATGCACGACGTATTCGACAGAGAGTTATTCGCGAGATCAACCCTGCTCACCCCTCTGGAGTAGCAACCGTAAAAACAAATCTTGGCACAGGTGAAGCAATGGAGTTACGCGCGTGTAACCCTTGCTGTCGTGAGAGCTGAGATGCGCAGCACACGCAAGGAAAAGGAGAGAGAGACACAAGGGTGAGAAACCACCCTCGATGCAGCCGTATACAAGAGCCGAAGAGCCTCAGCACACGTGTGGGTATGTGTGTGTGTGTGTCTGTGCGTGCGCGGTGATGCGCTGCGTCGTTGTGACGGTGAGTGTCGCGGAGCGTATCTGGTACATAGTTGATGGATTGTGTGTGTCGGTGCTCATTTTGCACACTCCAAGTTACAGGGATAGACTCGACGAAGAGGCAAAGAGGAACATCGTGTATGTAAGGTGCATATCTCACAGTTCGAGGAGTGCAACATGTCCCATAGGTCGAACACCGAGTGGCTGCTATGCCTATCGCCACCGTGCAGGACGTTGCCGCGCATGCTTGCGGAGGGTAGAAAGGACGCACCCGAGTAGTAAAAGAGGAAACACGCCTCCATGTTCACGGTGCCCGCTAGGAGCTAACAGCCCCCCCCCCCCCACACACACACCACCACCACCATCTCCCTTTACCTCAACCATCACCAAAAAAAAGGTAAGGGCGGTTTGAATCGTGCCGATTTGTCAACTTAGCCATGTCGTTGCTGTTCGCAGCGGCATCCACAAACAAGCGCTACGACACGTATGCCGCGATGCCGTCCAGCGGGTATCTCCAGCAGCTCAGAAGCGGCAGAGTCGCTGCCGCCACGGCGGGGCAGATCACTGACATGGCCTGCTTCTTCACGGGCGGCGCCTGGTCCTCCAAGGCACAGAGAGGTCCCCAGTAGAGCAGCCTGAACTCTTGACGCACCCCACGCATACTCGCCCTCACGTCGAGTTGGTTGATACAATCCCGCGGAAGAAAAAACAGAATTGGGTACATTTCCTGACCATGGATACCCTTGTTGCGCCACTGCTTTGTGCGGTATCGAAATGGTGCCCGGTACTCGGAGACGATCTCCCCGCTGCTGTTCAGCACGCCGTTGTTATCCCGCGGCGTGGCCAGTATTCCTGCCGAGTCACGGCTGCCTGTGAGAGAGGTGAAAGGCGGAAGCACCTCCAACAGGAAGGTCGCGTCCTTTGCCAAGTCAAGTCCGATCTCCTCCCACGCCTCGTTGACCGCCGTCTGCATCGGCGTCTCGCCCTCCAGACTCCCGCCCTGCACGGTTTGTCGGTAGTCCTTGTTCGACTCATTGACGGGGCAGCCGATGAGAAACTGACCATCCTCGTTCACAAAGAAGAGCTGCACGCTTCGGCGGTATGCCAGGGAGTCCGCCGCACGAATGATGACATTCTTCTCGGTAGACTCGTCCGCATTGCCGCGAGTCCACCCCGCCTTGCTGCCCTGCAAAGGCGCCGGTGCCAACATATCAGCGCAGACACCGGCGATGCGAGGTAGTGATGAGGTAGACCTGGGGCAGCGGCCTACAACGCCGTTCAGTGCGAAACGGCCACAGAAGCGAACGTTGCACAAAAACAAAATGTAGCAGGCGTGAAACACACACACACAGACGCACTTGACAGGGGGGAGGGAGGCGGACACACTGTCAGTGACGGGCATCCATCACGGATACCAAGAAGGGCGGAACTGTAAATGACCCCCGGCGACAGCCTCGCACCCGTGCCGACACTTTAGGAGACGAACGGAGAAGTATGGCCCCGTGTTAGTTCTGTCACCCACCCCTCCCACCCGGCTTCGCCTGACTCGACTGTGAACGGCAGTCGATACGGTGGTAGCTGGAGGATAATGTGTGCACGACGGACACTTTAGCAGTGGCAGCGAGAGAGACGTGCAGAACTAACAAAGGTGAACAGGAGGCCGCATATCAAGTTGAGTAGAGAGGACAACGTGGAAAAGATAAACTGGCTGCTGCTATGATCGGAACAGTTCGCTAAACCCATCATCTCGCTTTGCCAACGACGTGGTTTTCAAGCGCATGCGGGCATTTCAAACACACAGGTGAGAAACAGCGTTGTGCGCCAGTCTTGGCGGCTCGCACGCACCGGTCCCTGTCTCTACGGAATACCGGCTATTGACGGCAGGCCGTGCGACCTTGCATGTAAGGTACGGCCTCACGCACCACGCGGGGCCAAAACTGAGGTGGTCAACTTTCCAAACTCATTGGGGTTATTGCACAGCCTAGAGCTTGAGCACTGGCGGGCTTCCAAGATGCCACTGCGGAAACGAACAGAAAAGCAAGAAAGAGGTCGCCATCGTCTACCTGGGCGACAGGAGGACTACAAGCAACACAGATACCACGCCACGAACGCTGATGGACCTTGAACGTGCGTCCAATGCCCACCACCACTCCAGCAGCGACCGCTGGCGAAGGTACGTCTCAGGCTCGACAACACTGGCAAGAGCACATCATTGAAACGTGGCCACCTTTTCGGCCGAGTTGAACCCGGCCCATACGGCGCCGCTGTTCCATCTGCCTCTGAACGAGAGAAGAAAGACACGTGCCTACAATCAGTGCCGGTGTGGATGTCCACGGCAAAGACAGGAGCCCAATCGCTGAGGGAGAGGAACGCCCTATACACCCGCCCCTTTCACCCTCACCCTTGACGAAGCCAACCTGCGGAAAGGCAAGTGATACCCGCCGACTTTGGCACCGGTAGCTCTACATTCTCCTGAGCTTCCTGTCGGAGTGTGCGGCACAACTGAAAGAGCTCAACAAGATAAAGGTCAAGGGCGAGGCATTGCAAAGGACGGCGCATCGTGAGACTCCCGAAGCACTCCCTACGCGCACAGGGAAAAGGCCGAGGGGCTTCATGGACTCGCAACGAATCCACTACAGCGCCGGTAATGGATAAAAACGGCGAGCACTCTTTGGAGCATGGTGGCGAGCCTGAAAAGCGCTGAAAAGGGTAGTCGCGTACCGGGTAGATGAACAATTAGCACACGAGGCACTAAACGAGTAAAGCCGGCTGTACGTGTTGGCCGCCGGCAAGAAAGGGGGCGCAGCGACAAGTGCAGAGCAGACATCGGAATGCCAGTGGATCAACTGGTGCGAATAAATGGGCCACACGTCCTACGCGACGTTGCAGCAGTAGAGTGCACCATCGGCCACCACCTCACGCCACAAGACCACACTGCGCACGTCGCAAAGCAAAGTTGCCAGAACATCTTCGCCAACTACAAGGAAAAATCACCGCTGGTGGTGTCGACGGTAGAGGAACAGCTCACTGCAGCTGGCACCGAAACTCCACTACAATTTGGTATCTTCCTCGACGATGGCACCGCGGCATTATGAGGCCCGGCAAAAAAACAAGAGCTCCAGCCCTGCCCACTGCTTGATGAGATCAAATATTTGGTGAAATTCTTTTATGTGAGGTGTGTGAGGTGGGCGGCAATCTGCAGATATGACGCACTGTTGCCACGCAAAGTGCGCAGGATGTCGAATGCGAAATCCCCGTAGATCCATCTACATGCCTACCATCAAACACCTGAACCCACGAATGCAGCTACAAATGGCCCTCTGCCGACACCTGGAGTGCGCAAGGCACTCTTTTTGTTTTATGCGTAGCAGCAAATAGACGCTATGATCAGCTGGGGGTAGGTGGCTGCGGCAGGGGGTAGCCATGAAGGGATGCAAGGTTCACTGACCCGCAGGACATACCCTCGAGCGCATATCCCAGTTATCATCTCCGAGACCTTAGGTGGCGTTTTTGTCCAGAGGCGTTATCATGAGGATTATGGCGCTCACGCGCAAAACCATCTTTTCCGAAAAAAGAAAAAGGATGGGCCCATGGAGTGCTTGTTCGTATGAGAGTGTGCATCGCCGCGCCCCATTCTCAAAGATGCATTGTTGGATCTAATTCGCTGATGCTTATCGCCTCACTGAGCGACTACTGGTGGGCACAGGAAGGCATGGTAGGCAGCCATGTGCAATACCGTCTGCTTCTCCGCCAGTTGAAAAAAGGCCTGGCTCTATTCCCTGTGCTCTGTACCCACTAGCAAGAACCTGCGCATTCGATTCGATCGCACTGCTGCTGTTTTCTCCTACAACGTAGGATGTCTGGCTTCACGTGTCGCCGTCGCTCCTCAGTTTGCGGCGTCCTCGCTGAGTCACTCCGCCTACATCCTTACCTTGGCCTCGCGAGTGCACAGAGCCGGTTTCATGAGCCGTCAGGAAGAGTGCGTTGCCCTGAAAAAAAAGTCGAGCGTGAAGTGCGCCAAAGACCGCGTGGGACGTGGACGCTATTGATGAGGATAAAGGTGCCGCCACGGCCAAGGGTGCGAGACAGGACGCACAGAGAGTACAGAGAAAGATTGAGCGAAGAGAAGCATCTCGATACTTGACGTCACGTAGAGCGACCTTGCCAAACACGCAGGCCTGCTCCTACGGTGATCTACGGAGCATGCGGCCTACACTTGCAAGTGCGCATGTCCTTTTATTTTTTTGGTTACTTGCTCGAGGTCGCTGAGTGCAGTTTGTTTTCGGTCTTTTGTGTTTCGTCTGAGCAGCTGTAGCAGTCATGAAGGCATCAAAGGCAGGGAAGAACCTCCGTCCCTCGCTCCCCATCGAAAAAAAGACATCCCAGCACTGTATAACGTAGCACTGCATGCTGTTGTCGTTGGAACGTCAGGCTGGTGAGGAGTGCCAAGCAGAGAAAGGCCCCGCCGAACAGGATACGCTTCGGTGACGAATGAGAACGACGGTACGAGCTCCCCCCCCGCCCCCCCCCAAAAAAAAAACAACGTTCACTATTTTTTTCTGCTTTATATTTTTTTCCAGGGGAGGGGGAGGGGGGTGGGGCCGCTTCTCAATCGAAGCGCTCCAACATCGATACGAATGTCTGTTGCCATCTGAAACAGCGACAGCCCCCTCCCCCTCCCCTCTCCCCTCTCCGCCCCCCCCCAAAGCAAACGGAAGAAGAGCGACAGCTGAGAATGGGACACGAAGAAACAGAAAAGGAATGACATAGCAGCAAAATAAAGACATATGCGAGCACCGCCCCTGCGCGCTGTGCACCCTCGCATGCGTCTTGTTCGCCCGCTCGAAAGAATGCGTAGCAGATGGTGGCTTCGGTGGTCCTCTTCCTCGTCTTGAGGGCGGCACTCCGCCCCTCCCCCCCCCCCCGCAATGCAGAGCAGAGGAAGACAGCGTGACACTCTTGCACGAGGCAACGGGACCGCGAAAAAAAAATATATAAATATATATATAGTGTGAAGAGCCGGAGATGGGGACGGTTTCGCGCCGCCTTCAAACGCAGACGAAGGGCAAAGCACTCGGAAGAGTCGCAACAAGTAGCGAGGTGGTCGTGCGGTGTCGGAGGTGCCCAGAGAACAGTTCTCCTCCTTCATGGGAAAGATGACGGGCACTCAACGCGACAAAAAAAACACGCCTAAACTCTCCAGCACCTGTTTAGTGCGCCTACGAGGTACCTCGGAAGCCGACGCGCAAGCGGTGCCCTCGCCGTGACGGCTCCACCTTTCGCGGCGCCTCATTGCGCACCGCTGTATTCGTGTTCTGCATCCAGATACGCGCGTTGAAGACACGAAAAAGCTCCTTGTTGAGTTCGCGGAAGTCAATCACCTCGGCCGAGTCAAAGAAGAAACTGATCTTTGTGCCGTCATACTGATACTCGCAGTCGAGCACCTCCATGGAAAGGCGCAGGCGATCGGCAATGTCGCGACACGTGGTGAGCGCCAGACGCTCCATGCTGACGTGCTCGCGATGCAAACGGTGCACCTCCTCATCTGTGGCAACACGGATGACCTCCATGATGGAACCAGCGTTTCCCGGGGGCAACACGCCGGGGTCGAGCGACTGAATGGTATCCACGTCGTATGCCTGCTTGTGAGGATTCCATAGAGCACATTGCACCACGAGCCCGCAGTCGTACCCGCGGTCGCCAGGCACTATGACGTAAGTGCCCGCCTTCATGGTGACAGGACTCAGAAAGCGACGCAACCGGCCGCGCTTGAACTCGACGTGTGTCATGTAGCAGAACTGCGTCGCTGGCCACGGACACCGCCTCGCCTGCTCCGCGACGCCATCGGAGAGTCGGGGTTGGGTAGTGAAAGCACTCACAGGAGTTCTGCCCGTGACCTGCACCTCGGAGCGCGCGAGAGAGGGCACAAGTGCGACGCGTGAGGGAGAGCCTTGCATACCACGCATGAGGGACATGCGAGGCTCCTCGTTGTCGCGCGGGGATACACCACCATCGACGCCCCGCTTTGCTACATCAGATGGAGACTCTGAGTAGCTTATCCCGCACGAGGCTTGACCGGAGGTGGCGCCGCTCGTGGCGGTGTCTCGACCCAAGAGAACCCACACCACATTCTGAGACTGGATAACGAGGCGCCGCGTGTTCTCCATGACTGTTTGGAGGAGGTAAAGAGCGTCGCGCTCCGAAGCCCCACCCCAAGACACCGCAGCGTGCGTTGCGCCAGGCTTTGCGGGATAGCCGTGCGCACCCGATCCCCATGCGCTGGTAACGGTTGGGGATCGCGACGCACATGTGGCTGCAGAGGGGCTCGTCTCCGCAAACACGTACAGCTGCTCCCCGAGGAGCTGCAGATAGCTGTTCACTGCCCTCATTTCGGAGAGCATCTCCAGGGGACCCATGAATCCTCTCTTGACCGGTAACTTGTCGACGGGTGCGACCGATGCCGTTTCGGTGGATCGATCTGGCCGGCCGATAGGCGTGCAGAAGATGCCCAGGGAATCTGCAGAGGTACCCGCAGCCGTAGAGGGCATATCGAAAGCTCTCGGGTGTAGGTCTAGGAACAGCTGATCTGTCCTGTCTACGCAATGCCGCGTCAGCAGATCACAACGGCAGCTGAGAACTTGTGGCTCAAAGAGGGATGGTAAGGAGGAGCAGTGAAAGAGCGCGAAATCTGCAGGTATGTTGGCGAGAGGGCCACAAGACAAAGAAAGGGCCCGCAATGTGATGGGGATGGGTCTCACAACATGTACGGGCAAGCATCCGGCCGAAAGCGTGCGGGCGTCACGAAGGGATGGTGATGCGTGTTTCGTGTTGTCTTTTTCGTTGGTGCTCTTCCCCTGAGCTTGTTGTTTGCGGCTCGTTGTGGTGGTGATGTTTCTTTGTTCGGTGTCGGATGGACGCAGGGAGACCAGCGAGCATGTGATGCCTTTTAACTTCACCGTAGGTACACAAGAAGCACACGTAACGGCGAGCGGGAAAGAAACACGAGGAGATCGGAATGACGAACGGGGTGGGGGGGTCGCAACGGTAGGACGCCGTGACACCGCTCGCGTGCGAGAGGTGTCACCGTTTCCGTTTACGGCCCCCAACATCGAAAAGGTTGCTGAGCCCAGTGCCTTCTCCTCGTTTACAAAGCTCAGCAGGACTCGTTGGCGCCTCAACAGAGACGCGCGGCACGACTGAACATTTCAAATATGCTCGCCCTTCCCTTTCCCCGATTCCGAAGAGGACGCCCTCACGGGGACGAGGCAAGGAGTCGGTCATATGCGCACTCCAAGATTGGGGACGAGGGGAGGGTGGATTCGGGAAGATAATCTTCTGAGCGCGTCTTTTTTTTCCTTGCAGTTCTGCCGTAGAGGCGTGGTGTGACGGGGAAGCGAGACGCCTGCACCCGCCCCTGCCTTCTGGTGCGTACAGGAACACCACGACGGCATACATGGCTGCAGTATTGTATGCACATTCATCTAAGTCCCTGTTTCTTTCTTTGCCTGTTTACTCACCACCACTATTTACTGGGGAGGAGGGACCGTGTGCAGCACAGACTCGTCCAGGTAAAACGGCTGTTGCGCGTCATCTGCCCCTTCCGGGGTGTGCCCAATCCAGAACAGCAGAAGGCGCTCAGCGCGGCGCTTTCCTGAAGAACACCCATGCTGGCCGTCCTCTGCATCTGCGTCCTCTGAGGCGGGCGGAGATGGCGAGGGTGGCTCCATGTGCGGTGCTGGGAACACAAGAGTTAACGGTGCAATGTGTTTGATGTCAACAAAAGCACCACCGGTGTCCGTTGCTACCACGGCACTGGGAGTGCCTGCCACATCGCTGCTCGTGCCCGTCTCGCTATCCGTTCGCCGACGTACTGTCTTTGGATTCGTCGACGCAGAAAGCGATGCCAAGGAAGACAAGCAGGACTCCGACAAGGTCACCCCGGCCAACGCAGCAACTCGCTCGGCGACAAGTCGTAGCGCGTGCACGGAGAGGTGAAAGGGCTCGCACATTCCGAGGAAACGCGACTGGAGCGCTGGCCCCAAGCGAATGCGCCAGAATCGCTCTGAGGCGGCACCAGCTGGCTGCAAAAGTGAGGCCAACACCGCTTCAAAAGCCGCCCGTGCTTCCCACGGGGTGGTGGCGCTGCGGAGATCGTGGTGCAGGAGGTGTTTCGCCGTTCGCGCGACCATCTCCACATGGCACCAGTGCTCGACTGCAGGTCGTGTCGTCTGCGGTAAACGATGCAGAACGTACGCCAGGTATCGCATGTTAAGGCCGTTCGCGTGCATCAGCTCACTCAGCGTCGGAACCATGAGAAAGCTGCCCGCTTTTCGGCAGCCTGCCGCGCACCGCACCGCACTGGGGCAATCCTGCCCCAGTAGTTCGACAGGAGTACCCTCTCCACTCGAACGTCCGAGTACCAGTCGCGTGTAGCAGTGCATGCATACACGGCAGCACTGCAACGGATTTGTACACACCACAAAGCGCAGTTCGTTGGCGTCGATTTCACCGCTGCACAAGTTGCAGCATTCGACGGGGACCAGAGGCACGGCCACGGGGAGTCGGAAGCCGAGTGCACCGGCCACACGTGTGATGCCCTCTGACTTGACCCACGTGCCTGCCGCATAGGACTGGGACGCAAGTGCCGCCGATTTGCACGCCTGTGCAGTACTGGCTCTCGCCGCCGACTCCTGTGACGTGCACACACACTCGTTCGGGAGCCATCGCGTCTGCCATCTGACAAACACCTCCGGTCGGACGCGATAGCACAGCAAGCTGGCGTACAAAGACGAGGCGCGTGGGAGGCCAACCAGCTCGTCCGACGTCTTTGATGGCGGCGATAACACGGCGACAGAATCGTCCGTGCGGTGCAGAGGCAGCACGGGTGGAAGAAGACGGTGGGTCTGCGACAAGTAGAGCCGGCGGTCGCGTCCCGTGTACACACGCCACTCGTGGGGCACGTCACCCCCTTCGAAGCGAAGGGCATCACCAAGACTCTTCAGGAGCTCCGAGACAAGCGGCGATCGCGGCAACGCCGGCGTTGGTGTGCAAGCAGAAAGTGTGTCATCACCACCCGCGGCAGCAATCATATTCCTATCACCTGCCACAAGGTTCGCCGTCCCATAGGGAGGAATCGTAGAGCATAAAAACGAAAAGCCACCAAACGTGCAGTAGGCGTGAAGCGGCACATGAAGAGCGTGCCGCGGTGCCACAACAGCGAGCACCTCCTGGTTGCGATAGATGGCGTGCCCGCACTTCATCGTCATCTCATCGCCACCAAGGACGCCATACGCCGTGTCCACGCAGCGCCGCAGCAGAATACCGCTGTCGAAGTACACTTGATCTGGAAATTGCGGGTGTGCCGCCACCTGGCGAGTGGGCGGCGGCATCGTCGCCTCCTTCCATATCTGCACTACGATGCGCTCAACCTCAGACCGAAACGCGGCAAGGAGCGCATCCAACTCGGCCTGCTGTGCTGCCTCAGATGGCGCTGACAAAAGAATAGAGGAGGCGGGCGCAGTGGGGCGGAAAAAGTCCGCCGCCAGAAAGCACCGCTCCACCGCCCGCTGATACTCAAAGTTCCAATCCCGCGCTGCCCTCCCCCTGGGATGAATCGTGCCCCAGTAGTAGGCATAAAGCTCTGCATCGCGAAAGAGAAAATGAGGTGATGCCGTGCGAGAGATGTCCGCGCAGGAAACAGACGGCAGGACGTTGTGCCAGCACACCTGCGTACTCGGTAGCGCAGCTCGCGGGGACGGCGCCTCGACGCTGTCAGAGGCCGCCGCGGGTGTAGCACGGGTGTCGTACACGCGGAGCCAACATGGTGCAGCGCCGGCATCCTCAGCCGTTGTCGCCTCGTTCGAGTCTGAGTAGGCGATCCACCCTAGCGTGCCATCGGCGCACCGAGTGCTGATCCACCAGCCGCCAAACACGTCGCGGTATCGAGACGCTTCGAGCAGGACGGCACCCACAGGAACTGCGCCAACGGCCTCGCCCAGCGGACCGGCGTAGAGAAGCGCCTCTTTTAAGGCACCCCAGAAGACGGGGGAGCGGCTGCGGCGCGGTCGGCCATTCGGCGGCGCAGAAGGATGCAGTGATGTCGATGCGGTCACAGAAGCCGAGGTCTTGGCTGGAAACGCTCTCGCACCTTGAAGCATTGGTCGCCGCCGGGGTGCCGGAGATGAGAGCGGGGCGGCACCGCCCGTCCATCGAGGCGGACGAGGCTGCTTCACTGGCGACGCACTGCTGCCATTGGCGGCGCTTTTCTCTCCATTGCGCTCACTCCCCATGGCTTGGCCTCGAGAGGTGGGTGCCAGACGGACGTGAACAGGCACGGGTATCTTCCTTCACACAACCATGTGCTGCAGTAGTACCTCCGGAGACAAGGGAGGGCAGAGAGGCATCCAAGTCGCCAAGCAGGTCAAACACCAGCCGATAGAAAAATCAAGAAAAGAAAAACAACAAGAGAAGAACAGTGAAGGACGATTCCATGACACTGAGGCGAGAGAGAACCTTCATCAGAACGCTTCGGGGTGTTGCAGCGTTCTTCCTTGTCTGCTGCACCTATTTTTCGTTTCTCGTGTGTTACAGTGCCGCTTCCACATCCCAAACGGGTGGTTTCCATCGGGGAGCAACTCATAGCAACAGAAGGACTTGACGAGGAAGCTGCAACGCCACCCCCCCCCCACACACACAGACACATCGAAATGCATCAGCCTACCCCACGGAGGGCGTCTCTTAGAATACATTGCTTTCGCTGTTGTCTATATCTCGCCCATACATATATATATATATATCCATGTATTGTTCAGCAGAGAGCCGTCGCACGCCGTAACCAACGAAACACATGTACCGGATAAGATGATGAGCGAGGAGGAACATCCCCTCCCCCCTCCACCGACGTAAGACGCACAAAGACGAGCAAGAGAGAGAGTCATCCTTTCGATACACCGGTGGCACCCATACACACAAACACAGGCAGGCAGACACCGTCAACATCGCCACGATGAGAAGAATAGGGAGATGCGTGCAACGAGCGCGAGGGCGGCCGCCCTCTGAAGCAGGCGAGGGCATCCCATACGTGCGGCACGAGGATGGCCCCTCGACAATAGAAGTAGGCGCTCACAGCACCCCATTGCGGCCTCGCCTCTACCCCGCGACTTCTCTCCCATCGAAACACTGGGCAGTTGTGGTTCATTCTCCATTGATCGATGCCGCCTATTTGGGATAGGAGTTCCGCCGGAACCGCTCCTTCAGGACACGCAGCTGCTCCTCCAGGCGTCGTTGCATCTGCAGCACGTTCTTCAATGTCCCGGTTTTGTGTGCGGATGACGGATAGAACGGCGTTGATGGCGTCCGCTGCGTCGCGCTGCCCTCCTCAGCTATGGGCGACAAGAGTGAGCCTCGAAGGCGGGTAAAGGATGAGTTTGACGGTGTTGCCGTCCACTTCATAGACGTTGGCGGGTGCTGTTGCAGCTTCTCAGAGTAGGAAGGCTCAGACGACCGAATGCCCTGCTGCGGAACATACTGGTCCTCATCCGGCACCGGCGGCGACAGGAGTGCTCGTCGCGAGCTGCAGAGAAAATACGGCTTGCTCAAGACCTGTTTCGGCCGATGTGTCTGCCATGCGCCGTAGCCGGAGGGCACCGCTGCTGCTGCGGTGGGCCGCATGAAAGGCGCCCGCATGGGAGTCTGAGGAGTCGCACCAGCGAGCGACGACCAACACGAAGCGAAGGATGAGTTCATTGTCTCGACAGGTTGGCCGAGCGTCATATCCACGACACGGGGTACGAAATGTGCACGCTGCTCAACCGATGTCGGTCCCGCAAGCGCCGTGGCACTAGAGGTGGTGAGCGGCATCGGCTTCTCCGATAGCAGCGACGGCGCTTCTGAGAGAGTTGCTCGTGACGGCGCGCAAGGGGGCCCGTGGGCAGAACGAGGGGGCAGCTTTTGCGTCGCTGGTTGACCGGGCGACTCTGGCAGCATCTCCGGGTCTCGTCCACCCTGCTTGCGGTGCCGATGAGAAATGCGTGCTACACTGTCTACAGCACACGTTGACGAGCGGCGCGGCTCCACGAGCACCGTCCTCAACGTCGGTGACGGCGCCAAAGGAAGCTCGGGCGGCGAAGACCCTCGCGAGGCCGAGAAGACTGGGAAAGACAGCTTCGGTGGGACCGGATCGCTCTCAAGCACCTCCGTCAGAGGCGTTCGCTTGCGCCGATGCTGACGTGGTCGTGCTGGCACCTCTAACTCTTCGTAAGGTCCTGTTTCCGTTACCGGTGCCACTTGAGTGGGCTGTTTAGCATCGTCAGCGGGCTCTCGCGGCAGCGGCGTTCTCGCCGCTCCAGCTCGGTCGCGATCCTCCGGGGCAAGCACCGACGTATCCACTGGTGCAGTAGCATCTTTAAGCATCTCAGCGAGCGGTACAGGAGGCGCCATCGTCTTTGTCCGGGTTGTCCGCTTCGACCTGCGGCGACGGCTGACCTTCACGCCGCTTTCCTCGGCTCCGCCCGGCATGGTTTCCAGTGCCGGGGCGGCTGTCTCTTGTTCTTCCGCTGCGGTGGCGACGATGACCGTTACGGAGGTGGGCGGCGACGGCATCTCGCGCGTCACCCCGGTCAGAGACAAAACACTATTCGGCACAGCGGCCTTAGCGACCGATGTCGGCTGCACTGGCGGTGCGGACGTGTTAAGGGGTTCTTCTATCACTACACAAGGTGTGGCGCTGCGCAGCCAATCGAGGATGGCCGCTTCCTTCTGCTTTGGCAGATACAAAGCGCCGAGCGCGGGTCGAGGGGAGGGGTTGTTGTCGAGCGCAGCATGTGAAGCCTGAGCTGCTGCCCGAGTCTTTTCGACCGGGTTCGAGATCAGCGGCACCGTCTCCCTGACAGGCATTGGTGTTGTGGCCGGTGGTACGCGTTGGCGATCTTCGTCAGCTGTATGTACTCTGGCGCCCTTCGCGTCCCTTTGGCCATCATCGGCAGCTTCGCTGATGGAATCCGCCGCAGACGGAAGAAATGGCCGATGGTACCGTCTCTGCACATATTTTAGGTGAATCCACTTCATTACCTTCGCTGAGGTATCCCGTTCCCCAGGCTTCACGTAGCTGGCCGGAATGGTGGCCTCGAAGGTACGCTTGGCGCGCTTGTTGCCCATCTTTGACATGAAGGCGATCTGCTCCGGCTCCCAGAGATCCATCGTGCAACTCTTTACTTTGCTGATGTGCACGCCCAGCTGACGATGCAGGCCGCTGCAGCGGATGCAGATGAAGATGCCGAGATTCACACTAGCCCACGTCGGGTTACGCGCGCGGCAGTCCATGCACTCATCATTATCGGGCTGCTTCAGCAGCTCTCGTAGCTGTCGCTGATGTTGCTCCTGCACTTCTTTGGTCTGCCGCTGTACGGACGCCATGTAGAAGCAGCGCCTGCGACAAGGCAGCGGTTGTGGGGCGACACGTGGGGCGGCGGCGGGAGGGGCCCTAGAGGGAGGGAGGAAGAGAAGCGAAGTGCGAGCGGGTTCGGTTACTGTGATTCATCGGCATTGAAAAACCGCCGCCACGCATAGGACCCTGCCAATGCCCTGGCGCAAAAAAAAAATAATACAAAACGATGAAAAGCATACAACCACGACAGAAACAACGCAGAGAGAGACACCTCCAGGGACGCACGAGGTGGCGGGTGCGGGTGTGACGACACCACGCTGTGTCACCTCCCCAGTTGGTCTCTCCCTCTGTATCGGACTTGTTTGTGCCCGCGGCGATTCGCCGATTCCACGAATCGCTAGAAAGCGGGAGTAGGAGGTGGAGGAAGGGGCAAGTCTGTGTGTGTGTATGTGTGTGTGACTCTTTGTGCTGGTGACCTCGTTCTTATTCCGTCTATCGTGGTAAGTACGTACGGTCCCTGTGCGTGTGGTCCTCCAGCACGCGTGTGCTGGGGGGAGAGAAGAGCGATCATCGATGGGGAGAGACGCGCCACCAACGCAGCGCGGATGCACAGAGCCATGAATGACGCATGTATGTGCGTGTGTGTGTGTTTGGGGGAGGGAGGGGGGTGACGGGCGTTCGCGACCGAGTTTAAACCACAAAAAAGAGAGAGGAAAGAGAAAGAGCGAGAGAAGGCACACGAGTGAGGAGAGCATGCGCAGTGCACCTAAAGCGAAAAAGAAAAGACCCATGTGTCCATACAGCATCCCACGAGATAGCTGCGAGCAGCGACAGCGTGCCTGCTGAAGGAGGCAAAAAAAAGAGAAAACCTACTCCGCCGTGTGAGCCTAGCAGACCACCAGAAGCAGCGTGCACCCTCTCTCCTTTTCACTCCCTGTCCCAACACAAAGAGCTGTTTCAGTGCCGATGCGCAGATGCTGAAGGCAACTGCAGTGGACGTGAATGGTGGACAGGCAGGCCGCGCTACACACACTTTCTTTTTCGACTTGCATTTTTGTTTCTTCTCGCTCGTTTCTGCTGCGCTGCACCGTGCAGAGTATGATTTTGCTGACGTTGCACAGGGCACATTGGTACTTCTCTTCTCCCGCCCTGTTCGCATCGGCACATAAGCTCAGAGTCACACATACACACACACGCGTCACCAGCCCGCATGAAAAAGTCCTGTGTGCCCATCTGCGACACACCAAATGACAAAGGCACCCCACCAACGGGGGCGGCGAGGCAGCAATGAAATAATAAGTCCTGGTATCCAGCGAGAGGGAGAGAGAGAGGCCTCGTGCCCGCGGGGCGAATAATAACAGTAAAAGAAAGGTAAAACAAAATGAGAGGAAGCGTCCGTGAAAGCGTGCGCGAGGAGATACAGAGAAGGGGGAGAGGGGGGGGGGGGAAACATCGACGACAACATCGGAGGCATACATGCAGGAAGGGGGCGCGAGCAAGAGATGGAGTGTACATGCGTGCACGGCATAAACGTATCGGGAGAGGAGAGAGGGACGGTCCAACAAGCGACGAGATATATACGAAAGAAGGTTTTTTTTTCTTTTGCTGTTGTCTGCAAAGTAAGAGCATCGGCGTGGGCCGCGGTGCTCTTTTTTTTTTCGGAGTGCATGTGTGGACATGCAGAAGTTGGAGCTTGATGTAAGTGGAGCGCGTTATTGATGATCCTGAGAGAGGGGGAGGAGGGAGCAGAACAGAGAAGGCACATCGGCAAGAATAAAAATAAAACACTTCAATCAAGGAGATGGGCGGCTGAGCGGAAATCACGTTTCAAGTGCAACGAGAAGGAAGGCCGCCCGCGCATCACTCGCATCCTCGTGTTTATCGGCACGAGTATTTGTGGTCCTCAGACCACACACGTCCTCACTCACCAACCGCAACGAGTCCCCACCCCCACCCTCATCCGTCTCCGCCTTGCTCCAATTCGCTTCGCTCAGGCGGGACTATTCGCGTTAACTAGCCCAACGAAACGAAAAACGTCGACCCTGACATCCGCCCTCGACACGACACCTGCATGAGTCTCACCTTCCGCGGAGATATGGTACAAAGAAAGAGAAGGCGGCTGTCGAAAAAAAAAAAGCAATGGACAAGAGAATGGGACGGGAGAGTGCGCGCATCGTCAGCACCGCAGCACGCACGAGACGACATGGACAACAACCGCAGCAGACAGCAGCGGGCAAAACAGGACGGAGCCAACGCGAAGACCACCAACGCGGGAGAGACCCAGCGAGAGAGAGAGTGCGTGTGTGCGTGTGTGCGTGAGAGGAAGACACGAGAGGCACCGAAGAAAGCATGAGAAAAGTACTATATTTCTTTTTTTTCATGCAGCATGGTTAAGGAGAGAGGAGGAAAGGGAGAGAGGTGTGCGCACAGAATGCGTGCATGCTCTCATCACGAGTGAGCCTATCAGCTGTCGTGGGCAGATGTGCGTGTGTGTGTGTGTGTGTGTGTGTATGTGCAGTGACACGTCCGTCAAGTAGAACGCCAAGGAGGCATTGCACTCCCATGTCCACACACACGCACACCCACCCGCAAGCACGTAGAGCACGGTGGCCTACGAGGCGAAAAAAGGGCAAAAAAAAGGTGGAGACAGTACTTAGCTCAGCGTATTCTACCTCTTCGGCCCTGACGCAAGACAGCGACGAACGTCTTTCAAATTCGCCTGCCACTGTGGTCGCTCAGCACGCACCACCCAACGTCAATGTTGAAGGAAACTCGGTTACTTGTCGCTCAAGTCGTTGGTCGACGCAACAAACACAAGCGCCTTCGCTCCCTCGGCTTGGCACGTGAGCTTGCCGTACGGCACCGCAAAGCAGTCGCCGGCGTTCACCGTCGTATCGTTCACCTTGGCAGACCCCTCCAAGCAGAAACCCAGGCCTATCGTCGGCAGGGTCACGGAGGTCATCCCGTTGCCTGAAGCATGCTCGTACTGCAGGCGGTACAGCGAAAAGTCGGGGAACTGTGCCGGTGGTTGGTAATACTGCACCTGCCACTGCGCCGCGTCCTCGCCGATCTTCTTCTCGTGGCGGGCAGACGCAAGCCCGGTCGTGTCGTACTTCAACATGCTTATGAGCGTCGGCACATCCTTCCACTTCGGCGTGAGTCCAGCACGCACGACGTTGTCGCTGCATGCCATGATCTCGACACCGTCGCCGCTGATATATGCGTGCGGCTCGCTGTCCGATAGGAAGAGAGCCTCCCCGGGCACCATCTGTACGTAATTGAGGAAGTAAACCATCCAGCACCCGACATCATCCGGGTACTGCCTGTAAATACGAGCAAAGAGCTCGTCTTCGGCGCACTGCGCACCCTTCTCCTCGATGCACTGAAGGTGCAGACGCAGCGCCTTCGTGACGACGTCATCCGCGGCCGCATACACGGTCGTCATCATAGTCTTCAGTAACTGCTTCTCCTCGTCGCTGTCGGTTGCAGGCAGCGCGGTCTCCGGCGCCATCATGTACTGACCCAGCACCGCTTCGGCGCCTACAAGCTCAGCCAGCTCTGGAATGCGCTTCAGATACGCGATGATGGCCCCGAGCGGTCGGAAGCAGCAGAGTGCCTCAAAGGGGGTCAAGGCGCAAATGAGCTCAGGCTTGTGGTTCGGGTCCTTGTACTTATCCGGCCTCGCAGCGTGCAGCTCCTCGGCAAACTTCTTGCACGGGTGCGCCTGAATCGACAGAGCCGTGCGAATCGACAGAATCTTCAGCAGGTACGGCACAGTGTCACGGAAGGTCGTAGCCTGGTGAGCTTCCGAAAAGTACTTCTTCTTATTCTCTGGCTGCTTCAGGAAGTCCTCGAGCAGCTGCGCGTTGCCGTCGGCGATCTTCGACGGGCAGTTGAGGTGCGTGCCTACCCACAACTCGGCAAACATCTTACCGGACTTGTCGTTCGTCAACCCCTTCATCTTCGCCACGAAGCTGGACGCGGCATCCTTGCCCCAGGCATAGTCCTGGTGGCCCACGTCAAGCTTGACGAGCTCAGACATACAGACGTAGCGGAGTTGCTTGAGGGGAAGATGGTGGTGAGGCAGGGGAAAGAAGAGGAGGCAGGGGAGGGGTGGTAGTGGTTGTGATAACCCCACGTATGACGAGAAGGACAGGCACGCGACGCTACTACACAACCCAGAAAACTAACATATAGCTTTGCTCTTGGCCGCTTGAAACCAACGCGACACGCCGTACGTGTCGGAGTGTTTCGACTGTCTCTGGCTTGCCGGTGATTTGTTATATATATATATATATATCGTTTCGCGTAAAGAAGAGCTGCGGTAAACGTGGGTGGAAAGCGGCTGAGGAAAATGTAGAGAAGCGGAGGTGAGACGGGAGCCCAATGAGAAGGATGCCACGAGGCTGCGCAACGTGTTACTGGCACAGAGCAACAAGGGCAGAACGACGGAAGCGAAGCGATCAAGGGAAGCCGGGAGGATAGTTATGCTGTTGAGTCCGTGGGGTCATGTAGCAGGCTCTCTCTCGCACACGTGTGTGGGCGGACGTGTACGTTAATGTATTTGCGCATTATCGATGGAAAGATGAGACGAAGAGGGAAACGGTGGAAGCGTGACATGGTGCGGTGGAAAGCAGCGCGGTTGTAGTCTCCAGAGATTCGCGCGAGAGGCGCCATGCGCCTATCCCCTTTCCTCTGAGACATCGCGCCGGCGTGCGTAACAATGGCAGCGAGACGCGATGTGGTGTTTTGCCGCACAAGGGCCACAGAAGGCACAGATGAACGCACCTCACCACGCACAAAGAATAACCTCCGCCGTGAGAAGGCAGGTTCGGCGCTCGCTTTCTACCTTGCAGGGGATTTTATAGCAGGGAGAAGGTGGAGCAGTGGTCACACAAGGACGAAAGCTGTATTCGAGACAGCGAAAGCGGATAAGAAGAGAACACGCTCTCCTCCTTCGTCTACCAAACAGATAACTCTGAGTAGCGGAGGTCGGTGACCTGTGTCTGTATGTGTGTGTCAGCCTTGTCCAACACAACACGTGCACAACAAAACAAACGGAAAACAAGTAGGAAAAGACACGCACAGAAGATGCACAAGCAGCACGCATACATATATATGCATACGTGTATACAACTTCAGGCAGTCTCCGTCGCGGAAACGGGCATGGTACGTTGCTCGCACCGTCTGCAGGGGCACGCGCCACCTCTACCGAGGTGATTCTCGGTCAAGGTGAGAGGGAAGGTAGAGCAACTGTCCTGAGCGCGGCGTCGACTTCCAGGCCGCCAACGTCGCGGCTGCGGCCTCGACGCTTGGAATCTTTTGGGTGAAAAGGAGCGAGGGCTTGTGCACCGATATCATACGCGGAGAGAGATTCACGATGCGCAGGTGCTCGAACTTGCGCACGCGACTCGACGCGACGTACACAAGGTGATCACACGGAAACATATCCCCGGCGTCAAAGAGCACGGCATGGTTTAGCGTAACGCCTTGGACTTTGTGCACTGTGAACGCGTACGCCGGTGTCAACGGGATGCAGGCGGCATGCAAGGTGAAGCACCAGTCCTGCTTCGTGACCGAAACCGGCAGCGTGATCCAAGGAATCGCGACATCTTTGCCGTCTGCGTCCATCCGCACTACAGGCACCTGCACGGCGCTTGCCGCGCCGCCCTGTCCGCTCCCTGTGAAATGCACAGCGACACGCTCCAGCAGGTGTGCCGGGGTCGCACGCGCCTTCATCTCCTCCGGCAAGAGATCCTTGCAGGCCGAGAACGATCGAAACCCAACCACCGTGCCAAGAGAGCCATTCACATACTGAAGCGTCAAGTTGCGTAGCAGCATCACACGACACCCGACCTTCAGCCGCTTATCCTGCAGCACGGTATCCTTTCGGATAGCCTGGCGCAAGTTCTCCTGCATAAACGGTTGCAGCCGACGCATTAGCTGCCGTGGCCCCACCGCTTCTACACGCACGACTTCTCGCGGAAACAAAACACCGAGGGGCTGCAGGCGAGCGACTGCGCGCGCGTACCCCTGAGCGCCGTTGACGTTCCTCGACACGGCCTCGCCGTCTCGAGCGCCAGGGGCTCCAGAACACATCTCCAGGACGTTCTTCATAGTGCATCGGCGGACCTCTGCAACGTAGTGAGTTGCGCCACTGCAGCGCACACACACAGCCGACAAGGACGTGGAGTACGAGAGCGGTGAGGGGAGGCCGTAGACCTGAACAGAGCCACGAGGAAAGAGGCAAACCTCCTCCAGGGTGCGAGCGACGGCAGTCGCCTCCATGTCCCGTAGTCGCCCTCGCTGCTTGAGCACGACTCCGGCACTTTTCGTAGGGGAGCGGAAACGGTAGTGCACAAGCAGTGTGGCTCCGCATTCGCCGCCGTCGTCGGCATCTTCCCACTTCTGCTCTGCTGCAGTACCAACGGAAGGCGCGCGCATCGCATCAGTCACGGTAAGTTGCGTTGGAAAAAGTCGCTCCTCTCCTTCCAGCTCCAACATCTTGCGGTCGTTGTAGTTCTTGACGGCTCCCTTGGTCGGTAGAAGGCGCACGGCATCCTCGACCGCCGCGTTCAGAAAACCGGAGCGCGACAGTCGATAGGGAAGCCGGCCCTGCCGCAGGTGATTCAAGTCGGCGGCGAACCTTTGATCATGCTGGCGCTGTGGTTCTCGAAGCTGTACATGAAGGAGATAGTGGGTAAAGCACCAGCTCTCGAACATGGGCTTGTCATAGTACCACAGGTCGCCGCGGCGACGCGTCCCGGCGCTAGAATCGGAGGCACCGGAGACTCGCTTCCGCTTGCTTTGTTTCGCAGGCAATGTGCTCTCTACCTCAGACGCGGCAGCGACGTCGGCGGTACGACATGACTTCTCTGCCGCCTCCGCTGGAATCGTGGCCTCGTCTGCGGACGCCTGTGCATCGTCGCTCTCAGGACTGACGCATTGGCAGACGATGCGGTCGTCGTCTTTGTTGGGCCTTTCATCATCGACGTGACGGTAGCGCCGCCGTCTGCCGAAACGGGCACTGACAGAGGCGAACGGCGTGAGTTGAAGAAAGTCGCCGGAGAGAATCATCTGCAGACCCCCGAACGGCCGACTGGCGTCACACCCTGCCCTGCGACGGGCTGCCCGCTCAAAAGACTCAAGTACCCCCGCGTGCAGCATGGAAACTTCGTCGATGACCACTACGTCCACCTCCGCGAGAACACCGGTGTTTCTGAATCGCAGTCGACGCGGGTGTCCGAATTTTTCGACCGAGGGCCCTGTGCCGAAGTCGTCTACAACCACATCCTCCTCGATGTCTTCACCATTGCCGCCCCTGTTCTCGGGACCGTCGTCGACGTCGAGGGTGGCATCCGTGGGTGGAGGCTTCGTAGGCAGGTCCATCATATCGTCTGGGGTGGGTAGAGGCACGCCAAAGGTGCTGTGGAAAGTGTTCCCACCGATGTTCAACGCGGCAATACCAGTGGAAGCCGTGATGGCAATGCGGTGCCCCTGTGCCGTCAGCTTCTCTGCGATGGCACGCAAAAGGTGCGACTTGCCGGTACCTGCCTCGCCCCCAATGAACAGTGATGCACCTTGGCACGCCAGGTCGCAGACAGTGACTTGCTCACGTGTCAGCGGAGATTCCGTTCCGGCCTCGTCTCGCCCTGGCAAAAACACGACGTCGGAGACAGTTCTGGCCTCTGTCAGATCAGCAGCACCGGTGATGTCGAATTCACTGCGGTGCTCCATCTCCCCTTTCTTCGCTGTCGGCTCTGCTGCACCGTTCTGCGAACGGCACTTCGTCCAATGCTCGCTACATCCGGTACGCTGTGCCGTCGCAGGCCTGAACACTGTCGAGGTCGAAGCATCCGTTGGGAATTGCGGTGCCCCACTCCGAGGCGGCAGCGGCGGTGCATTCTCCCAGTGAACGCTCGCGGTGGTTGAGGTGGCGGCTGCACGTCCCTTTACGCGCGTCTCGACGTTTGGTGTGAGCGCTTTCTGCACTATTCCGCACCGGATCGAGCGGCAGCGCATCGGAAAAAAAAAGAAAACGAATAAAATTGTGCGAGTAAGGGCTCTGGAAAGAGAAACAGGACAGCGCTCAACCAAGGAGGTCACCTTTTCTGTCTGAGGAGTGTCGTTCGGTGCCAGCGTCCCTCAGTGACCGTGTTGACCTTGTCTGTGCGTGTGGGTGCCTAGTGCAGAACCGTAGTCAGCAGAGAAGTACAGAGTGGCAGCGATGATACGAGGAGTTTCAAATGGATGAGAGACGGTGGGGGAGAGGGATACGAAAAAGCGAGTACGAGGGGAGAGCATTGCCGCCGTCAGGGAGGGGGTACGCACGTAGACATTGCCCACACACATACACAAAGTAAGAGGCGCTGGGAGAGCAAGAGCAGTCAGTCTCCGCAAAGAACTTCGCACAAACATGTGCACACACACACACACACCAACCGATCGAGAAGTGCCGATCGTTTCGCTTGAGTCGAGTGTTTAGATGGTGCAGCTGCATCCGTCGCTGGGCTACACTGTTCTCAAGGATGTGCTGTGCGGACGTCAATGCTCCCTCCTATTGCATCCTCTCGCAATATTACAAGGCTCAGAGCCCCGTCTCTCGCCACGCGCACGCGCTAGTGCCCTAATGCAAAGAGTGCCTGGGCGTGTCCGTTTTGGTCTCTAGGGGACAGGCGGGGGATTGGAAGGGGGCAGACGCCATCGTCGTTGCGACCTTCCCTTCCCCGCGTAAGAGGAAAAAAAGGGCACCCGAAATGGATGCGGATCTATTCATGACAAACCACAGCATAAGAAAAAATACGCACAACCCGAGCGTCCAGAGGCGGTGGGACGAGGGCGCATGCCACACGCCAGCACTGCCGGCGCGGCACGAGCGGCGTGAGAAGAGGCAAGGGCAATGAAGTCCCCTTGACGCCATAACGCAAAAAGGGGGACGTCTATGAAAGGCACTTGCTAGCAACCCCAGGAGGTGAAGAAGCGCAAGAAAAAGCTTCGCCCTCGCTCACACATCCATGTAGCGCAGCACCGGCGGTGGGGGAGCAAACTCGGCGTTCCGCGACCGCGCAGAGACCGTGACGCGCTGATAGGATGGGATGTCCTGGCGCTGCTCCTCCGCGACCAGAGAGTGTAAGGACTGCCGAAGCAGTTTCAGCTGGCGGTGCTCCTCGGCTGTCACGTACAAGCGGTGACAGCGCACAGGTGGGAGCCGGTACTCCTCCGTGTCACCCTCGGAGTCGATGAGTCCGCGCATTCGCAGGAGTGCAAACAGCTCCGCACCGGTGACGGGGCAGAGAATCGTCGCCTCCACGTTGAGAGAAATCGGCTTTGGTCGCGCAGCTGCCCTCGGCGCTGACATGCAGGACCTGGCAGCCGTGGACGCGCTCCCCTCGCGCGTCGCAGACCGGCGCGACGCTGATGTTGACGACGGCGCGTGCCGAGACCCCGAGTGTCGCGGCGCTGAGAGGACACCATGCTGATTCCCTGCAGCCATTCGCCCACTCCTCCCGCGACCACTCTGTGCGCGTTCTGCCGTCGTCACCTCAGGCGACCATCGGTACTCACGCGAGCCCACCCGCTGCTCCGCAGCTGTTGGGTTGAAGTGCGCATCGCTTGACAGCATCCGTGAGACCCTGGGGTGACGAGCGGTCGGGTCGCGAAAGACACCACACGGCCCATTTGCCGCGCCTGCGTTGGTGGGTGGCACGCCGCACCTGGTCCACTGCCATTCGCGCGTCACCGCCGCCGTCTCGTCGGGGTCGCCTACGACAGAGGAATGCAGAGGCCCATGAGTGAAGAGCAGAGTCTCGCGCACATTTTCGGTGTCGGGCTCCGCCGCCGCGGACAGCACTTCCACATCTATCGAGACGTCGCCTTCAGCATGCTGGTAGCACGACGATGTCGGTGGGAGTGGGATAGTGTCGTGCGAAGAGGAGCCATGCTCGCTGGGCGAGCGCGTTGGGGTGGCCGTTTCAGCACGCGTACCCGGCGGTGGCCGGGGTGAAGGGCTTGAATCTTCACCATCACTCACCGCACGAGACCCGGTGAGGCTTCTGTTGGGAAGCCCTTCCCGGTGCGCTGTTGCTTCCTCACTCACGGAAGACTCGACGGGGGCACCTCTCGTTGGTAGTGACACGCCAGGGTTTGGAGAGAGAGCCGTGAGTTGCTTCATCTTCTGGCGCAACCGCTCCTGTACAACGCGAAAGGCATCGAAAGAGGACTCCTCATCGGGAAGCATAGGGTCAACGATCGTCGTGTCGGCTGCTGTGATGCGCGACTCCCCGCGAGGAGTGGTGTGTGGTGTGCATCCGTCTCCATCACGGGGGACCAGATCCATCGCGTTTGCGGCGAGTGACGCGGTGAGTCGGCGAGGGCTTGGAAACCGCTCTCGAAACCCGTACGAGTGCAAACCGGCAACGCCACCCGGCATGAGTGGAACGGGCGAAGAATCTACGGTGTCTTCTCGTGTGTTTACAGCGAAGGCTCCGGGGGATATGGTGGCAGGGGCATTTGGCACCGGGCTTGCTCGGCCACCTGTGAAGTCTACGATGTCCTTTGTTGCGGCAGCCCCAGACGAGGAGCCGGAAGCGTGGTGTCGTGCAAGCTGCAGCATCGCATTCACTCCAGACGCAGGCTTCGCAGCACGGGTGCGTGGGATGGAGGCGGACGGGCTGCTCGCGCCGAAGTGGTGACCAAAAGGGGTATCCTTCCTTGGTGCGCTGTGCACTTGGTTCACGTCCCGTTCGCTGATACCATCGGTGCGCAGAATTTGACTCTTGGTGGTGATTGGCCTTGAGATAGGCGCCGACGATGGAGGTGTCGACGTGGAAGCTATCAGCTGTGTTGCCGCAGGTGCCGCCGCAGAGCCTGCTCCCCTCACCTCCATAAAGTAGCGATGCTCAACAGCGCGACGCTGCTGCTGCTGTTCCTCTTCCTGTTGATCGACTGTGTGGCACAGGCTCGACAGGCGCGCTCGCATCGCGCTCATACGGGGCTCGAAAGCGTTACTCATGGTGAGGTACACCAAGGAATGAGGCGCACCCATACGCCCCCAGTCTGCGGGGCGCGAGAGGAATGAGTCCGGCAAGCGGGGCGATCTAGAAAAATGAAAAAGAAATGCGTCTCCCTCAGCAGTCCGTCTTCGTCCTCCACATCTGCGTAGCCTGGAGCATGGGCAGTGGTCGCAGACGGGTGCGAATGGATGTTGGATAACGGAGTTGTTCGGGAAAAAAAGGAGCCACACAAAACGGGAGAGAGAGAAAGGTGCACATATGGATACGGAGGAGAAGCCACGGTACAAACTGGATGAGTGGCGCCATGACTGCCTTCGGCCCCTACGCCACCCTCTGCTGCACTGACCTTCACAGGCCGCTTTGGTCCAGCACGGACGTCACACACGTCGCCGCAAAACGGAGGAGAATGGTACTCCACTCTCCTCCGCCCTATCTCTCCTGCAGTTACAGCAGCAGCACACACACACACGCGTCACTTCGCCATTCGGCATTTTATTTTTGGCGCTCAAAATCTGAATGGCTTCCCCCCCCTCGAAAAAAAGAAAAAGAACAGGAATCAGCCAACGCTCTACACGAGGTATATGCGGCGTAGCTAACGAGCAATGTGAAGGCGACAGATCACAGAAGCGCACACCCAGAAGAGACCGGCACGTAGCGTGTTCGACACGTCAGCAGAGCATCACACAATGAGAAGGCCCATGGAACGTAGTCACGCTTCTCACCGACGTTTAATCGGCTGCCCCGTTCGCCTCTGTGTCTCCAACGCATGTGAGCGTGTGCGTGTGCGTGTTTGTGCGTCGCTCCAGCAGCAGTACATCCGGGACCCCGACACGGCATCACGAATACAAGAACACTTTGCAGGGTAGAGAAAAAAAGAGAAAAAGGCTGAAGGAGGAACCGCACACCCGAAACAACGACAACAATGTGACGTTCACCTTCGAATGTGTCCTACGAAAGTCCACACGTCCGCCTTCTCTCCCTCTCTGTTTACTGCTTCCATGAACAGAACAAGAGACGCAGACGCCAGGGTTACGGTACCCGTGAGCTAATATGCGCGACGGCACACTCAAAAAAAAAACTCGAGAGCACAGTGAACCTATTCCTCCAAAATTACGAATGTGTGCCCCCACTCGGGATAGAAGTTCTAGCAGAGAGACAGGTCACACAGACAACTGCACCTGTTGTGTCTCTTCTCACGACCTGGTTGTCTTCGATCTGGTAGCGAGATGAGACGCACCACACAAACAAAACACTCCCAGACGCGATCGAGGCCGAGCGTGAAGCAGTCATGCACATCACCGAGGCACACACACACACGCACACGCACGAGCACACGGTTGTGGATGCGGAGGGACACAGAAAGAACAGGTAAGCTGCGAAAACCCCCCATAACAAGAAAAACACTTCCACAACGCAGAGCGCCATCCTACACCGGACGAGGGGAACGACGGGATGCCAGAACACAGTCGACAACAAAAAAAGAAAACATGCATCGATGCATACCCCAGTAGCCGTCGCTGTATGCGCGCGCCTGCCCGATGTGTGCGTTTTTCTGCGCCCGTGTGCAACTCCACGAAGCCACATACCACTGAAAGAAAAGCTCAAAGAAAATGAAATAAAAAAAAACAAATAAAACAAGTCCACCGCTCGCTTGTGCCTCCTCGCCAGGTGCGGTGTATAGGCTGGACGGATTCGCTGTAGGCGCGCACCACAAACGAAGCGGAACGCGAAGAGACAAAATTGGAAAGATGTGAAGAGTGAAGTCGCACAGTCCCGCTTCACCGATTCATTCGCAGCCAGCACGGAGGAACGGCAGAAGGGGGGGGGATAAAGACAAATATATCAGAAGGCGGTGGTCCAGAGGGTTCAGTCAACCGCGGTAGAGCTGAGTAGCCTCCATGGAATGCTTTATACATTCCTTTTTTTTTCTTGCGCGGGGGGGTTATTATACTCAAAATCCACAACTTACGTATTAGGTACACGTTTCTCGACCTCTTCACGTACGAGCTCCTGCCCTTCGCTTTTCTTCGCCAACAGGAACCACCGCCTCGTCCAATTATACGTCTGCGTATATGTCGCTCTCGGCCTCCCTTGTATGTGTAGGGAGAGATCAAGAGAAACTAGGCTGAGTGGGAGGGTGTTCGCTTGTGGAGGCGAGGATGGAAGGGTGCAGAAGGCGCTAAGGCAGCGCCGACCCCCGTTCTCCTTTTCCACCTTTCGCATTACGCTTGCAGAATTCGATCTCTTCAGATTCACAGGAAGACACACACACACGCAAAAAAAAGAAAGACATGGAGTGCTGCCTTCTTACCTCTCTTTCCTTCCAGCTTGCTTTCACGTGCTCACGTCATTTCGTTGGCGCAGGCGCGTGTCCCTCCTTTCATGTCTCGCCCCATCCCCAGTCGCCCGCGCCTCTCTCACCTATTCTGCATCGAGTACGAATACCCCATCTCCGTTTGTCAACCAAGGAGACGCAGCGGCAGAGCAGAGGACGGAGGGAGGGGGCCAGAGAAAGAAGAAAGAGGCTGTGTAACACGGAGGGCCGTACCCGCAGGCATAGAGCACGTCCGTTATTCAATAGCATACACACGCGTCTACGCTGTGTCTGTGTACAGAGGAGAGTGCAGAGCCGCCTGCCCCCACAGCTTCCTTGACACAACGGGTGGAGATATGCAGGGGGCTGTTGGAGGGCAGGAGGGGAGGCTTACACTCAAGGCACGGACAGTGAAAACAACTCGAGAACAAGACCCATCCGTTCATTCCAAATCCTTCGCAAGCAAACATGAGACCACCGGCGCAGCTAACAGTGGCGGCGATCGCCTTCACTGAACACGGAAAAGGAAAAACAACAACAGCGAAAAAAAAACAAAGAAATATCGCTCGTCCTCATCCCTCGGCCATGCCGCACCGCTGTGGCCCGATCAAAGCGCACCACGACCGCGCAACGGAGCAAACAAAGCAAGGACGCGCTCACATCTTTGTTTCCTCCGACTGGAGCGGTGCACTCATTTGGCGGGCGTAGGAAAGGAAAGGGGAGGGGGAAGGAGGCAGGTGAGAAGCGAAAGAGCGCGAGGGCTCGTCGTCCGCACTCGCTATCCACGAAACGATTTCGCTGCCACTGTATTTCTTGGTCATCAGAGCCGGGCGCCGGTTAGAGAGAGAGCTGAGAGTAAGAAAGACGAGGGCAGAAAGGCGTGAGAGGGGTATGGATGTGGGGACGATGCGTCTGCGCATTCTGGAGAAAGAGGCGCAGAGACGTGAGGTGACGGGTGGGGAGAGGGGACGTGAGCAGATGAAGTCAACGCACGATAAAACGAGCACACAAGAGAAATCTGAGTTGGCTTTTGGGCATAGGGGGTGACGAGAGGCGAGGCTACCCCTCCCCCCCACAGAGACACTTGCACCTCCCGCAGAGGCAATCATGCCCCACGTACCATGTGCGATGTGACATAGGCCGAAAGAGCCGAGCTCACCAACGGACCGGCGGGAGAAAAAAAGGGAAAGGCAATCGGAAAGAGGCAGAACCTCGAATCGTGCAGACAGAACGAGAAAAGAGAGAGCAACGGAGAGCTATAGGTCCGACGTGAGAGCAAGAAAAAAGGGGAGAGGGAGCACAGGGGCAAAAGGTGAGGTCGACAGATGAGGCCAAAACAAAGGGATGGAAGGGACGAGACACGGGGAGGCAGCAAGAGATTTGGGGGCGAGACGTACGGAGCCACACGCACGCCAGCGAGAGGACGGAACAAAGGGGAAGAAGAAGAGCGACACAGACCAAAATCTGGGGTCATTTTGTGCATCAGGGCAGTCTGCGAGTGCTCAGGAAGTAGCCAGACGCACTAATGCCTCGCTGTGTGTCTGTGTGTGTGTGTGTGTCATGAAAGCGGCAGCCAGCAGCCTCGTGTGCACAGAAAAATAATAAAAAAGAGGACACACGCTGGAGAATGACCACAGACACACATCGGAACACATGCGAGAAAACAAAAAAAAGAATACAAACGCCAACAAAAGAAGAACGGAGAGCGCGTCAAGCGACGGGCCTTTTCCGCGCGGCAGCCGTCATGCATCGCCATCGTTGCAGCTGCCGATCGCCCCGACGTCACGCAATGTACCGCGAAGGCGACTGCACAGTGACCGCCACACCGGCACAAAACGTTTGTCCATGTCGTCCACGTTAATCACCGTCAACTTATCTGACAGCTCATCCTCGTTGTGCCGGCGCGACTTCATCCCGAGCAACCGACGGTTGCGGTAGATTTCGTTTATGAGCTCCACGTCGCCTGTAAGGAGTACTGCCTCGATACCCTGAAGAGCCTGCAGCACGCGAAGCATGACATTATCAGCTGCCTGTGTTTGCCCGCCGCAAGGCGTAAAGAACACCTGCTGTTTCTCCACCAAGATCTCCCAGATGGAGCGCTTGGTGGTGCCGGCAGCATTCACGGACACGGCACGATTCGGCAGCCGCTCGCAGACAGTCTGCTCGCTTGGCCACGCGCGATGATGGCGTGTAAAGCACGAGCCGAAAAAGCTCCACAGAAGAACGTGATCGAGCAGCTCAACGTCGGCGTACGTCGGGATGGACTTAAACTGATTGAAACCAAAGTTATCAAGGTCGACGATGACGATGACAGGGAATATATTCGGCTGCGCACGCATCTCCGAGTACCGCGAGAGCACACGAAGCGTCTCACACTGGATGCAGTGACAGTCCTTCGACATCCACGCGTCGCCGCTCATGAAATGAGCGTCATGGTGTGCGTCCTTGTCGTCGCACGCGCCGGCCACAATGCTGAAGCCCTCCTCACCTGGGCGATGGAACCTCACAAAAGCCTTTCCACCCTTCCCCGCACCGGCTACGTTCTCGGCGGCCAAGCGAGTATCTTCACGTGATTCACAGGAAACGTCCGCATCATCGAAGGAAATTTCCTTGAACATGGCTGCTGTACGCTCAAGGAAGCGAACAACAAGCA
Source organism: Leishmania mexicana MHOM/GT/2001/U1103 (assembly GCF_000234665.1). Lineage (NCBI taxonomy): Eukaryota > Euglenozoa > Kinetoplastea > Trypanosomatida > Trypanosomatidae > Leishmania > Leishmania mexicana. The sequence continues at coordinate 623,909 of NC_018335.1, forward strand.
AAGGAGCGTCACGAGTGTCCAGGAGCGTAGACAACACATGCACGGAGAACGAAATAATACTTTAAAAAGACAAAGGGGCGATGGTGCGTATTGCTCGTGTGAACGTTGATTAGATGGAGAGTCACCCAGATTCTGTTTTCGCCTCTCCTCGATGACTCGTTCCGGCTGATGTGTGGATCAGCGTTAACCCCGCGAAGTCGGGGAAAATAACGCGTGCGCCTGTGTATGTGTGAGGAAAACACGTAGATGAGCGAAGCTCGCCCTCGTCGATGGGTGGTGTATATGTGCGCGCGGGAATGCAGAAACCGAAATCAAGACCACCCAACTCCCCCAACAACCAAACACCTCCCGCTTCAACGCAGAGAGCGGGTGGGTGAGTGGGAGAGGACGAGGAGGAGGAGGGGACACCCCCTGCAGCGTTATCCAGCAAAAACAAGCGAAAAGGGACCCGCCGTTTCCTCTTCGTCACAGAGGTTACTGCGCTGGTCCTCGTCACGGAGAGAGATGATAGTGGCGAGGACGACGAAGACGCGTGGTGTCGATGGCGGGAGGAATAGCACAGCCGGGCCAGGCGGAGAGGCGGGCGTGTGTGTGTGTGTGTGTGTGTGTGTGTGTGTGTGTGTGTGTGCTAAACGGGATGGTGGACGGTGGTGGCGGGAGGGGGAGAGGGAAAAGGCGCACTACACCTAGTCAGAGGCCCATCTGGATGGAAGGATGTGGCACGAGAATTTGTGATTGGGAAATAAAAATCATAACGCCGCAGAAACAGAGCGTCAGTAGATGTGCAATGAAATCCGATGAAAGCGGACGCCACCGACGATGCAACCAGAATCAGTCCCGTGGAGTGACGCGTGCGAAAAAGGCCGCGTGTGCGTGCCGTCATTCATTGCCACCACAGATGCACAGAGAGGAGATTCACAAAGAAAACATAGCGCAGGTGGGTAGTGCAAAACAGAGAGACCGGAGTGCTTCACAAGAGAGGCCGTCAGTTGAATCCCCGCGACCTGAAGTGGGAGTCGCGCGATAGGCAAAACAAAAAATGGCAGCATCGCACGTGCGGCAGCGAGGTGAGCCAGTGAGGAGGCGGAGGGCAATACTCGCCTCGAAGGGAGTCTGTGGGGCCGCGTGGGGACACGGTTGTACAACAACACACACACACACGCGAAACACACGACCGTGCCTTTACAAGAGTTCCCCAATTACGCACTGATCGTGCTGCCTTTTTTTTCTCGTTTCCAGGGTGGGGCTCTCCAAGGAGCCTCCGAGTGACGTTATGCGAAAAGGACGCCGTTACAGTCTCCCCTCCTCTCCCCCCCACACACACGGGGAATACATGTAGAGGCAACAATCAACCACAACCTCACTTCAGCGGAAGCCACAGACACGCGCGCATCTGTCGGCTGCGCACAGAATAGGAAGCGTCCTCAAGCCGCACGTGTCTTTTTAAGCGGTGGGTGCTCCGACTCTTCCTCTCCGGATCCCGCTGTGTCGATGCAGGATGACACGCGCTCGTCACCGCTGCCGCCCCCGTCTATGCCTGTTCTCAGCTCTTTTCGAACGGCTTTCGCGACAGTGCGCCGCTCCCAACACACATCGTCGAGGCCGCCACTCACAATAGTTTGACGAGACGCCCGTCCTCGCCCAGTTGCCGGAACAGCGTAGCCCAGAAACGCAGGGGGATAAAGCCGATGGGATGATTCTCCGCTGGAATGCTGCTCCGCCGCAAAAACCGGAATAGAAACCAAGCTCGTCCACTCATCCCACAGGGAGCCAAGATCACCACCGATGGCAGCCGCAGCGACAATGCATCTCTTCACCCACTGTACAGCCCTCAGATAGAGACTAGCCTGCGCTTCAGACACGGCGGAGACGGTGGCAACGTCACATCGCAAGCTAGCAGAGATACGATGAAGGCAACGTCCGACCATCCCAATAATAGGGAGCGCCAGGTCTTGGTGCTCGTGACGCGTACAGCCGCTGGATTCCCGCTCAGATGTGCCCCACGCATCGCACATGGCCAGGGCAGCCTCCACGATTCTCTCGAGCCGCTGCGTTGATCGCTCCGGGCACTGCAGCATCATCATGGTGTCATACAGAATCAGCTTCAGCTCCGCCTCTACCAGGAGCGCGCGTTGCTGCACGCAAGCATCGTAGTCACCTTGCGCCTCCTCCCATTGCGCGGTCGCGTCAAGCAAATCATTCAGAAGCGCGCGACAAAACGTCTCCACGCCGATTTCCTTCATCCACGAGTGCGTGGCCGCTGTCGCCGCCTTCAGTCGCGACTCACGCTTTTCCATCTTGGTGAAGGCACTGGTAGACGCGTGGTAGAGTTGCGCACAGTGCACCACCGAGAAGAACACGGCGCGCAGTTTATCTACACTGGTGGCAAGGACATTCAAGTAGCCCAACTGCGCATCGGCATGCATACACACCGCCGGGTCCTGCAAAGCAGGCTGCTCCGTCACCAGAGCCCATGTGAGGCACACCGCATGGCGGTCAAGCAAAAACATCCACAAGTCCGCGTCGTCTGAGGCAGCAAACATATCCGTAACGGACCACCGGTGGTGGGAGCCGATGTACGTTGCAAACCATTGGTGCAGCAGATAAAGGTAAAACTGTGTCTGTGACCCATTCAGGCCGCACCACGGGCCGGTAGATGCGGACGCCTCAGCGTTCTCCTCCATCAGCCGCTGCATAAGAAGTCCCAGCGCAGGAAGGAACCCCTGCCCTCTCGGAACCTTTATCAGAACGCTCAGCAGCTGCTCCTCTAATTCCTTCCGCCGCGCATCGCCAGACGGGGATGAGGCTTCCGGCTTCCCACCCACGTCATTGGGCCTAGTCGTGCCGGTGAGATGTATCGTGTGGGCGTGCAGGGCAGATGCTGCACGCATCCAGGATGAGCTCAGCGTCGCCTGCCCAACGGCGACAATATCCTTGATTTTATGCTCATTAATCTCGCTTTCCTCATACTCACGGAGCACCTCAGGGAGGGCAACAGATGGCACCTGCAGGTCTCTCTTGAACGTCCTCCTCACGAGCATCTCCACAAGAGGCTCGGCAGGCTCGCCGAGGGCGGCCAAGACTGTTTCGCTGAGCCACAGCCGCTCCACCCTCCCGATCAGCGGGTAATCGGCGAACAAGTGTGCCGATTCAGCGGAGAGGCGCGCAAAGGCTTGCAGAGGCTTCGCCAGTGCCGCCTCCTGCTCCGCTAGAAGGGAAGCTGTGTCAGTGGCCATTACAGATGGGAGCTCCGACGCAGCGCTGTCGGTATGCTCCAGCACAGCGGCAAGTCCAGCCTTTGCAGCGCCAGAGCTGCCCCAACAGAGCCGCCGATAGAGGTGCCAATAGGAGTCGACAAGCTCCTTCTGCACCCTTTCCACTTGCGGAGAACTCGAGCTGGACAGCTCATCTGGGCAGGCACCCACCGTGGATTGTGCGCCCTGCTTGCTCAGTCCAGCAAGCCACTGCTCCCAGCGAGTCAGCGACAGAGGCACGCACCGCGCACTCGCCTCGTACACGGCGTGGTAGTGCCGCAAAGCTTGTGCGTGCCCACGGACTGAAAGATGCTGCTTCTCCGTCTGTGCCTGCCAGAGGCTCTCCAGCGCATCCAGCGTTGCGTACACCGACGCGATGGACAGCGTCTGCGTGCCATTTTTGACGTAGTCACCACCGCACGCGAGCAGCGGTGTGATCTCCGTAGCGGAGTTCACGTGCTGCAAGGCAGCCATTTTTCGACGCGTGGCGTGTATTTGTGTGTATGTGTGTGTGTCTGCGCCAAAAGCTGCGTCGGTGCACCTTCTGCGGAACGAGGAGGGTGGTGCCTCCTGCGCTCGTGTTCGCGACGCAGGGCAGCACAGCTGCCTCTCTTACGGGAAAAGAGCGAGCGAGCGAAAGATGGAGGTGATGAGAAAGGGGGCGTAACGGCATGCGATGCCGACACATTCCAAGGAGGAGGCAAGTGATGACTCTGAAGAGTGGAAAAGTCGAGATCGGTCTTGGAGATGAGGCTACCGTCGCAGCACTGTGGTTGGTCCGACGGACTCAGAGGACAGCACACGCGTCGAGTACGTAATGACGTGCTGCTCCACAGCACATGCGCCTTCTCGTATCTGGACTTCGTCCGCGAGACGGCCAGGGGTTCTCTAACGCCACGACACATCCTGTCTCGACCCTTAAATTCCAATAGTGAGGTGACTCCAAGCCCGATTGATAGAAGTCTCGCTTTCGTTTCGTTTGTAGCTGTGTGGCGCACAAATGGTGGCATCATCGCTCTGTTTGCCTTCCGAAATCCCCGCGCGGATGCCTGCAGAGGAAGCGGCCTGACAGTGGTGCTGAAGTGTCACCAGCACAAGCACATACTGCCCTCAGACACATACAGGCGTACACACGTCGTAGAACCAAGCCTTCCCTCCGCGACACTACAGCACCTCACTCAACCGCACAACATCGGCCAGACACATGTGATGGTGTGGGGGGAAGGTGCACAAAAAATGGCGCGCAAGCTGAGAAGGGCTGAGCGCACAGAAATTATTAAAAAAAGGAAAACGAAACATACGAGCAGTCATGACACGAGCTGCACCAAGACGTGAACGCACAGACCCTTCAGTGGCTTCGACGATACAGCAGGCAGATGAGCACGAAGATGCACAGAGCCGCGGCATTGTGAAATATATATATATATCATCCGCTGAGGAGATGACATGACACATCCGTGCATTCCGTCTGCTGCGATAGGAGACACACGCATCACAAAACAAGAGAAGATCAGGGAAAACAGGGAGAGGGGGAGAGAGTCAGCGAGCCTGTGCGCAAGCAGCGACAGCGCCTCATCACAATCGCAGCGATGAAATGCACCAAACAAAAATGACCAGGAACACCATGTGTGGCGTATTTTGTATGCGTGCGTGTATATGTGCGCGCTCGATATCCCCGAAAAAGAAGAGCAGGTGAAGGCCACAGAGAGCGGAGTAGAGGGCGCACCTTCGCACACGATTAGCAACTCCTCAACAATCATTATCGCGGACGACCCACCATACAAGCACCACGGCCAACCACACCAAACAAAAGAAGAGACATGCCACGCAGTGCACGCAAAAAAAAAAACGAATAGGCCGAGGCGCAGACGAAAATACAATGTCGTTCGAGCGCCAAATAAAAAAAAACGCAGAGACGAGAGAAAAGTGACAACGCCAACACGTGTGTGTGGGTGACGCCCATGTACAGATGATGACGTGTATACATGCATACACATCCTTGCTTACACCACCACCACCACCACACCCTACATCAGAGATGGTGCGCAACCAAACAAACAAAGAAGCGGCAGAGCGGGTGCCAGCAAACGAAACTTGTTTTTTTCTACGCCTCCGTCCTCCACCGTCGGCAGCAGCACATCCTCCTCCTCTTTCGGTTCACGCCATACTGTTTTGTGCTTTGGCGCCGGACATCAAATTGTTGCTTGTAGACGGTTCGTGAGCAAAACCACAACACAAACGTAAGCCCGCACCGTACGATATAAAAATAGTAGATGCGATCTCAAGCCCACAGCGTCCATGATGCGCGTGTGAGAGAGAAAATGGCAAGGCAGGAGAACGGGGGAGGAAGTGCCGAAGATGGCGCAGGGCGACGCTACGACAGGGAACAGAAACGACGAGCGCCTATAAAAGCACAAAAGGGAGGGGGGGACAGACTCCGGATGAGAAGAGACCGCCGCGCACAGCATGTCCAGTTTCTGTGCAGTCTTACCTTCGGCCACGAAAGATGGAGAGACTGCGGAGGTGGAGTCCAAGGCGAAGGAGGGAGGGGTGGCTGGCGAGAACACCGCAAAACACAATGGTGAGTCCAACAAAGAAGCAACACACCACGAAAAGACATGAGGCGCAGGCACACAACGACGCACGCCGCACACGCGCCATCGGGGACACGGACATTGCAAGGTCAGACGACAGCAACTTGCCGGAAAACGACACCCGCCTACCATCAGTTGCCTCTCCCATCTCTGCACCTCTTTTTTTTTCGTCAACGCCCGCGTGAGGGCATGTGACGAAACACGCTTTTCTGGAGATCCTCGGTGCCGAGCAAGCGACGCGGTCGACAGGGGTGGGGCCTACCCACTCGCGGGAGCACACGGAAGGGGTAGCACCAACATAACAACCATACAACAGCGCACCCCTTCTCTTCTGCCGTTTCCGCACAAAGATGCACGTAAGTCTTCCTTCAACTGGCAGTGATAACGAGGAGCGAAACAGTCAACGAGAGAGAGCCGCCGCGCACCTGTGCTGTGAGAAAAGTCCGCCGACAGAAGAAACATATACAGACACACATACAAGGCAAGAGAGCAGTGGGGCGATAGTAGAGACGAGTCTGATCGGCGGCCCCCGTTCAAATAGATGGCGAGCATAGCGTGAACCAATACACAACGACGGAGGACAGCGGGAAGAGAGAGGAGAGGCACAGTAGGAAGGAGTAAGCGTGAGTACATTCGACAAAACCCATGTGTCTGTCCCTGTGTGTGTATGTGAGTGGTGAGGGGGCATGCACGTGTGCCGTCTCCCCATCTCTACCCGTAGAAACAACGGGGGTCTTCGTAGACCTCGACCCAGCCGTTTCGTTCCTCGATAGATTCACCGACGCTGATAAGGAGATACACGTCAGTAAGTGATGTCTCAGGGTTCCGTAGACCCCTACACTCTCTCCGCCGGAAAACCAGACGGGCCTCGCTATATCCAGCCAAATGCCGGACCACATCTGGTTGTGACGCGCCCAGGCACCTACGACGTAAGGGGAGGAGGGGGGTCTGCGCGATGCATCGCTGCTGACGTCGGCGGTCATACCCTGGACGGCGTGGCGTCGCAGCGACCCGCGACCGTGTCAGCAGGGTGGCGCCATCCATGTGATTTTAGGCGGCGTGCCAACGTGGCTCAGACGTATCCTGCCCCTCCCTCCCCCTGGCCCTCACACGGTCTACTGGTGTGGTGGGGAGGCTGGGTGTAACCCCCGATGGGGGATGCACGAGGGGTGGAGACGGGCATGATGGGCGCGGGTGGTAAGGTTGGAGGCAGGGGCCGTTTTCTGATGACAGAGTCGGCATATTACTGTAGCACGTGTCCATGGTTCCTTGGGCATGACGCCTGGCGGACCCTCTGACAGGCTGTGTCGAGTGCCCTTGAACGAATGCTGTGCGGCAGAGAACTGGATACGGTGAAACGAATACACACATATATATATATATATCTTCCCCATCCCGTTCAAAGTCCTATTTTGATCGCCACGCAGTGTGCACGATGCAGACACCGCGAAACGAGATGTTGACAGCACAAAAATAGCGGGGCTCCATTGAAGCCATGTCCCCGGAGGCCGCGCGAAAGTGTATCTATAACAGTGTGCGCACCTAGATGGTTAGCGCTCATGTCTTGTGCAAGAGGGCGAAGTCGAAGGCTGCGACGTGCACCACGTGCAGGCGTGCCGATGGAACACCAAGGCTTCACTTCTAGAAGCACGTGCACCGGTACAAGCACACAGCATTTGTTGACGTTGTGTGCGAGGATAGAAGGGCTGCGCGCACAAACGAACAACATCAGTTTATCGCCGCCTCCTCTATGTTCTCTGAGGACAACCGTCGCTCTTCATGCATCGGTAGAATCTATGAAGTGAACAAGTTTCTCGCCTCTTCTCGTCATGGTGAGCTGCTCCTCTTACCGCTTGCACGCCATCTTGGAGAAGAAGTCAGACAGCTTCATCTGCATTTTGGCAGGCTGCGTCGCCACAGAAGAGGGTGGAGTTTCGACAGTCGCCTCCTCGCGAGCCGAAGCAGACAACGTCGGGGAAAGACGCGCTGGCGGGGAGGCAAACGGTGAACCACACCGATGCTCCGGTGAAGTCGAGACGACCGCCCGCGAGGACCTCTCGTGGGGTGTCATCAGCACGGTTTCCAACGACATAGTCGAAGGCAGCTCTTTCTGCGGCGATAGGGAAGAGAGGGAGCCCGCTGCAGAGACAATTTTCGGCTGCGTGCTGCTGCCATCGGTGCGGCCATCGCAGAGCGGGGCTAACGATGTCCTCTGCGCCACAGGCGTTCGCGAAACGGCTGTCCCAAAGGCGTCATCTGATGAACGCTTGAGTCCGACAGCGCTGCCGTCGCGGACGAGAGCGACCTTCGTCTTGCCAAACAGCAGCGCCTCCATCTTTTCCATGCCATCGCCGCCCCTCAGGGGCAGGTTCACTGGCGCGCCGGCAGAAGCAGGTGAGCGCTCACGGTGTCGGGCCGCCGCTGCCGTCGACGGCGTGCTCGCGGCAGTTCTGCTCGATGACGCAGCTGTGCAAAGCGGCGTGGACTCGCGCACCTCCAGTTTGCTGTCCATGATGACATGCACACCCCGCTGCGCCGGCTGTGGAGGGGCATTCGCGGTCACCACAAAGACCTCATCGTCGTCAAGCAAGAGCGCCATGACCGGTGGGAAGTCGGAGGGAAAGAAAAGACCGCTGGCGATGTGTGCAGTGACGAAAAGGTCAAAGCAATCTGTGGCACGCAGGTCGCAGCTTAACAAGAGCAGATCTGCCCAAGTCTGTTGGCACAAGCAGTGAAAGTGAAGAAAATAGAGACAATCGGTGAGCTGCAGCGTCGCTGGAAATCGAGCATTGAGTAGGGGACAGTCAGCGATGAGGGGGGAGGAGGTCGGATAGAAAGAGGGCGGGAAGAAGCGGTCGTGTAGACGCGAAGGCTGATGTGAACAAAACGGGTAGCCTCGGCACATACACCCCGCCTATACGCCTCACAGGCACAGATGCAGGACTACCGTTTTCTATTTAGGCATGGCGCAGGTCTCCCGGAGAGGACCATCTCACGCGACAGCATAGCCTACTTCAGCGTCGCTCGTCGGCAGCAACTCCGCGGAGCGCCGTCCTCCGTCTGTGAGTCTATCTGAGTGCTTTCTGATGGCCGGTGGCAATCCGAGAGTGATTGAGGGCAGGAGGAGACGATGCGAAACGAAAAAAGAGCGAAAAAGGGGGAAAAAAGAGCGGGAGCGGGTGACGCGCCTTTACAACGCTTTCCTGCGCGCAATCTTGTGCCACACACACACACACACACACACACACACATCTAAGTGGGAAAAAAGGCCGCCATGCGATCAACGCTGTTGAGAGTCGGCCAGGTCTCTCTTGCCATGCCATAGTGCGTGAAGAAGATCTAAGTGAAAAACGGAGAGGGCAGCACACACATAAAGAGAGAAGTCAGGAGAGACAGCGTCGTCCCATCAAGTCTAAACCGCCACGGTAAATGTACAGGAATGTGCGCGTACGCCCAGGCGTGTGTCTAGTAGCAGAGGCACCAAGCACATCACCATTCGGAAGAGCCTCATAGGACCGCTCGCTCGCTCTCTCTCTTATCTCCCACCACCCCTCCATTCGAGCGCTCGAGTAGAGCGAGGGAGAAAACAAGAAAGGGATGGCGTCACGATGATTGTTATGGCGCCCCAGGTGAGGCACCTGCCGGGGCAAATCCTGTGAACTCTGGTGGGGTGCTAAACAAGAAGCTCTCTTTGTTGGCTTTGCGCACATCGGAGTCAATGGCACAGGTGGAGGCATCGCCGATCCCATCACTGCCCGCAGCTGCCGCGGCGCCACCTCCTTTCAAGCCCTGCGCTTGCTGCGACGATGGCGTTGACTGTAATGCGGTCGAGAGCGCCTGACGGTTGGAGTCGATGGCGTGCTGTTGGGCGAGCAGCCTGCTTGTCTCCACGAGAGATGCAGTCCACTTTGCATCTATGCCGGGGGACGTCAACCCCTCGACAGTCGCTGCAGCGACAGCTGTCCCGAGATTGCCCTTGCGGTCCGCACCGCGCTTGAACTCGAATCCAGTCGTCAGCCGCAGCGGGTCCACCGTCACGGTGTACTGCTTCTTCGCGTTCGTGTTGAGCTTCGCCACCACGCGGTGGATCTCTGCCTTGTAGAGGGCCAGGAACTCATCCGACCTGTCCGGCTGCAGTGCCAGCTCCGACAGCTCCGCCGCCACGAAGTACTTGGTTTGTAATGCGTGGTTGATGCGGCTGAGATGGTGGCGCAGTTGGGCCGCCTCGCGCGGAAAGACGCGAATCTCCTTGAAGGGATCGACATCGCTTCGATAGCTTGACATAACTGTGTGTTGCGCCCCCCGACGGATGTCACACAAATAAGTGAGACAAAGATTGCCCGCGGCTGGCTCGCACCTACAGAGAATGGTGAAAGCGCGTGAGAACAAACGAAGATCGAAGTCACCTCAACGCTATCGTGAAGGGGGGAGGGTCCTCTTCCCCGTTGAGATGGACGGCAGGAGCACACGTGCTCGGGAAGGAAAGACAAGCGATACGGAGGAGATGTGAGTACAAAGAAGAGTACTACCTGGTTCCCGTGTCGTGCAGCACCACATCTGAACGGGGACACCTGGCGCCAGTCAACGATCGGATCGAGATACATATGAACCCTGGAGGACAGACAGGGAGGGAGTCACGAGCGCTTGCTCATGCACACGCAGACGCAATCACTGCGCTGTTGTGCAGCTGCAGAAGCGTCTGGTCCACAAGAGATGTTGCTGAACCAGGGGATCAAATGGTGTGCACGCGCCGCATACATCCTTTCGTACCTCTATATATCTATATAGAACTATAGATGTGTGTGCGTGTGTGTGTGTGTGTGTGCCTTCGGATGCTGTCAATGGAAGCCTCTGTGTCCCTCTCAACAAGTGAGAAGTACCAGCATGATGAAACGGGCATCGAAAAAGCATCCTCGGCTGCGGGTGCTCGCCTTCTTCTAAACACACCGCCAAACATACAAAGGCCGGCCTCAAAAAGAGAGTCCAGGCTAAAACACCACAACGTGGGCCTCAGGCATCATCAGCGATGGACAGACATACTCATATACACACACATACACGGGAGAAAATAGCAAAACGGGTCACTCCGCTTTTTCTCCCCGTCAAGCGAAGTGGCAGCCCCCCCCCTCACTCTTCTCCTTCCCCCCCTCCCCCCCCCCAAGCGGCAGAGAGGGGCGAACGGAATAAAATCAGCAGTGTGCAAGAAGCAAACTCATAGAAAAGGAGAGAGGGAGAGCTAAGTAAGCGGCAGCTTCGGTTGCTTGATGCGCGCAATTCACGGCTTCTACGCACATGCGCGTATGTGTTGTGTGTCTCAGCGTCGCCCTCTGCCTCTGCTGGTGAGTGTTTGTAGGCGCAAGAGCATCGCACCTACCAGTGTCAGTAATTGCATCAAATGCTGCACAGCCCTTGACAGAGTCGCCACTCTCAGTATGCTTTCTCTCTCCCAAGTGTCGGATACACAACAAGTCTTTTCCACGAACTCTACCGGAACTGTTATCCACGGATCTCCCTCGTCATCATGACAGCAATTAAGCCACATGACCTCGATGCCGTCCTTCTCGGAAATGAAAGAACAAGAATGGAAAAGATAGTCGGAGGTAGCCAAGTGGAGGCAGCACGACAGAACGCACAGGAGCGCTGCGTGATTGAGAGACACACACACACAAGCACACATACATACATACACAACCACACGTAGTTAGGAGACGGTAGATGGGGACAAGGCGTGCAGAAGACACAGAGAGAGAGAGCAGCAACAACAACGGGCAAGAAAAACAAACGGCAGCTGGGGTTCAGGTGCGTGTTGGTCGACGAGCGAAGGGAAAGAAAGCAGCTTCTACACGGGCAAAGCTGGCAAGGAGCGTAACAAACCAGAGGTAAGTGCGGATGTGTGTGTGTGTGTGTGTCTCTGCGTCTGAGCGCCCACGTGTAGGAGTGTCGGTGCTTGGAGACGGGTAGGGCGAAGGGTACGCGTTGGCGAAGGACAGGTGGTACATGAAAACGAGCGCACGCGCCATGAAGTGCTCCTGGACCGGTAGCACCGTCTGGTGCTTGTCGGACGCATACATCGGTGAACACTGCATTCGCCTTCAGCGTCAGAGAGCGGACCGGGGTATGGATGTGTCACGAAGAGAATACCCAAAGTTGCACCCGACACGCGTGCTGCACCGAGTGGCTATACGCCTCCTCCTCTGCCGCTCCACGTTCTCGTCGCCTCGTCCTCCCTCGTGCTCAGCGACGATCCGTGAGAACGTCACAGGGGGTCGCTCTTGCGCTCAAAGACGTACACAAGGCGGCCGTTCTTGTACGTGTAGCAGAACCGCTCACCCCCTGGGGCGATGGCCACTGTAAGTACCTTGTTCGTGAACGGCTCCGGTATCGCCTCCTCTGGTATCCCCATCCCGCAGTCGTCGTCCTCGACTGTTTGCGACGACGGCCGGGAACGGTGCGGCACCGAAAGCGTCTGTGACCAGGCGTCGGCGAGCGACTTCTCCAGCTCCTGCACCTCCACCACCCCGCCGGCGACGGCGTCATCAGGCTCAATGGACGGGTCGGCGCGGTAGTGGACAAGAGAGTTCGCCAGAGTCAGCGACGAGTGCAGCGGCTGCCACACGGCGACAGCGCTGTCGTAGAGGCCTGTCACCACCGTGCCAGAGATGTCATCCACGGCGACGGGGAAGCGATCAAAGATGGAGTCGTTCTCGTACAGTGAATCAAGGTACTTGGAGACGTAGTTCATCACGGGCATCATGGCGCACGGCTGATCCGGCTTCCGCAAGTCCCAGAGCTTCAAGCTGAGGTAGTCGCGCGTGACAACGTGGTCGGGGCCCAAAAAAGAGGCGCCTGAGATGCTGCAGAGGATCTCGTCGTACGCCTGGCAGCTAAATGGGTTTTGCTGCGTCGTAAGCTGCGAGGAGATGGCGTACTTGCGGCCCTCGCGCGATGGCGGGTCGCGCAGGTCGCCAATGTTGAGAATGCCGGAGCTCCGGGTCAGCAAGAACAGCGAACTGTGTGTCGGGTGAAAGGATGACGCAGTGACGAGTTCCTCCACCTCGTCCAGGGCCCCCGACGGCGGCCGGAGGTCCGCGATGCACGTTGCCTTCGTTGTGTCCGTCGCCTCGAAACTCCACCAGAAAACCTGCAGGTCCTCGACGCTCATGAACGTCTCCTCGTCCGCGGAAACACTCAGGCCTTGTATGCTATTGGTCACCGGACCAAACTCCTTGATGGGCAGGATGGCCGGCTGCGGTGGCAGGCGCGCAAAGTAGCGCGACCCCGCAAAGGTCTTGCCGATTACCTCCTCCATCCCCGAAAAGGCGTTAAATGGACTGAACCCCTCACGGCGCACGTGAAACAGCTTGATCACCCGCTCGTTCGCGGTGAGGTAGCTGATCATGCTCGGCGAGCACCGCTGCCGCACAAAGCTTAGACACTTCACGTACGGCTCCACTGCGACGGAGGTGAGGGCGTTGATCGACTTCACGAACGCCTTGTGCGAATGCCGCCGCAGCACCTCGCGGCCACGCATGTCATGGGTAATGTTCTCCGTCGCTGCCGAGTCTAGGCTGCCGCAGTTGTTCGGCGTTGCGCTGGTACCGGTGCCGTCGTCACTGCTGTATCGCAGCGAGCCCCGCGTCTTGCCACAGCCGTACATTTGTCCAGCCGGCAGGGAGCGGACTTCTTGTTGCTGCTGTTGCTGAATGAGCGACTTGCTGCGGCGAATGGAGGAGTTGTAGGTGTCCGCCGTGCTCACCTCAAAATATTCAATGTGGCCGCTGTAGTCGCCTAAGCACAGGCCCAGAACTGGGGCTCCGCTCATAGGGTCCAACAGTGTCGCCATCGCCACCACACTCACAGACTGTAGCGCGCTGTCATCCCCATCGGGGGGCAGCGGCGCACGGAAGGATTCAGACAGCATGTCGCTCGACTCTTCCAGAAAGTCAGCATTGGCGAAGGAGGCGTTGAAGGCTGCTTCGTCGAAGCAAGGGCTCGGGCTGTTGCTGCTACCTCCGTAGCCGCTCGATACGTTACCCATCAGGGGGGCCGCCGCGGCACTGGCAACAGCGGAGGAGTGACTAGTAGATGAGCGAGGATCCGACGCGGAGATCCCGGCGGCGGTGGCAGCAGTGATGTTGTCTCCTTCCCCGCAAACGGCAGCCAAGGACGTCCCTGCCATGACCTCCGTACTTGTGGCGGCGTTATGGCTGCCAAAGCGTGGCTGTGGAGACGGCTCCTTCGGATCCACCGGTAACGCCATCGATTCGCTGTATGCCTGGCTCTCTGTCACGGTCGCGCCTTCAGCCACTTCGGCCTCATCTCCTGCGTTCGGATACTCTAGCGGGTAGTGCAGCTTTTGATAAAACTGAAAGGTCGTCGTCGCACGGTGCACCGTGCCGTATAACCGCTGCTCGACGTTGTGAATGTGCTCGCGCACGCTCTGTGGGGCCCTACCTCCGCCGTGGACGCCGGCACGGTGCCCCGACTTCCCTGCCCCCCTAACAGCGCCGCCAGCGCGTATGAATCGAAGCGCGGAGCGACTCCCAGTCGACGCGGCCATCATCACGAGATTCTGTTTCGTCTTTCCAGGGGTGCGCTTCGGCGACGGTATCGCCGGTTCGTTGTAACCGCCGCGCTCGGGCACCTCGCTCTCCGCCCGCGAGCTGCGGGCTGAGCGGTCCTCGTTCGGTTCGTAAACTGACCCGCGGTCCGGCACTTCGCTGCCAGCGCGTGAGCTACGATACGAGGCGTAGGGGTCGCGACGCGTAGCACTACTGGTGCGGGCCGTCATCGACTCCCGCTGCGGAACCTCGCTGCCAGCACGAGAGCTTCGGCAGGCGGCCATTTGCGCGTCCTGCAAAGAACCGCTGTAAGAGGCCGCTGGCCCCTGCTCCGAGCGCGCCTCGCTAGAGGCGCGAGAACTACGCAGTGATCGGAGCTGTGCCTGCTCCCCGGTGGGCATCTCCGGCGATGGGGAGAGCTTCGGATGCATCTTCTCCACCGCTTTCCGTGGCTCCATTTTCGTAAGGACAAGACAAGCGAGCGCGGTGGGTTGGCGACTTCACGCCGACGGAGAAAGGGGCACAGCGTGCGTGGCTGCAAATGACTTCTGGCCCCAACAAACGCGACAGGCCTGAGAGGGTGCGGTGGGCGGGGGACGGGGTAGGGGTCAGGGAGGTGACGTGCAGGTAACCTCCAATACAAACACTGATGAGCTTGTGAAGAGAAACGCGTGAAAGATATGAAAAACAAAAAGCCAAGAAACACCACTGCGCTCACACACGCAACTATCCGCTGGAACGTTCCCCACACAAACGGACAGGCAGACGAGCAGAAATTGTCTGTGTTTGTGTCTGTGCAAGGGAGGATGCGTATGGGTCATACAGCA
Source organism: Leishmania mexicana MHOM/GT/2001/U1103 (assembly GCF_000234665.1). Classification (NCBI taxonomy): domain Eukaryota; phylum Euglenozoa; class Kinetoplastea; order Trypanosomatida; family Trypanosomatidae; genus Leishmania; species Leishmania mexicana. The sequence continues at coordinate 639,145 of NC_018335.1, forward strand.
AGTGAGAGAACGAAGAGCTGAAAGGTGCAGAGGATCGGGGGGATGGCGTGGAGGGCAACAGATGATGAAGGGTGCCGTGTGCCTATGTTGTGCCTGTGGGGCTGGGGAGGGGAGGGTTATGGGATTCACGTGTGTCGGTAGGCGTGGGAGTGTCTCTAACAGCATGCGTTGATGAGTGCGTGTGCCACAAAGTGACCGATGATGATGATGGGGGGGGGGCGTGTGAGTCCGTCGATTTAACTGTTTATGTGTTCCAGAACTGGAGGCGGTAGTGCACGGAGGTGGTGGTGCGATCCCCATACAGGACCCGCACACAGCACAAAAAAGAAGGTGACGTCACCAGGAGGGCATGAAAGCGCATGTTGGTGGAATCGGACGAACGGTGAAAAAAATTGCAGGGTGAAGCGCAAGACGCAGCAAATAGAGGAAGACGAAAAAGGAGTACAGAAGAGCGGTGGTCTAGCCCAGCGGTTGTGCGCATCTCCGTGGCGGTCTACGGCGCGTGTTCTCCACCCATCCACACCCAGTGCGCGAGTCTGTGAAGGCACAACACATTCAATGCCGTTGAACAGGGGTTCCTTGTGCTGGATGAAAGAAGATCCGCATCAGCACTACCTCTTGTCGGACACGTCGATGAGATGACGTGCATCGCGAAGAGCACTGGGGGCAGCGACTCTGCACCAAAGAGCTGAGGAGATGGTGCTGTCCGCGGAAGAGGAGCGGCAACAAGGAAGCATCCGTCCTTCCCCATCGACAAAAAAAATATAAGTAGGGGCATGCCACAAGCCGGAGGTAGATCAGATCTCGCCACTCCCAGCAGAGGAAGGGAGACAGTTGACAGATACATATCCAAATGACCCACACGCTGTACGTGAAACGTTTTCTATGGTGCTGAAGCACTTTTCAGTTGGCACTTTGTCGCCTGCTAGGACCAAGTTTCCACCTGGTGGTGACCATTGTCGCAGTGCAGAGGGCCACAAACGAAGCCCCCACGATGTGGAGCGAAAGGTCATGGTGTGTGCGAAGAGGCGAAGAGAGGCAACGAGAGAGAGGCGAGGGAGTCACCAAAAGTGGCCCCTTCTCATTCCCTTTCCTCCTGATGAACGACAGTGCGCAGGAACAAGTTGATGCGCATGAACAGAAACGCGCGCTGGCTGCCGATGCCGTCAACTCTGATACACACACACGAAGAAAAAGAAGCAGAGGGAGAAGGAAGGAGAGAATGGCGGAGGGGCGTCGTGTAGTGCGCCGCGTGGGCCCCCGGCCGGAGGAATGGGCCTCTGTTTTCCTTCTCTCTCTGTCTCTGATGCTTCCCCAGCCATCTGCAACGTCTATGAGGGTACGTTGACACGCCCGCAGACACTCCATCTTCTATGGCGAACACGACGACGCGCGAATCCACGGAGGCACAGGCGGACGCTGCACACGGACCAGTTAGGAAGGCAAAACACTTCGTACCGTCCGTTGCGGACGACCCTACCTCGCCCTCTGCTGCGTGCGCCGGTTTCACTGTCCCCCTTGCGAGGGTCAGCACTGCGTTAAAACTCAGCATCCTGCTGTCGCAGCACGCCGAAGCACTTTGCCATTTTAGTAATGTACGTTGGCTTCCTTGTGGTCTGCGGACGGAAGGTGCACACGTCTTCCTCCGCCTGCTGGGCCTCCGTCGCCTGCTCCTTGCGTTTTGCCTCGAGCAGCTGACGCTTCTCGAGCAGGTAGACCTGGTACGGCTGGTAGTTGCGAGGGTTCAGCATAGAGTGGATCCGGGCGTTGCACTTCACATTGAGCTTTGGCCGAAACGTTAGCCCCTCCACCTCCTTCGCCTCAGCGTGCTTTTTGGCCGCCTCGCGATGCTTTGCCCTACGCTGTTCATCAGCATAAAGCCGCTCGAAGAAGCCCTGCTGCTGCACTGCGGGGGTTTGCTTGTTGGCGCACCGGCGACGGCGGTCCTCCTCCTTGGCGACGCGCGCTGCCGGTGATATATTTGGCTTGAAGGTGCACGGGTCAACGTACGGCGAGGCATGCGGCTTCACAAACAGCGACGTGAATGGAACGCGTTGCCGCTCCCGTTGCGCCACGATAGAGGACGTTTCTGGGCCCATGGACTCGTTCACAAGCGACCTCGACACCATGTCCTGCACGAGCCGCGCGCTTGTACTTGTTGTCCTCGGGGTGAAGACGGGGGTCATCTGCTTCTCCAGCTCACGCACCGTTCGAGAACGGTTAAAATAGTATGCGTTCTGCCGTAGCAGGAATTCGTCAAAGAGGGCAACCCGGAAGCTCTCCTCGGCGCGCGTAGCCTCCGCGCTGTCTGCCGGCGACTGCGCCGTGCCACGGCGATCAGCCCCGCCCCCCGCCCCTGCATCACCCACTTCAGCATGTTGTCCGTGCATTTCTGCTAGGCGCCGGGAGTTGTACTTCCGCTTGGCCTTCTTCTCCTCCAAGAGCGCCACGGCCATGGGCGACATGTACGATGTCTGCAATACGGCCACCTGCGCCACAGCGCTGCCTGTCGGGCGTGACTGAGTGGACAATGACGCCGCGGCACCCAACCGTGGCACAGCTGTTGCTGCAATGGCTTCCTCCCAGTCTATCTGCAAGATCGTGCTCATGAAAGAACTGAATGTGTCGCGTGAGCGGGCCGCACCGCTGCAGCGAGGCGCGCGTCGAGCAACGCCGCAGCGATGTCGCAGTAGAATCAGCTCCTCTCGTGCGAGACGGCGGTACTCCATCTCTTGATCAAGGATTTGCCGACGTGACGCCGCCGCCGACAGCTCCGCTGGATAAAGACGCTTGTACACAGACTGTAAGGTTGCCTTCAGGGTGGAAGGGTCTAGAGATGGCTGTTGGGAGTCCGTTCGCGCCGACTTGGGGCGCGTTCTGGCAGACTGCGTCCCTGCTCCATCCTCCTCTTCCTGAAGCGTTCTCTCCAATTCCCGCTCCTGCGCAAGCCGCACCATGGCTCGCGTACCAGGCGAGAGAAGCGGTTGAAAGGTGCACTCTGCCATCTCCTTGGCCCGCATCTCCTCCTTGACGCGCTGCTGCCGCCACTCCGCAGACCGCGTCAGTGCCGTGTTCTCGTGCGCAGATGTGGCCGCCGACGCCTCCGCCACCGAGTGCTCCGCGTGCACCAGGGCCTGGCGCTGCTCGGAGCGCCACCTGTTCACTCGCGACGTGTCCCAGGATCTCGGCGCGCCCTCTGTGGGTAGGGGTGCCTTTGGATCCCGTTGCAGCCCTGGCCTAGCACCATCGCCGTCTTCGGGATGGAGAACGACGCCAGAGCACACGAGCCGCTGGCCGACAAGCGGTGCGTCATCGACTCGATTCACGCGAAGGCTCTGAAGCGGGTGCTGAGACTCATATGCAGAGGCCTCGGTGGTGACGGTGGCGTCGGTCACGCGACCAGAAACGTTTGTCTCCTCAGCGCACGCAGAGGCAGCGGACGGCGCCGTTTGCGCGGTGTGAAAGTCCACCGTGGCCACATCGACGGATGGTTCCTGCATCGCCTCCAGCGCACTTTGCAAACTCCGCCTCCCGTGTGCGGGCGGAGGGGGTGTTGTCGTGGCCAAGCTAGCAAGAGGGGTTTGCAGCATCGCCACTGCCGGCGGCCTAGTGTCCGGTGTGCCGTACAGGTCTGCCAGAATCGATGGCACGTCTTTCTTGATGGGGCTGATACCACTCACATCAGTGCTCAGCGCAGGGCGAACGATGAAACGACTGCCGCTCAGACTTTGTGTCACCACCGGCGTTGCCGCTGAGGCTGCTGCTGGTTTCACCGGTGTGGTAACCTTTTCGCTGAGCAATGCACGGCTCTCCCCCTCGTTCAAGCTGCCATACGCTGCCAGCTCCTTTTGTGATTGTGATAGCTGACCTGCGACGGCAGTGTCGCCGATCCAGGAATCACCGAGAAGCTCGCCAAGGATGCTCGCCGCCGTCTTACCCTCGGCACGGAGAGGGTCTCGCTTCGCCGACGGCATCGCTCTGTCGCTGGAAAGGGGAGCCTTTGAAAGATCCTCGAACGAGTCAGACGGCTGCAAGGCGTGCTCACCACTGACCAACGCATTGGACGGGGAGTGTGGTAAGTGCGCCTTTCCGGGTTCACGTCGCGCAAATAGGCTCGATGATCGGCGCTGAGGGGCGAGAAAGGCGACAGTCCTGGATGGGTGATCAAAGTTCGCGCGCAGTTGTTCCAGCGCCGTCTTGCGTGTTGCAGCCCACTCCGCTGAGTCAGCATGCCGCGAGACTGCCGAAGACGAAGCCGCAGAGGGCGATACTGCTGAGTTAGCATCTCCGAGGCTGAGGTTGCTGCTCGCAATCGATGGTCGCCCTTCCCACCGCTGTTCCTTCCCATGGCGGGCCGCCCACGCACCCTCCAGGCTGTCCGACGAGGTGTCCTCAGAGGCCACATCAGTGCCCTGGTGAGAGCGCACCACCTCCTGAGCGCCCTCATGCGCCTCGCGCGGCAACAATGCCGGGTCATCGTCAACGACGGGTACGATGGCTTCAATTGTAGCGTCTTGCTCGGCAACCGGCTCACTCGCCGCGTCGTCCCGGTCATCTGCCGTGTCGGCTTGGTCGCCAGAGTGATCCTCGCTGTCATCATCGTCGTCGCTATCGACGCGATGAAACGTGCGGATTCGCGGCATGCCAGGCGACCCGGCGCTTGTGTCCCTCACCGTAGACGAAATGGCATCCGTGAAGGAGGCTAGCTGTTGCGCCGAGTACGCCGTGAGCACCTGTGCAGCGCTGCGGCAGTCTTGAAAGGCGCTGCTAGCCAGTTCATCGACAAAGTCACGTGATTCAGCACTACTGCTTTCTCGACTGTGATGGTGACGTGCGCGGGGGTCTGTAGGTGGTGTCAGATGCTGCGCGTTCAGCTTTTCACTTGTTGCATTCAGCTGCGAATTCCCCTCCTCTTGCGGTAGCACTCCTGACGCCCTTGGCATTGCAGAGGTGAAACTGGAGGTGGGCAAGCACGACCCAGGTGGTGATGTGGCCACCATCGGGTTCGACTCGCTTTTCCACATGCTCCCCCCTCGGTCCTGTGCACTGTGCTCCATCTATGCAGCCGCGATTCGGGGAAAGAGTGGAAAAATGGTTTACGCTTGTGTGTATGTTTGTGTCTGCTTGTGCTTCATGTGATGTTTCTCCCTGTCCAGACGCTCTCAGCAGCTGAGGATCTTGACTTCCTGGGCACACAAAGTATTCGCCAGCACCGTTCGCGTGTTGCGTCGATGCGAACGTACACGGCTGTCCTCAGTAGCACCGTCGCTGCACGTTGGCTCAGTTCGTCAGGCCACTGACAGGGCAAAGCTCCTCGGCATTCCGAGAAAAGGAGTGAGGCAGGGTAGAGCGAATCGATGCGACCCCGAGCAGATGCGTAAAACCGAGAGATAAGGAAAAATAGAGAAATTCAAAGCGGGGTCGCTGAGGAGCTCATTGCAACGCACCATCTGGAAACGAGAACAAAGGAAGCGAGGGCATAGTCGCGGCGCCGGAGCCTAAAGCGGTCGGAGGCGAAGGTTGAGGCGAGACAGCCACCTACTTCATCTCGTCCACCCGCAGCACCGTCAGAGCAACTATGATGCACTCTACTCTTGGGCCAAGAGTGTCCTTCTCGTTCCTTAGTGGCCTCGATGAAAAGGAGACCCGCGTGCACGACCGATAACCGGACTCACCGGCAACAGCACACACGAAAGAGCGAAATAGCAACATCATCAACGTAGTCGTTGCGGTGCTCTGAGGCGGAGGCGCAAAGGGGGCAGGGCGAGGCCAAGAGAGACCCAGCGATGAGTGGATAGCGTCCTCCCCGGATACAATCCCCAGGACCCCAACAGCGTACCATCCTCACACGTGGAGCAGAAATGCTCGCCAAGAAAGCCACGACGGAGCAGCAGAGAAGGACAGAGGAGGAGTGGAAAGGGGTAGGGGGAGGTGCGCCCGAAACAGACGGTGATTGCAGTTTGCCACAAAAATCACCTCGACAGAATATCCGGCACATCAGCATATGCCGCTTCGTCGATGCGACAAGAGGCCAATGGCAACACGCCCACGGGAGCCGTTTCTTCAGAGGTTCACTTGGCCTTGCAGCTTGTGCGCGTTGCGGCGGTGCACGAGCTCGCAGGCGGCCACGTACCGCTCAAACTGGTCTCGGGCCTCATCAGATAGGCTATTCAGGAATTCGAACTTGGTCGTCTCGCGCTGTTTCAAGTACCACTCCGTGAAAAGCTCCACAAAGTCGTACGGGAAGCCCAGCTCATCCTCGTCCGTCTGTGCTTCCCAGAGGTCGGCGGAAGGGGCGGCATTGCGCGTGTTCTCCGGCACCCCAAGCACCTCGGCGACCAGAAACACCTCGCTCTTGTGTAGGTCGGAGATGATCTGCACATCCACGACACCGTCGCCAGCCTTGCAGAAGTAGCCCAGGTAAAAGTCTTCGTCCTTGTTGCCGGTGCCCATGACGATCGCCGGCGTACCTTCTTGGGTGAGCAGCTGCGCCACGTAAAAGCTCGGTGGGGTGCGCATGTAGCTGCGCAGCTGCCCACGCGCAAAGGCGCCGCCGTCGATGCCGACAGCCTTCTCTACAAGCGTGGCGAGTTCGGTGTGGAGGGCGGTTTGGTCAACAACGACCTCCGTCGCGCCGCAGGCAGCGATGTTCTCCTTTCCCCTCCTCAGTGCCCAGTCACTACTGTGGATGGGCTGGCACAGTCCCACGTTTTTCTGAATGGGGCTGTTGTGCGCTCGCATTGCGCGCGCACACATGGCGAGCACGACAGCCGAGTCAATCCCGCCAGAGACACTCGTCACGCAGGCCTTCAGACCGGACCGGTGCATGTAGTCGTTCAGCTTCGCGCACTTCATCTCAATCCATGCCACCGGGTCGAAAGTCCGGGCCCTGCGGTTCTCTTTCAGCACGCGCTGAAGCTCTGGATGAAGCGGCGCCACCGGCATTGTTGATGTTTTTGAGGCGCCTACGGAGAGGAATGCGATATACACCGTTGTCGAGTCTTGCAGGCAGGAGAGCAAGTGTCTCCGGATAACGAAAGCACAGAATCTAGAAAGGCTACGTCCACGATGACGGTGGTTGTGAGCGTTGATAACTTCGCTTTGCTCGCCTGCAGTGTGCAGCCAACAAGCCTTGTGGTGGTTCGGTTTCCAGTGAGAGGGTGTACGGTGGGCTTTTCCTTCAGAATCCGGTGCGAGCGGGAGGTGCTGGAAAAGGCAATGGCCACCAGCACCGCGGGAAAGCAAGTGTGTGGGGGGATGGGGTACACAAGACGAAGTAAGACGAGCAAAAGGGAGCACAAGCTGTTCATCTAGCGCCGACAACGCTGCAAGTAGGTTGCGCCTTCAACGCGTGGTGAGCAGCACGTCAGCACGGAGACCGCGACTCTCAGGAAGTAGCGCATGTCAAATGTATCGGGCGGCACCAAATGGCAGTCTCTGCAGTTCCCTCTCGAGCGCGGTAATCCCTTGTCAGCCTTACCCGCCTGACTGCAGCATCTCAAAAAGAGGACATAGGCCAGCAAAGCAGGCACCTCTCGTCTGCCATACTTCTCAGCATGGTAGCATGCCGCACTACAAGATGCGAACGTACGCTACCACCTTTTCTGTTTCGCCTTTTCTCTCTTTGTTGTTGTGTGCAGAATGCATGTTCCACCTACAGGTATACCAGCATGTGTTTCACCTCGCATGCGCTTCAAGGGAACGTTGTTTATACGGCCACCCGGGCACACCATTTTCTGCCCGCAATGTTCAACGTGCATGTTGCTTTTAACGAGAAAGATTACTACATCAGGAAAAAGAAACCAAGGAAGGGGGAGAAGTACAGGACGCAGGCATGCGCACACGCCTTGCAGTCATCGCAAAATGTGCGAAAGAACAAAAAAGGAGAGTAGGAGAGAATCATCAACGAAGAGCTCGACGGACCGCGAAAATGAAAAAAAGAAGAAGTGTGCCATAAAGACACTCGTAATGTACAAAGGCTTGGAAAGGCACACGTAAAAGAGGGGAAATAGTCCGTCGGTGTGTGGGGGGGGGGCGAAAGGGAGGGCACACCGAACTAGCGCAGCGAGTGCTCACCCTCCTTGAACGGGATGGTGGTGTGAGATGTCTGCTTGCCATGCCCGTGCCTGCGTTTTCTCCTCTGCTGCGACTGCCGTACATCATCTCCTTCACGTGTGCAGACGTCAGCGGCGCTGCAACACATACGCATCACAACACAAGGAGACAGGAAAAGAAAATCGCCCACGCAGAAGATCCCCCTGGGTGAGCGAGAACGTACTTTTTGTTCTCCGTTTTTTTTCCTTTACGAGTGAAGGCAGCTATGAAAACATATCGCGGCGCTGCTCCACCGGCTGGCACGACGCAACGAGTGGAAACGGTGGCGATGCGCTCGCTCAGCCAATGTTGCACAGACACACGTTCATCCACGCCGGAGCGAGCCGGCCCCGAAAATAAGGGGACATGGGAAGCGATCATCACCACAGGACAAGCACCGTACTGGTCGAATCCTTGCTGCGATTTCCCAGCCCTCTTCTTTCTTTACATATCAGCGTTCTCGATGGCGCGGGCGCGGCGATGCTGCTCCATCAGCTTGAGGCGGTAGGAGTGCGCCTTGTCGGCGTCCACAGTGCGGTCATTCGTGCGGTATGCTTCCATGAATTTCTCCTGGTATACCATACCCTCCAGAATGGGATCGGGGTGAAAGGTACCCTGGCGCTCCTTCTCCTCCACGTAGTCCTTCAGAATCTCGCGCTTAATGCGCTTCCCATCTTCGGTCTCCACAAAGTTCTCCATGTGAACAATCTCCGCGGTACGAATCCACGTGTCGTCTTGAATGGGTTGCAAGTGCAGGCTGGCGAAGTCCTCCGCCGGCATTGTGAGCACACCATTCCCGTGGCCGTTGGCCACAGGCCCCACCTGCATCGAGTCGTTGTCTGTTGGAGCCTCCATAACAGGCACAAGGGGCAAAGTGGAAACACGGCAAAGATGCAGAGCAGAAGCGCGAAGCAGACGGAGACCACGCGGCGAAAGACGTGCTGAATGTTGGTAGAGTCGAAAGGCAACTTTACAGAGGTGTGCTTTAAGGTATAACCGAGCTGGACGGATCAAGGACGCCCGGGTGGAGGGTGTGCGAGTCCTGCATGACAGACGCGCAGCAAATAAAAGGAACAGAAAGGGAGTAGTGGACAGGGACAAGGAAGGTGTCTCGCGGGAAATTACATGGAAGCGAACGTTGAAGTTCGGGGCCGTGGGCCAGGTGCGGGACGTCTCGATTGGAAACGGTCAAAGCGCAGTCCCTTATGAGCGACCGTTATCGAGCAGCACCAGTGTGTGTGTGTGTGTGTGTGTGTGTGTGTGCGTGTGTGTGGCTCGGCCTTCAGTGGAATGTTGGGTGAAGCGGAGTGAATGGCACACGACACCACGTCGCCTGTGCAGCCCCATGAGATTGCATCGTCGCCCGCCCACCCACCCCCGCACCTGCTCTCACAGAAGGCCTCTCTCTACCGCCCTCCTTTGTTTTCTTTTTTTTGTTTTGTTTGTACTTGTGTGTTGCCGAGCACCAAGAGACAGCCCCCTGCCTGTCTCCCCCTGTCACGAATATGAGCAAGTACATCACGGCTCCGCCCTCTTTGTTCCTATATGTATCCATGCAACCAATACTTATATATGTATGTACAGAGAGAAAGGTGTGTGTGTGTGCGTGTGTGAGTGGGTGTGTGGGTATAGGTGTGGATGTGTGTCGTCGGCGTCGTCATGTTGTTATGGAGTAACAACAGTGCATGGCGACGTAAAACAAACGAAAAAAATAAGCATACAACGCATACACGCGATATATTGACAGACAGACGTGTATATGCAGACAACGAGAGCAGAACACACGAGGACACAGCACCCTCCCCACCAACCCAACCCCCCTCTCCCTTCCTCCGTCTCTCTACCAACACTACCACCGCACGGGGAGAGAGGGGTACAGGCTGACAGAGATAGTAACCCCCTCCTCCCCCAACCGCGAAGACAAAAAAAAAGAACACGCACAAACGTCATGTGTGAAAGGCTCACATCTTCACGGTTACGACGGCAGGTAGAAGTCGCGCCCACAAGACTGACACAAACACAAGACGACGGCACCACCACACAGACACAGTCGGGCATGTGCTCACGACACAGGCGCAGAGAACAGAATGCTATGGGCAAAAGACACCGCGATGAACACGCGGACAAAAAGAAAAAAAAGTGGAGGGCGTAAACTCGGGAAGAAGTCGACGACCGACCACCACCAAACAAACCTTCACACAAATCTTGTTTCTTTTTTTCCTCTGCCACTGTGCCGACTCTCTGCCGCCGTGCATGAGTCCAACCTCCCTCCACCCCAGGCCTTTCAAGGCTCCATCCCTGTGGTGCGACGGGGGGTGGGGGGTTTGGCTACCCGGCTTCTCCACCCGCAGAACGAGTGTGCTGGCCCCTGACCTAGGGAGTACTGCAGTGCCCCCCCCCCGCGCACCTGTCATCCGTGTTCATTAAGGGGTCGAAAACACCGACGAAAACACACGAGAGAAGAGACGCAGCCAGAGCACTGCAGTTCAAGTACAGACACACGCATAGGCATACGCACGCAGGATAAAGGAGGAAAAAAAGGCGCAGCAGCCTTCTCAACGTCGAGCGAGCAGGCAAGCGAAAGAAACAACGCTAGAGGACATTAACAAGGGCACGTGGCATACCTAACTCCTTCAACTACAACGGACAGAGGCACCAGATGTCACGTGGAGGTCGCGAGGAGAGGCGAGGGGGTAGAGGTACTCTTACGTGTGTGTGCATGTGTGTGTGTCTGTGCTGTAAGTGAACCGGCCACTCTGTATGAGTCGCTCTCGAAAAACAAAAACGCCAAAAATACGAAAAAGACGTGAAGAAACCGCACACACACACAGACACAGACAGAATAATTTCTTGTTAAAGTCTCAGCTGTGATTTGCCGCGTTCTTCTCCCGTTGCACAGCTGCGGAAGGGGACGGCAATCCACATCCACGGAGTGCCTCGAGCACCTCGCAGTCACTGACTTCGTCACGTCCCATTCTTTTTTTTTCACTCTTGCCGGAAAGGCGCGACCCCGAAGGGCTCCCACGTCGCCCAATTGCGGTTGTGCGAGTGGGCGCTAGAGTGCACCCAACAGTGCAGACCTTACCTGCGACACACACACACAGGAAATCCGGCACGCACCTTCCGCGCACTGGAGAGTTCATCCACTAAGCGGGGAATGCCCTTTGGTTGCGATGCAGCATAGAAAAAGGAAGAGAGAAGATTAACAAAGAGAGATTATGGTAAAGGGGGAAGTGGGTGGGGGAGGGGGTCGGCCGGGTCGGGTGTTTCACATCACACGAAAAAAAAGCAAAAAACAAGCAAACAAAAAAACAATATAGGCAAGCAGACATAGACAGGTAGATGAATAGGGAAGAAAGCAAAAAGATAAATCGAATCGGGGCATCGCTCGGCAAGCGGACATGCACTAACTCCAGCGACACACCAAAAGAACAGACCCCCACACATGAATCTACACGCTCATCTTATCCTTTCCTATGCCTCCCAGCGACAACGGGCGCCAGCGCACGAAACCACACAACAACACCCGCACGGCTCTATCAACACAAAAACGCATACGCCGCTGCGCAGGTCAAAGAATTCAGTTTTCCCACCTGCGGAGCGCCTTCCGTACCACGATCATCATCTCATAAAATCGCACACACCTGACGTGGGCTGTGAAACATACATTTAGCCCTGTAAAGTCTGTACGCGATAGCACTGGGTATCAGGTCCGCGGCGACGCCTCGCCTAAACACACTTGCCCCTCATGCTGAAATCGGGCACCGACGCGGTGGGAGAGAGCACCTTGGGGTGCAAGCCCATCGCAGCAGAAGACTTGTTCGAGGTGTCGTCACAGTCGCCACTGCTGGGTGCGTCCTCGGGAGATTGAGGGCTACTAGAGCTGCGCAAGGCTTTCGTGAACGGAGATCTGGATGGTGCTGAGGTTACCTTCGCAGAGGAGACCATTGGCAATACCATAGGCGACTTTTTCGGTTCCGCACAGCCGACTTCCTCTCTTCTATGGCCGGATGTTGCTTCGTTGTCAGCCGCTGCGGAGCTTGCCTTCCCCGCGGTGTCGGGGGTTGAGGATACGCTGTTGGACACCTCGGACGCGGCGGCATGCGAGTGATTATCATCCGTGCTGGAGAAGGTGGTGCCGTCGTCCGCCACGGATACGGATGCGACTGACAGACGCAGTGGCACGATATGTGGCGAGCTGGTGGTGCTTGCCTGGGCTGTTTGAGTGCCGCCTTGAGGCCCTCGCTTGAACTTGACGATGACAACAGACATGTTGTCGCAGCCGAGCCGGAACGGCTGCGGAGAGAGACAGGCATCCATCAGCTCCTCACAAATCTTCCCAAGTGGTACACGCTCCTGGATGCGCGGCCGCACAAAGTCCACGACCTGCTTGCTCGACATGATATCCCAGATGCCGTCGCACGCCAAGACGGCAAACTCGTCCTTGTCACGGTTGAGCTTCGTGACCCGCACTTCCGGCGCACTGGTCACCGCCTGCATCTCCCACGATACCTGCATGTTGTTTTTGAACATAAAGTCACCGATGGCGCGACTCAGAGCCAGCATGCCGTTTACACGGCGGTTCAGAACGTAGCAGCCAGCGCGCTCGATGCGCATCTGCTCGGACGGTAGAAAAGGCTTGTGATCTGTGCTGAGCGCATCGACGCTGCCGTTGCGGCACATGACACAGCGGCTATCGCCGGCGTTCGCGCAGTACACGTCATCGCCGTCTAAGTAGAGCACGACCGCCGCACACCCGCCACGCTCAAAACTCGGGAGAGAGTGCAGATACTTGTCAATCGCAATAAAGCCGTCATAGAGGGCCTTCGAGATTTCGCCTTTCATGAACGCCTTCGTCTGATGGACAAACTGGAACATGTACTCGCCGCAGTACTTGGCCGTTGCGGCTCCGCTGTGGCCATCGTAAACACCAAAGAACCCACCCTTTTCGAGGAGCAGCAACGTATGCGCGTCCTCCATGGAGCGACGCCATCCTTGCATACTACTTGAGCCGTACTCCAGGAACTCGTTCTCCCCGCTGACGCTCTCCTTTTCCTTCATCGGCTCGCTCATAATGTCAGCGCGGCGCAGCAGCTCATCGAAGTTCGGCTGCCCAGCGTTGCGGACCACCCATGCGAGCACAATCTGCAGCAGCTCCAGCCATCCCATCAGCCATCCACCGATGAGAACGGTGAGGGCCACAATAACGCCATATGAATAGTAGCCGTAGCCTGTCATTACTGTGATGGTAACGAAGAGCAGGATGGAGCGGGCAATGTAGGTGCGCCGATCACGCATCTGCTGCTGCAGCAGACGCGTCATATGCACCTGCTGCTGACTCAAGTACTGCATCTGATTTTCGGAGGACATCGGCTGTTTGGCGGGAGGTCGTCGCGGTGGGGCACGCTTCAGTGGAAGCATCACGGGACACCAACCAAGCAGTCACCGATCCACACCTGGGGTGTGCGGGCTGGGGAGGAGAAGAGAGCAGGAAGCAAACAAAACAAGAAAAGAAGGGAACGCAAATGGCGGCCTTTCAACAAACCTTGCAGATGATGCGGCCCTCTCCTCAGGCTAGCCCACAGGGCGTGGGTGTATAAACGGTTCGCCTCGAAGAGGCAGACAGAGGAGATTTGATGAAGTGAAGCAGCTCACCAGCGGTCGTCTCGGTATTTTGTTGTTCACAGAAAAGGGGCAAATCGTAGAAGGGAGCGAGCTAGGTGCACACCGACAGCCGACTCAGCAACAGAGAAGCAAAGACCCAAATGATGAGAACGCCGAGCCTCGATTGTGGATACCTGTGGCGACTATCGCCTTTCCCGGCTCAAACACAGAGAGCCCCCTCACACACGCGCACCCACGCACAGGGAAGGGAGGTCTGTTGTTTCTTTGCGACGTACAGATACACAGACAAGCGCGTTCAAGGAAGCTGTTCACAACAAAACAGAAAAAGGGGGAAAAGGAGGAGCCGGCGAGAGGGAAGCGCGCGCACAGTGCAGACGGGCGAGATCGAAAAATTGACAGAGAAGCACACGCGTTATGTATGAATAGCCCCACGATGTGTGCATCAAGACACAGACCGCAGAGGAGAGATACGACGAGAGAGGTGGCCACTGTCCGCGGGTAACACAAACATACACAACAAAGGAGGGATCGGAGAAATGGCGCACTGGAATCAAGAGGGTTCGCGTTTCACCCTCGTTACCCTTGGCGTGCTTGTTACGTTGTGCGTCCGTGATGGTGGGCCGGCGTCTGCTATTAGTGTTTTGTGCTGTGAAAGGAGGGGGAGAACAGCGCAGCAGCCCCTCTTTTTTTTACGTTTTCCCTTATGTGGAGCGCGCACCAGAGAGCGGTAAGACGAAGCGAGGATGGCGGGAAGGCCGGGGCGACAAGGACGGTCAAGTTTACCGTGATCGACGGGTGTGCACAAGAGACGCCGACACCCACGGAGATGCCGCTCTGAGGCAGCGTGGAAGCCGAGTACTTGACTCTGGAAAAGCAACGCAGTGCACGGTGCTCGGAGAAGTCTAAACAGAGGAAGCGAAAAGTATCGGCACACTCAAGACGACTCTGCAGGTGCGGACCACAAAGGGAGCGAGAACGTTCTTGTCGCTGGATTAGGTTTTGCTGTGTGTGTGTGTGTCTGTCTACAGGAGGCCGCGTGTGCCTCGTCCTATCTTTACCCGTTTTTTCGTTTTTTTTCTCTCTCTCTTTACTCCTTACTACGCCTCTCTATTTCTGAACGGCGTCACGACGTCTCCGGGCAACGCGTCTGAGCAGCAAAGGCACTATATACGGCGACAGCTGGCTGTTCCCTCTCCCCCTTCCGCCGAAGAGGCTACTGGAACGCCAAGATACGCACGCAATTCACAACCTAGAATGGGGAGTTGTTGCACTAATTCCGCACACGCGAAAATTGGGGGGGGGGCAAAAGGGGCGCGAACAAAATGAGCGCATGTATACGCGCGTTGCCACCAGTGAGCAACACGGGAGATGGTGGTGGAAGGGGCCCAAAGAGCAGCAGCGCGCACCCATACAGAACCTACGTGCAACCATGCACATGAGGAAGGAAGGAGAAGCGGAGACGTCAGTGGTTAGAGGAAGCCGGCGTGCGGATGGGAGAGGTGTAAGAAGGGGTCGGAATAGTGGGTCACACACAGAACACACACACACATAAGCAGAGAAGTGTCGATGGGGAGGGGGTGATGAGGAAGGCTAGCGAAACGGCAAGTGGACGGATGCACGGGTGTTTGCATGTGCCATTCACCGCACCTGGCAAAGACGTTGACATCGACAGGAAGACGACACAGTAGCGTGTCAGCGATGACGAGATGCATCCATGTGTTTTTACCAATGAAGACGTGACACTAAGTGGAGACGGCGTCGACACACGGGGTCTCCGGTTGACAACGCCAGCTCTCATGAAGGAGAACCACCCCAAAACCTGGCAGTTTTTTCTTTTGTTTGTCAGCCTGCTTGTCTTTCCACGTCGAGCATACTTCCATCGAGCACGCATACGTAAATCATACAAGGAATGCAACCAAACAAAGGACTTGCATGCAACCACCTCGACTGGTGCGATGGCCACAATGCCCACCCTCCTCCGCCCTTTTATTCCCTTCGACACCATACGCAAATTCGAGCAGCGGAGGGGAGGGGGGACGGAGGGGAGGTGGTGCCCTTAAACAGGAACGGTGACCGAAGAATGCACACGCACAAGGCAAAGAAAGCGCAGTCCGCGCCACAGAGGAAGATCTGCACCATCCGAAGCAGACAAAAAGCTGCCGAGACAAAGAGACTTTACACAAGAAGCGGAAACGTGTGCGCAGGGCTCGAGGAGAGCGACGTAATCGTGTGTCCCAAAGCTGACGCCCACTTCCCTTCAACGTATAACGGGGAGGGGAAGGGCTACACCCACGAGAAGACCGTACCGTCGTATGCGAGAGAGCCTGCAGCAACCCCATGACCCTACTCATCCACCCCCTGGCTGTGCTTGAAGCCATCCTCCCCGTGTAAGAAAGGAAAAAGCCACTACGCTGTGGTGCACACGGTCCTCTGTCAGGATTTTTTTCTATGAAGCTCAGCAGTCTACGCCAGGAGTGCTCGCCCGCACACAGAAGACTTCATCGCGCACATGACCGTAGAGACGCAAAATTAGAAGACACGTGAGGGCGGTTCTGAGAACAAGAAAACATTATCTATGCCGTCCCTGCCACCTCCTCTTTCTGGTAGGTTTGTCAGACAGCCCACGTCTCCCCGGCAAGTCGACCACCCCGCATGGCAGCAGCGCTCACAGTCCGTCCACGTTCCTCCTCGCCGACGTGCGCTGGTGGGGAGTACAGCTGCTTATACATGTCGGGCATTTGCATGCTGCGCCGCGATGATAATCCACTCGGCGACGGCAAGTTCGATAGGATGCGCTGGATCGGATGCCGGATGCTCGGCTTCATCGGCGTGCGTACTCTGGCTTTGTGGCGGACACTGGGGCCAGTCGTGGGGCTCGACCCCGACCCTACAGATGTGTTTGTGCCGACACTGGTGTCGTGGGCATCCGTCGCCTCCGTCATCACGCGCTTCTCTGTCATTGGAATTTCCAGTAGCAGTGTAGCGGCGGAAGCCGGGGAAGCACGTTCCAGCAGGCGCTCCGCTGCGGACGCTAGCTCGATAAAGTCGCAGGCAAACAGAGCGTGCTCCGATGTGTGGCGAAGTGCCTGAAAGAGCGGTGTGTGACGCAGCCGCACAAAGGACGCGAGGAGCGACGCGAGCTGGTCCTGCTGGTCACGGAGCTGCTGCTGCAGCGCCGACTCTCCGCCGCTCCGCCCATTCGCCGGCGGTGTCGAAAGCGCATAGGCTCCTGCCTGGGCAACTCCCCTGGCGCCTGGCGGTGTCCGCAGCTCCCCCGTTCCCGGTTCTGGAAATTGTGTAGCCACGCCGCACAGGCGACGGTCGCTGTACTTTTTGACGTGTGCCGCAATGAAGGGCAGAAGGCGGGAGGCGCACACCGCCTCGCCGTCGTCCATGAACGACCTCTCCTCCTCATCGTCTGTGAGAGCACGTGATGTCGAGGAAAGCGACGAGGAGGGCAGCAGCACATGCGCAAAATCGTCCACCTCTCCGTTGCTCGCCACCGCAGATTTGCGAGCTTTTCGCGAAGTCGACTTGAATGGACCCTCGACGTACGCCACAGTGGAGCCCTTCCACTCAAAGTGGAACTCGCGGTCGATCGGCGTGCTATGCTGAAGAAGATGCAGCACTTCCCGAGGAAGACTGGGGATGGGATCCTGCTCTGCCGCCTTGTTCGCCATCGCCACTGTCTCCTCCACAAGGTTGCCTTTGGTGAGAGCGTTCGCCCTCATCCCGTCCACCAGCTGCGCAACAGTGGCAGCGCCGCAGTGGTCACGCGACGTCAGAGATGTACGTACCATCAAAGGCAGCTCAGAGAGGTACGTGTACAAGCGCATCCATGCTCGCTCATTCCACTCCTCCTGTGCCACATCGTCCACAAGGAGTCGCAGCTGCCGCTCCAGCTGCTGCAGGAAGTACCGCGGGATCACAACAGACTCTGCCTTGTCCATCACAGGGGGTTGCGTGTGCTCGCACCCGCGCTTCTCCGCGTGCACTACCCCTCCGGTTGATGCCGCGCCGTCGTGCAACGGCGTCCACCCCAAGTCGGCACAATTGATCGGCATGGAGTCGCTCACATTCTCGCCGGTAGACATGATGGGACTCATCATGGCCGCCGCGAGCCACCGATCTGGCGTCGGGCTTGCTTCTGCCTTGATAGCGTCTTGTGTTGCGCTCGTCTCCGTCTGCGTGCCGCGGTCTTCGCAAAACCACCGCGGGTTCGTCTGAGTCGTGGAAGCGCGGATGCTGGGCGAGCTCGGCTGCACCTTTGCTGGCGCCCGTGCAGCTGCTGCAGCTGTAATGCTCACCGGTCTCGAGGTGCCCGCGGCTGGCTGCGGTGAGGGGTTGCGGTCAACTTCGTCCTTGCGACTCATGTCCATGCCCTCAAAATATATACGCGGAGACTCGACAACCACTGGTGAGGCGAGCCGAGGTGTCACAGCTTCAACCGCCTTCGTTGCCTCAGGAGGCACCCTCTCCGTGCCTACGGCCGTCGCCGGCGCCGGGCATGGAGCTTGGCTCCCCACAGTGGCCGCGTTCGAGGCGCTTCGGTAGTACGCGCCATCATCCCCGCTGCCGCTGCCACCGTTCACGCGGTACCCAGAGCTCGAAACGCCGCGGCGGGGAGCGTGGATGCCAGCGAGGTCGTTGTGCCCTGGGTCCTGCAGCGCGCTGGCCGTGCCCAGAGTCTTTTTGTGTTGCGCAACTACCTCTACCGTGAGCTTCGGCGCTGGGGTCGCGTCCGAGCTCTCGATACGAGATGTGGCTGCCTCCACCCCCACGGCGCCGTTTCGAGGGTGAGAGTGGTGTCGATGAGAGTGCGCTTGCGACACCTCACGGCTCTTTCCAGCGTGGGTGCGATCGATTGCTGTGGTCGTCGTGGGGGCGGCACTGTTGTGTGCGTGGCTCATGTGCGCCACGCGAGGTCGACTGGAGCTGCGGCTGCGCGCGCCAGCCGCGCCGTGGCTTGCTGAGCGGGCCACGGTGCCTGCACGCGACGTCGACGAGGCGGCGCGGCGCCGATGACGCGAAGGCGTGGTCGCCTTTTGAAGCACCAACACCGTTCCGAGAAGTAATGTAACGCAGGAGATGAAGACAACCGTCTCCTTGTACTTGGTCAGCGACTGCATCGTTTTGCCTGAGGAAACAGGATGGGGAGAATGGCAGCGCACTCGCGACCCGCGGACGCAGAGGACGTGCAGAAACCGCGACGTCGATGTATCTATAGCGAGGAGAAAAGCGAGAGAAAGAGCGTACCGCTCTCTGTTTGATCTATGGTGTCCTCCCTCACAATTGATGGTCGATCGAAGACCCGCGTAGCTCTATGGTTTGGCCGCCACACTGTATGAATGACCCTCTAGTCCACCGCTCCCCCTGACACCGAGTCGCACCTTGTCTCCTCGTGCGCGGCTCTGGGAGGAGGCGCCAAAGCAGAGGAGCAGCTTTGGCGTCTAAGCGGTCCACTCCCCGACTCTGGAGGCGTTGTGAGCAACACCTGCTTTCGATGGGAACACCAGCCGGATACTATCAACCACAAGGATCAGATGCGTGAAGAAGGTTTCCAATCGGCAATGGTGTGCCACGCGCACCCTTCTTCCTGACAGGATACGTGAAGAGTGCTTGTGACGCTGATGAATGATGTCGCGACAGAGAGAGAGCAGGAGGGGGCGTTACGGAGGGTAAAACCTCTACGCGCCTGTATCGCCACGTAACTAGGCGGACAGGGCCTCGGAGGAGAAGAACAACAAATCACTAAAATGCCGTTGCTGTTGTGTGTGCAGCCTGGTAGATGCTCACACGACACACAAATGGGTGTTACCGCTCGATCCCGCTCAGGGGCTGCCGTCTGACTTTACGTTCCTCGGCTCCTCTACCAGAGTTGCACATTGACGATGGCGGAGAGGTCACACCAAGTGAGAGAAGAAGGGAAGGAGAGAGAGAGAGCAAGAGTGAGGGCGATTTGGTTAGGTGGGAGGGAGTTGCCATCGCATACACGATCGAGAAGAAGGTGAGGAGAGTGACCGGCGAAGATAGTTGTTGCGCTCGAAAGGACCGTTTGTGTGCTTGCTTGAATGCACAATGCGGAGGATTGGATCTTGTTGAGAGAGACACCAGGCAAGCGCACCCACGTCTGCAATCATTGGCGTAGACGTGCCGTAGAGAGGGGAGGGGGCGGGGCGGGGGCTCACAAGTCAGGGTGTCCGTTTGGTCATCGGTGGCGTTGTGAGTCCGCATCACGCCACGTACGTGTACCGGGTAAGAAGCAGAGCCACGCCTCGGTTGCACAAGAGGATAAGCGGGACAGCTCTACAGCCTCTTTCCACGGGTACGCTGATGTCGGTTTCCGAGACGTGTGGATTAGAGCAATCTGTGAGGCGAACGCACATACATGCGCGCATTACGGAAGCAGTGCAGGCCATGCGGCATGGCACCTTACAACACCGCCACTTCTCTGCTCTTCGCTCAGAGAGCGGCTAAGCGCGGGTGCATCACAGCAGACAGTCGCTGCAGTGCCACGCCGCTTGCCACCTGCGACGGTAGACCGCGGTGGCCGTTCCCGCCACGGCCGCGGCCATCGCCGGCATCTCCTCTGTGCTCGCAGAAGTGAGCTCCTTCCGGAAGAACCGTGAGGACGCCTGTGCACAGCCCCATCAGCTCAGGATGCGGCAGTCTGCCCTCCTGGGGAACGAGTAGTACCAAACCGCCATCACTCGCCTCTCGAAGACTCGACTCGCTATCGCAGAGGGAGCGGGTCTGTCCGTTAGCCTTCAAACGTCGAAAAGCCTGCAAAGACGCCGGCGAAGATGCAGCCGCGTCAACCTCACAGCCCTGACCCGCCCGCTGCCCATCAACGGTCGCTTCATACAGGAAGTCGTGCCCGCAATCAAGCAACCACCAGTTTCTGGGTGCACTGAGTCCGTATGCCTCCTCTACCCTGGCGTGCATCGCCGCCGCCCAGTCACGTGGGGCGCTGTCCGACATTGCATCGCTCGTTAACGCGATTGATGGGGAATCGGGTAGAGCACCAAGGTGCACCGGTGGGGTGTAGTGGTAGGAGCCGACGGCGCCGACGACGTTGATCTTGCGTCGACCGACATAGAAGATGTAGTCGACGAGGAAGGCGTTGGCGCTTCGAATGAGCCCGCCAAAGTTCCGCTGGTCGTACTCGTTCTCATACAAGACAGAAAGACCAAAGTGGGAGGCCTGCGACGGCGAAGACGCGCCCGCATCTCCGTTTGGGTGTCGATAAGAGTCCACCGCTTGAGGCCTGCCGCTGTACCGCAGCAACGCCTTTCGGTAAGCGCGCAGTTGGTGCTGTATTTCTTCAGAATCGCGCAGGTAGAAGACTGGATGGAGGGGACGCTGGTCCACACGAGGGGTCGTGTTTACATGGGCGTCGCCGACTGATTTCGTTGGCCCAGAAGACGTTGCGTCCGTGGCCGTTAACGCGCTTTCACTCCCGAAGGTGACGGGAGCTGGAAGGGCCTTGCAGAAAAAGGCCTGATACTCCTGTAGACGGCGCCGCAGCTCATCGAGCTCGTCGTAAGAAGAGGGGCCATCAGGCGGTGAGCCATCAATGGTTGAGCACGACAAAGAGCGTGCGGAGTAGATCTCACGCGCCTGCGGACAGGCTGCGTCCATGTAGCAATAGAATAGCGCTATACCCAAGGATGTGGCCACGTTGAGGGAGCTGGTGGTGCCATACTGAGGAACGTAGACCACCATATCCGCGACAGGCGCGGGCGTTGACGGAGGGATACTGGCGAGTGCAGCGGCGCGGGTGCGAGCGCAGAGAAGCGCCTGCGTCGTGTCCTCCTTGGCCTGCAAGAGGCTCCGTCGAACGCCCCAGTTTTCGTGTCCCACGACGAGACGGATGCACCCGCCCTTCTGAGTCGCAGCAGTGGAGAGGCGCGTGCGCATGATGCTCTGTGCACGATCGGCAAAGTTCTCCAGCGCCACTAGCGGACAGGCATTACGCGCTGCAGCCGTGGTTTCGCCGTTGTCGCAAGGCGGGTGAAAAAGTTCTGAAAAGTAGTCCACCTCACCGAACAGGGCGATGCCGTCGAATGGAGACGCAGACGATGTGCCTGAACCGCCGCAGCCAGATGGATTCGGCTCCGCTTCGGCATGACCGACGGCGCTCGAGTTGCAGAAGACATCCTCATGCACCTCATGGACAAAACAGTCCCTGGGGGTTGCCTCTCGCACCTGCACATGCTCAATCGCCTTCCAGGAGGTTGCCCTCAAAAATGTTGGCGGCGACGCTGTTTGAAAGTACAGACATGTTCTTATGCTATTCGTGGCATTAAAGGCGCTGTGGCACCCTTCCAGACCCACTTGGACGCGCGTCAGTGCGCCGCCGAGGTCGGCCCATTTCGGCAGATGCCGCGACCACCTCGTGAACGGGTTGGTGGCGAGGTGGATCGGGTTCCTGGGCGGATGCAGGGTTTGCTTCTGCAGCCGCACGGATCGCCGCATCCTGTCAGACAGCGAGTGCCGTGGCGCTTTAATGTGTCGTGGAAACGCATAGTGCAGAGTGTGTGCGGTAGTGCGCAGTGAAGCGAACAGCAGGAGAAGAGTGGATCAAGATGACGGTGGGAAGACGACCTGGACGAACTTTTAGGAGAGAGCACAGAGAGAGGAACCCGTCACTCGAAGCACAGTCCACTTGCGCAAAGTCACCAGACCGAGTTGACGCTTGCGTTGTGTGAGTCGGCTGGCCGTGGCGAGCTTTGGTGGGTTTTTTTTCCAGCTTGCCCCGTTTCTCAGCGCCGTGTCTGCTCACTTCAGCGACAGCCCGGCAGCGCCACATACTTCTCCCGCGTATCTTCGCTTTGCTCTTCAGACTACAGCAAACGCTGCATCAGCGGAAGGCAAACGTGGCAGATGCACATCTCGCGTTATCCGCTGCCCGAACAAACCACGATCAAGCATGACGCACACACGGAATCCTTCACTCTCTACACATGGCCTGGCTCGTCGTCCTTGAGGCAATATTTTTTTTTCTTTCGCCGTAAACCCCACATACTCCTCTGTCGACTGCTCACGCCACGAGTACCAAAGGCACGCAAGCAGCAATAACAAGATGGTGCAGCAGGCGATCAAGAGCAGGCGCGCCTTGTCATCGTTCCAGGGCCACCGTTGCTGCAGGCACACACCGTGTGAGATGGACAGATTCGGTGTGAGGTCGCCACCTTTGAAGTGCAGGAAGAGTCAGTTGCCATGGGTGCATACCCATCAAGCCAAGAGACGGAGATTGACAGGCCATCAGAGTTAAGAAAGGGAGAGAGTCACCAACGAGTGCTGTTCTCGGCGGGAGAGCACGAAAAAAAAAGACCGCGCTGGTGCGTACGCCGTCGTGAGTCTTTTGCCCACAGGCTGCTCCCTCCTCAAAGTCGCGACTCTGGCGTCATGCAATGTGCACCTGCTGCGACAAGCCATGTATGCCTTGCGGCCAGTATCCAAAACGTGGAGGAAGAGGGGGGAGGACAGCGTGGTTTGATGCAGCGACGCGGCGCAGAGGTCTTTCACTCACATCTTTTTTGTTGCTGTTGGTAGCATTTTCTTTTTGGTTCAACTGGTGCCGTGCATATGCTTCTGTTGGGCTGAAAATAAAAGGCCGACGCCTCTTACAGAGAGGGAGAGACGCGTACGTCAGACACGGCTTTCGTTGACCGCGAGCTCCTCATACACGCCCGCCGACCCAGTCCCGCACACAGCCACGTTCGCCACAGCGCCGATTCATAAGTGAAACGCGCAACGCGCACGTGTTCTCTATGGTATCCTTCTATAATCCCTTCCTCGAGAAAGCGGCGAGCACACGACACGAAAACAGGCGTGGTCTGCCAGACCCCAGTGAGACCTGACAGGTGAGGAGGGGTGCACGAAGCGGACAAGGATCGCGTGCCTCTGCAGGGCCTGCCCATATCTGCCCGCGTTCCCTTCACTTTCCCAAGTACCTATGCGCTGTAGATGTGCAGGACACCGCACGCGACACCGTTTCTGGAGGTGGCGCCGCGCCGCAATACGACGTCCGTGTTCGGAATCGTCACCTCCGCCACACGGAGCTCAAACTTTGGGGACGAGCGCGTCGACCAAACCTCCTGGTTCACAACCAGGACGCCAGAAGCGCTGTCCGCGCTGTCGATGTCGGCGCCGTCGACCTCCTCGCTCTGGTGCGTCACGGTAGCAAACTGCGGGCGGGTGGAGGGGAGGAACATAATGTGAGGCAGGCACTCCGTCTTCGATGAGGCCGTCGGCGTTGATGCAGTCACCGGGTCACGGGGTGTGGTCGCCGCATCCCCCTCCTCACCGTCACCGGCTGCGTCCTCCAGTTTCACCCGCTTCACCTTGTGCTTCAGCCACTCCGCCACGTCGGTAGACGGCTGTTCCGCAACACTAAACACAGCTTCCCAACCACGTGAGGAGCTGGCGCTCGACGTGCTCGTGGTGGCATCCCCGCGGTCGGCATCGCCATGGCGACCGCCTTTTGCAGTAGTATTGCTCGTCAACGCAGCAGCAGCGGGCTTGATCTCAAGCAGCTCGTTTTGCGACGGCACGTAGTCCATTCGCAGGTGAGGGAGATGCTTTAGATCCGCCGTCGTCACAGGTAAGCTGTAGAGCGGGACATACAGGCGCCCGTTCACCAAGGCCTCTACGACGCGTCGTAGGCTACCCTCGGCAGTCGGCCACCGCTCGACCATGCGCTCACGCATGCCGCCCACGACATCCTCGTTGCATACGCTGACGTGCACCCCATTCACCGACAGCCGACACGGGTTCGAGCGAATGAGGATGTCGTCTGTGTCCGCGATCGCGTACATGGTGGTAGGGAGCACAGGGATTTGGGTGACGTCACCCCTATGCGACACGAGCAGCACCTTCATATGTGTCAAAAGCGGCCGCGTAGAGTAGTAATTCTTCAGCGTCTCCTCCAGCGTGTCCACAAAGCTCTCCATCACCTCGTTGAAGGTGGCGCCTAGCGACGGCAGCAGCTCGCGCTCAAACTCGCTGGCAAAGGGGAGGATAAAAGGGCCACCGATAATCAGCACATCCGCACCGCGGTGCAGCGCTTGGGAGGTGACCGTGCGCAGCAGCCCCGACACGTCGCGCCGTGGGAACGGCCCACTGCAGAAGTGGATGCGCACGCCAGCGCCGCTGACATCGGCCAGGGCGCCGGCACCCGAAGTCGATGTCACGGTCGCAGACAGCAGTGGTCGGTCCACTCGCCATGGCAGCGTCGGCCGCGATGGCAAAACGAACTCGCGCACGAGAACGCCCGTGAGAACGCCGCGGGCACTGCGCTGAAACGGGTCGCCGATGATGCCGACAGCCATACCGGGATGAAGACCTGTGAACCATGACGCCTGCCGCGTGTAGAGCGAAAGGCGAGTGCCATCACCGGCCGCCGCCTCCTCGTCAGCCTCGGCGGCCGTCCCTGGCGTTTCCTCCCCGGCCTCACCTATCGCCGATGTCGCTGCCATCCCTGTAGAGGGCCGGGCGGTGCTGCCCTCCAGTCTACCTGATGTTCGCGCACAGAAGCCAGCGTGCGATGCATCCTGAAGGAGGGAAAAGAACGCGCCTGTCGTGCGATCTGCTTGCGCCATTGCCTGCAGAGCACGAATGTAGCACTCATCGTCATCCATGTCCCGCACCACGTAGAACTCCCACGGTGCCTGCTGGGTTGCCGCACTCACCGCCGACGGATCCTGCACTTGTGTCAGGATGCCAACAGCGCGGAACAAGGGCCCACCGGAGGCAACTGGCGCACCTCCTGCCAGGGGGACCATTCCGTCCGCGTCATCATCATCTTCCAGCTCTGTCTCCACCACTGTACCCCGGCAGGTGCCCTCCTCCTGTGTCTTCACGAGTCCTCGCCAGAGAGGCACGCGGTATAGCATCTCCTTGTAGAAGTCAATCACGTGCCTTCGAATCGTCGGCGCGGACTTGTCTTGGAGGCCGCAGTAGGAGGAGCTCCTGAAGTTGGCGGTGTTACGCGCCTCCACCGTGACAAGGGCAGAGCTGCCAGCGCTGCGCTGCTGTGGCGTGAGCAGTGGCTTCTCCAGTCGCGCTGGTGGGTGCTCGAGACCAAGAAGAAGATTCAAGTTGGCCGCAGCCTTCCAGTTGCCCTCCACTTGCATTGTTGGCCAGGCAGTGCGTTTCTGGCAGGAGGAGAAGAGGCTGCAAATACCCGAAGCGAACACGAGAGGAAGGGTGCGTCGTCCGAGGCCGATGCAGAAAAGCAGAAGGCACACACAGCTGAGCCGCCGGTACGTGAAGTAGGTGTGGCACTTCAGTGGTGTGGCGGATACAGGTCGCAGACTATAAATAAAGGAGTGATGGAGGAAAAAGCGGGGGGTGGGGGGCAGCTGAAAAGTGGTAGAAGGCCTGCCAATGTGGGAATGACAGATCAAAGCGAGCGGCGTAGGGTAAGTCGTGTACACGCTTACGAGAGAAAAAAAAGAGGGCTGGAGGAAAGCTTCTCCTCACGCGCTTGCAGCCGCGCGCCGGCAGCGCCGATGGCGATCCCTGACGTGATGAAAACCCACGAACCAACTCATCTTGACGCTAAAGCCCCTTGAACCTTCTCCGTGGCACGCATAAAAGGAGGAGGGCAGAATCATGCGCTCGTTCGGCATCATTGCCATGCCCAGTGTCGGCAGGCTGAATAATTCACGTCGTGCGCGGTTCTCCGCTGCGGGTGTGAGCTGACGCCGTTCCCCCTTCTCTTCAGTATACCTCGCTTGTGTTCCGAAACCCAGCACACAGTTGAGAAGACATAGGTGACAAGCTTCACCGTTGGTTTGGGCGCAGGGAAGAAAGCGAGGCGTCAGTAGGATGCCGTAAAGCGTAGAAGAAGAGTGCGGGGTCGCCAAGAGAAACCAGCCCAAACGTCTGCCGAGCACAGACACCACTGCTGTTTTCTGTCGCCATCCCAACACCTTCCTCTCTCCACAAGACTTCGAGGCATTCACGGACGCACACACGGCAAAGGTACACTACAACAGAACAACACAAAAGGAATACACACACAAGGGTCGAGCGCAGAGAGAAGAAAAACGGGCCCAACAAAGAATGGCTTCGACGTGACGGCAAACACCGAGGCCAATCTCTTGTCCAGGATACACGAAGGATACGGTGGCGACCTAGAAGCTCGCGGTGAATGACAGAGACGGCGGAGTGAAACGAAATAGAAAAGCGGCCCCGCTGCCTTGAAATTTTCGCTTTCATTTCTCGTCACCCATAAACAGGCACCAATACGAGCCTACTGCATCTGCTCCGCTCTCGTCCCACTAGGAGCAGGGTGTGTGCACGCAGAATTGCCCAGGGCACGCACAGACCCCCCCCCTCTCTTCCTCACCCCGCTCCGCCACTATCGACCGAGTCGGTAGGACGCGCCTTGCAGTTGCTTGCCAATGAGAGCCGCCCATGTGCACGGTCGCCTACTAAGGCGCGCGCAAGGAGAGTCCTTACACTACCAGCGTCCTTGGCCACGGTGCTGCCTTAAAACTGATGAACGTGGGCAGCTACACTTCCACCATGAAAGCGCTAATATCTTGGTCGAGGTTCCGCTCCTTGGCATGGTAGGCGTCACCCCACGTACCATGCATCGAGACCGCCTGCTGGATGTAGCGCTCAGCGTCGTCGAGGGACTTCGCCTTGTGGGCACTGACGGCGGCGAGGTTCACCAGTGTGGCCTCATCGTTGGAGCGGACGGCTAGCGCGTCGAGCAGCGAGCGCTCCGCCGCGTCGTAGTCCTTGAGACCCATGTGCGCGAGGGCCATCAAGTTCGACACCATGATGCTCTGGCCACACCGCAGCTGCACCTCCTTGAAGGCGGATACGGCCGCGTCATAGTTGGCCGCGTGCACGTCAGACGCAGCCTGATGGAGGGAAACAATGCCGCTGTACAGTATGGTCACGATCGCCTCGCTGTCCACCTGCTCCATGCGCTTCACCTCTTTCGCCGCCTCATCTGGCCGATTCAGCCGCAGCAGTGCCTCTATCGCCACACCGTGCAGCTCCACCGTGTAGCGCCTGACCAGCGACCCCTCCGGAGTGGGCAACTCGCCGAGCCACTTCTTTGCCAGCGTCAGGGCCCCGATGACGTCTTGCTGGTAGAACAGGGCTGTGGCAGCGAATACGGCCTTGTAGACAGCATCCGCCGCCACCGTCTCCGCATCGCTCTGTAGACGCTGCGTGACGTTCGTGACCGGATCGGAGAGGGCACCGTAGTCGCGCATAGCGCAAATCAGCTCTGCCCACGTGTGAATCGTCACGAGCAGCGGGTTTCTCTCCGAGCGAAGCTGACTGATAACGGCGTCGACTTGGCCGAGACCAATCTGCCCCAGAGCGATCACCGCGTTCTTCTCCGCATTGAAGGCGGCCACATCAACCGGCCTGCTCGACAGAGCGCGCGCAGTGCTGCCATCAGCGATGGCCTGATGGTAGTTGCCCACCACGAGGGCGTTGCGCACGTCAAAGAGGACGTCTGTCATTTGGCTGAGCCTTGTGCTTGCTGAAGCCCGTGATGAGACTTTCGTAGCTCCCTCTGTTCTCTCTCGAGCTCGCTAGCCTGCCAGAGATGGTTTGCGGTTCGCGGTTTTCCTTTTTTTTGGTGGGGAGGAGGGGAAGTCGGCACGTGTGGGGAATGAGCGAGCTTTGAGTTCTGCCGACGCGTGCGAGGGCCCCAAAACAAAGCACCGAAGAGAAAGAGTAGGAAAGGTACACAATGACTGGATAGCAGCGGAGGGGGAGGGCTCCCGCCGGCGGTATGGAAATATTACTTTTCTTTGTGGAGAGGGGGGAGGGGACTGGAATCTCTCCTGCTATAGAATGCTGATATGGGCGGCCGTCTGTTTGATTTTTTCTTTTCGTGTCGTTCGCGTCGAACAGCGTATCGCGGCATGTGCGTGTGTGGCAGAGTCGCGTGGCAGTGCGAGTTGATGGGATTACCAAGACGGCACACAGAGGAGAACGCGTACGTGTACGGTGTATGTGAGCGTTGCCAGAGAAGTGCCAACATTCCAAGAGTGATGGGAAAGCCAAAAGATGGACAGTTCAGAACGGGGATGGCCCAATCGTGAGACGGCTGTTCGACACAGTGGGAGGGGGGAGATAACGGCAGCCCTGAGGGACCGCGTGGAGATGCGATACCGTGGAAGGCTGACTAGCTGTCTCTCGTCACCCAGTCCAACGTCAGAGACCCTTTCCGCTGTGCTCGAGTAAAAAAAAGGTAAAGCGCTGCGGAGTTTTTCGTACGACTGTCACTCACACGTGCATGGCAGAGGCTGTGCAGACCGTGCCGTTCGCGAACGGCATCATCGAGTGCGAAGTGACGAATACGAACAAAACACGTGCGTGCGTGCGTGCGCGTGTGTGTCGATCAAGTTCTTTTTGGTCGTGGTCGTGGTGGTGAGGGGGCGGGGAGTTTTCATTGCTGTTCTAGACTTAGTAGATTAAATAGCTAAAAAAAACAGAAGAACAGAGGAAACACAAATAGTGAAACGAGGTGCAACCGTATGAGGAGTTTGTATGTATGCCTGGATGTATGCGTGCGTAGGGGAAAGGGAATCTGCGAGACAGCAAGAGAGAGAGGGAGAGCACGCACACATATATATGCATCAAGGCCATCCTGTTCGCCCCTGCCCTTTCCTTCGTATTCGCCCCCTTCTCCGTCACGCTTTCTCAGGATAGAACGTGCGTGTGGTAAGCACACCCACGTGTGTCACTCCTTTTCTGAGAGTGCCCCATGTATGCCGCGTGGGAGCCACCGCTCTGCAACGTTCCCTCGACGAGTACAAGCATGCGAGAAAAAAAAAGAAAAGACGAAAAGGGAAAAAACAAAACGAGAGAGCATTACATGGCCACGAGACGCAGACGTGCATGCCGGGGTACGGAGACGGAGGCGGGGGCAGAGGCGAGAAGGATGGTGGTGGTGTGTGGGGGAGGGGGGGGGGGCAAAACAAAGGGAATACCACGAAACATACCAAACATGGCTCCAGAGGAATCACGGGTGGAGATGAGCTAGTACAGAGAGAAGGCAGAAAAGGGCTGATTTCACCATATAAAGGTCCTTCCAAAACACGCACACTCACGGACACAAGGGCGCACGCACAGAGGGATGGAGAGACAGAGAGGGCGAGAGCGCCAAAGGTATAACGTGGGGAGAAGAAGAGCCATGGACGCACGCCAGCGGCGGCGGTTGGGGGGAGGGGAGGGGAAGAGCCCTCCTCTGGTATGCGGACCACTCTTCTTCGCTTTTCACTCATTTTTGGCGAAAGACACACACACGCAAAAAAAAGGACAACAAATAACACACAAGACGTCGACAAGAGAATACCACCAGACGCCGACGAAGTCGAGACGGAGCGACACACAAAACACAGGAAGACCACCTCGCGTGCAGCATATACAAAACAAAGGACAGAGAAAACAAACAACGAAGACGGTGTTACGCATGCACACAGACACACACTCACACACTCTCAAAGGGGACCACAGAGAGATCCAGAGAGAGAGGGACACATGAGCAGGTGCACAGAAATCCAGGAAGAGGGGCTACGCCAATGAAACAACAACCGACAGAAAACAACAAAAAAAGAGAAAGCCTCAGAGAAAAGAAAAACTATAGATAAAAGGGGAAGAGTACCAACACGCACACGCACAGATGGTAAAAAAAAAACAATGCGCATTAGGTAGAGGCTGCCTTTTTTGTTTTCGAATGCCTTACTCGTTACTCGTTATGACTAGGCACCGACGGCACACACACGCGCGCACAAACACACAAACACCCGCGACCTGTTACACGATCAACCACAGCACTAGCACTTCAGCAGGCAAAACAAAAAAAGGTATCCTAGAAGGACAAGGGCAACAAAGGGAATAAAGAGGTTCACTACAGTCACGAACACTTCACAGGATACCGTAAGCATGCACAGAGGCACACGGTGCAACACTTTTTCTCTCTTCACACCCATGCACAGATACAAAGGACACAAACACAGAGCCCCAAGAGGCTTCTCCCCACGAAGCGCACACATCCAGACCAATAAAAAAAAGAAAGAGCCGCCAACACCTCCCATTCACCTTTGAAAACCTAGCAAAAAAAAAACGGCAACAGCACGATACAAACTTAGATTACGGCGACTGACAGAACACCCACACACAGATCGAAACTAGCGCTGCACCAAAGCAGATGACCACCGACAGCACGAGTGACCAAGCAAGGCACCCATGCACAAACACGAATGCCCGCACTCTTTCCGTCACCTCGCCACTATCCAGCCCAACAGATTTCTGTACAACAAACATGATGAAAACACAGAGCCAAAAAAACAAAAAGGAGAAAAAAACTGAGAGGAGAGGAAGAGAGAAAGGGAAGAAGCATGAGCCCCGCATCGCACTCAGCGCCACATCCCTTTCTCTCTCTCCCGGTCACTCTTCGTCTACTCAGGAAAAGTCGACAGCACAGATTCTCTCTTAATGGTGAAGAACAGAGGAAGAAATTAGGAAGCAAACGTAAACAAAAAAAAAACACAGAAAGAGTAAGCACGACAACGTCAAAGTGGTGTTCACACTTGTGCAGCATCGGCGTCTGTCTGTCTGTCTGTCTGTCTGTGTCTGTGTGTGTTCGAGAGAGGATCTCGCGGGGCATCGCACGAAAACACAAGAGAGTGAGGGACCACAAGACAAGACGTACAAAGGTGGCAGTCAAGGAGGACAGCAAACGAAAAGAGAAAGGAGGTATCTAGTCGAGTAGTGCAACGCGGACGGCGTCGGTGAAGGACAGAGAGGGGGAGGGAGGCAGCAGAAAAGGGGGAACGAAGGGGAAGAAGGAGCAGCAGTGGGTGAGTCGGTGATGGACGGATGGTCGCCAGTGAGGAAGTACAAGGGAGGAAGAAGGGGTTCAAACAAGGTACGCGCACAATACGCCCTTTTTGTTTTTTCCCCCTCTTGTGTTACCGTCACCGTTCTCTCTCAGTCTTTCTCGCGTTTCTCCTGTCGCCGTCTTCCGTTCTCTCGTGTCTTAAGGCTTGCCTTTCATGTGTTCCGCTTCACCCGCTCTTCGTTGTTGCTGTCAGCCACATTCTTTCCATTTTGTTGTCTCGTTTTTGGTGTGCTCGTGCGCACTCGGACGCTCACAAACCCTCCTCTCATGTCGTCGCTGGTGCTGTGCCGCGCGTCTCTCTCTGTCCCTGTCGTCCTCCGCGAGCACGCATGCGAGACACTCACACACAAAGCGGCAGAACGACAAGAAAAAAAACGAGTCGGCAAAGCAGAGCATGACACTGTGATAGGAGGCCTGTCCTCTACACTCCCTCCTACTTCGCGCTGTAGCCCACGTCCGGAGCGGGGTTGAAGTGAGGGTGCGTTGACAGCTCCTCCGAGGAGTGGGCAAACGCGCAGTTGGCCCCGTAAGAGCACGTGCCGCCGTTCTCAATGTTCATGCACATCTTCGTCTTGGCCTTGCTACGGTCGATACCGCGGCGCTGGCGCTGCGGGCCACGATAGCTGCAGATGGGCTGCTGCATGGTATACTCCGCCGGCAGTTGCCAGTGCGTAGTACGGGTATTGTGGTCAATGTAATAGATCTCGCCGTTGGGAGTGTACGCCATCTCCCAGCCAGGAGGCATCGGCATCGGCGGCGGGACCATTGCCGCGTAGCTTCGGTTGTGGGTGTTGTAGCCACCCGCGTAGGAGTTCATCTGCATTTTTTTTTACGGTGAGGGAAGCAGTAGTGTGAGAGCACGGAAGGCAGGCGTACAGCAACCCAGGCTTCTTACAGGAATACACACGAAACAACTTTAGGATCGTCGCAACGAGGAAAACAAAAGGACGGAAGTGGAGCTTCGAAAAAAAAAGAAGACAGAGGGCCTCCGCGCGGACACACACACACACACACGGAAAGAAAAAGACGCAAAGATGGGGGGGAGGGGGGGGCGAAAGGATAGCTGCGGCGATGGCGAGCTGAAATCACGGCGAAAAGGGGCAACTCTGTTGTTCACTCTCTCTTTCTCGGTCTGTCGAATCTGTCTGCGCGCCTGCACGTCGTTGTATGTGCGTGAGAACGAGGGAGGGCGACACAGAGGGACGAGAAACAGAGAAGATCCAGTGGGGTAGAGCGCGAGTTGGTCTGCTAGTTGGAGAACCTGCTGATCAGAGAGAGAGGGATGGCGTACCAAGAGGAGTGGGTAGACACATCCAGAACGAGAAAAAAAACGAACGAGAAAAGCGCCAAGTCAAAAGACAAGAAAAACAACAACAAAAAAATGAAGAGAACGGAAAACAACGAAAAGGGGAGGAGGAGAGGTACGCAAGAGGAGCGGCAAATCTCTAGGTGGCCGTTTTCCCATCGTTGACGTTGTTGTTGTTCCAGAGAACAGAGAGAGAAAGGGAGAGGGCAGCGCGGTGGTGGCGCGGGGACAAGCCCGAGTGCGCCAGGAAGGTGTTGGGAGTGAAGTGCCAATGGAGAGGGTGGGCGTGTGGCAAGCCCCATAAGGGAGAGACGTCGAGCAAACACAAGAAAAGGGACGAAGACGCAGAGAGAGAGAGTGAGCGAGGGGTGGTGCGAACTTACGAAACATGCGAAAGTCGCCGAACAAAAAAAAAACGATAAGAGACGCCTGTGAGGAAGCGAACATGGATGCCAGAGTGCGGCACGCGGGAGAGTCTGTTGGTCTTGTCCGCCCCTCTCCTTCCCACCGCCCTCCACTCTCTTCTCCATATCCGTGGGTGTCTTTTTTTTTTCGTGGTAGCATGGGTAGGAGAGGAGTACACGTGGATCGTGGCTCGTGCACAGCACCCAACAGTGCCAGCGGAGGACTTCGCCACACGCTGGCCGAGCCACAGACAGTCCCTGTCCTCACATTGGCAGGTTTTTTTTTTGAGAGTATGTGGTACACACTCAGCCATGATGGAGCGGGAGAGCGAGGAAGACGACGACTACACCATTTTAGCTGCACGAGGGCGCCTTCTCTTCTTCGCTCATACCATTTGCAGTTTGGCTTGTGGTACTTGACAGCTTAGACGTCGCACATTACATCTGTGCACCTTTCCCTACCCTTTCTTTTTTTTCGTTTAGCGGTGGCTGCGTTAAATCGAACTTAGGCGCCTCAAAAACCCCGAAGAAAAAATGGAAAAGAGGAAAGCGACCAACTTACGTCAACACTGGTATGGTGAAAAAGGACAGAAACGCAAGCAAGCACCTTCGCACGGCCCTTGGTCCGCCCACGGGAACGGGAGGGGGGGGTCTCAACGCACAGCGGAAAACATCGAGCGAAGGAAGAGAGGAGGGAAGGAGAGAGAGAGGGATGCGCACCAAAGATTTGAGGAGGGAGGGGGGTGGACAGCGCGATCCATACACCAGCTCCCATGGACATTCGTCCTCCTTTGTTTACCCTCACTGGCGCTGTAACAGCTGTATTACTGCACCAACAGATTGTGAACTCCGCATGGAAGCAAGTTCCGGCACCAAGTATGCACAAGCCACCGTGAGGCAGAGTGGCTCACATTCGATAAGCACAGCAAGAGAGCTTCCCGTAAGTTGTTGTAGCTGCCCCTACTTCTTCATGGAGCGGAAGAGTTTCTTCTTCTTGTGCACAGGTGCGCCCTTCCCTTCGGCGCTGCTAGGCCCCTCCGCATCCTTCTTGAACTCCACACCCTTGTCGATCTCCTCGCGCTGGCGCTTCAGAATGTTGCGCAGTGTCGGGTCAACGCCGTTGCCGCGGCGCTTCTTCTCCTCGGAGACGTCCGAGAGCCACTCCTCCGCCCGCATAAAGGCGACATTCTTCATGGCGTCTGCAAGCTGTGCGCTGCCGACGGACATCATTGTGTCCAGCACCACGCGACCAGCCCACGGTGAAACCGCCAGTTCGAAGACATGCGGCTTCAGCTCGCTCATGAGCAGCTTGCGCTCGCGGTCGAGCTGACGTGTGCGCACCTCGCGCAGCAGCGTCTGTACGACATAGCACGCGTGCGTGTGCAAGGCGTAGGAGACAAGTGCATGAGAGAGAACCTCGTAGTGCTTGGCCCGGTTCAGCTCCCGTTGCTCCTTGCGGTTCAACTTCTTCACCTCTGTCTTCTCCCCCGTATCGGCCGCACCCTCCTCAGCCACCGCGTCAGGGCAGCTGCCGTCGGTGCACTTTGCCTCAGTCATCTCCTCCTCCTTTGTTGCCTCGGAGAGGAGCTGGTTCACCGTCTGCACCACCGTCGAATCCGGGGCATAGGCGAGCAGCTTCTGCATCACACGCGAGCCCTGCGCGTACGAGAGAGAGTCGTGCAGGTGTGCCGCGTAGTAGCTCGAAAGTACCTCCACCAACGGCGCCCGTACCTCCTCCGGGGAAAACTGAAGGATCGACTGCAAGAGGAAGGACGCCGCGGGGTGCGTGACGAGGCTCGTGAATTCGGTAGAGTTGAGCAGCAGCGCCAGGATGGCGCTGGCAAACCCGCCGGTGAGGTCGGTCTCCACCAGCTTCTGCAGCACTGGTGAGCTGACCGAGTTTTGCGCGAGTGTGACAGCGTGGTGCACAAGGAGCTGGGTATCCTTCTCCGGTATGAGGTCGCGCGCGACCTCAACAAAGGCGCGCAGCAGAATTGACCGCACCGGGTCCGTGGCAACGTCTATAATGGAGCTCCTGGCAGCATCCTTGTCGCTGGATGGCTCCGCCCCATCGCTCGTCGCTGACTTCTTTTTCTTGGGGCCCTTCTTGTCGGCTCTCGAAGTGGCAACCGTATCCACAGCACCAACCGTATTCGACCCCGCGTCGCTACCGTTGGAGTGCGCACCTGCAGGAGTCGACAACAGCATGGCATCAAACAGCCTCTTGCGCGCCGCCTCCACAAAACGCACGGCTGCCACGCCAACGAGCACAGCCCCCTTCGTGTGCGTGATGGCGTGCAGGATGTCGGCGTTTGCAGAGAGCGCAGACCACACGTCGGCGCGTTGCACATCGTCGCCATGCTCGAGAACCGCACAGTAGACATGGACATTGGCGGGGGTGTCGGTGGCCGCTACAGATTTTACAGAGATCGAGCCAGTGCCAAAGTCGGGCAACCCGTACTCCTCGTCATCGCCACCGCGTTTCTTCGTCAGACCTTCCAGCGGCGCCGTGGCGGGCAGCAGATAGTCCGCCGCGAACTCGCTCACGTGTGCCGCAATCGCGTCCTTCACCTCGACCGGCGTGCGAATGTGACGCACCAGCGCTGTGAGCACGAGCGACTCCTCGGCGGAGCGGAAGAGGGCTAAAACGGACTTGTCGAGCGCGTTGGAGGCTGCCACCGCAGCCTCATCGCCTTCTGGGTCCGCCTCCGCGTACGACGGAAAGAGTGCCTCAATCGTTTTGCTGCACCCGTCAGCGACACACTCAACATACTTGGCCACCACGCGCATGCCATATGGATGGAGACTGAGGCTCGTCAGGTACGGTAGAAAATGTGGAAGCACCACGTCGACGCACACCGGCACCTCCATCAACTTCTGCGCCACGTGGTTGCCAAACGGGTGCTCGCACAGACGCCGGAACTCGTCCTCGTCCACGTTCAGCACGAACGCCTCGGCGATCTCCTTCTTCTGGCGCACAGGTACCTTTTCCAGCATGCGCTGCAGCACTGAGTTTCCAACCGGCGACTGGGCCAGGTCCAGCAACTTCCTACGCACGTGGTAGAGCATGTTTACGCGATCCATGTTCTCGCAGTGGTCCAAGAGCGTCAGGAGAATGTGGTGTGTCGTCTTGTTGAGAGAGAGTCCGTAGACGGCTGGGAGGAGCTTCTGCACCACCTTGGCCCGCTGCGCCGGCTTCCCGTAGAGCACAATGGCCTCCACCTGTTTCAGTGGCAGCGACTTCCCCATCGCCACGCGCTGCGCGGTGTTTTTGAGGAAGTCCAGCTTCATTCCAGGCATGGCTGAGTGCGCGTGTGTGTGTGTGTCGCTGTGCGTGGAGGGGAAGAAGAGAATAAAGCCGAACGCGAAATCGTGCAGCAGCGACGCGGTGCTGTGGGTAGGCGTCTCTCTTTGCGGGAAAGGGGGAGGGGAGAGGGAGGGGCCTCTGTGAGGATGCCGAAGGTGCAGTGGCTTCCCCCGGCAGCGCAGAGAGAAGCAAATGAATGCAAGCAAGGTCGGAAAGACGAGAAAGATGATGTCGTAGCAGGGAGAGAGTTCCGGGGAAAACATAGATCAACGAGCTAAGCTCTTGCCCCTCCACCCCTGTCGCAAAGAAAATCAAGCTACTCATCGTTGCTGGGTTGCCGCCAGCAATGCAAAGCCAGCTTTGGAGAGGAAACATACGTGCGCGCGCGTGTTTGTGCGTGCGTGGAGGGAAGGGGTCCCACTCACACGTTGCTTGCCTACAACCGCAAAACCTTCCATTCAGGCAACTCTTGATGGAAAGACACCACACGTGCAGCCGCAACATGATCCTGTCACACGAGTGCACGCGTCATGTGCGTGCGTGACCAAGCGTTGTGAAGGGCATCAGTTTTTCTGCGGCCATTGGCGTTTCGCTTGCACAGACGCCGTTCTCGTGCGTGTGCGTGTGCGTGTGCGGGTTGGCGGGCGGGTGGGTCGGTGGGCGTTATTTTTTTACCATTCATCTCAGCGACATTTTTGTCTCGTTTTCTGCCTTGCGTGGTACACCAGCTACGAGGCAGATGTGCACGTCCCAAGGTGGAGAGAAAAAAAAATCAAAGAAACGGAGAGAGGTGCACACAAGAGCCCGAAGGAGTGTGTGCATACACATGCGTACACCTATGCATACAGGCATGTACGTAT
This sequence comes from Leishmania mexicana MHOM/GT/2001/U1103, assembly GCF_000234665.1. Taxonomy (NCBI): domain Eukaryota; phylum Euglenozoa; class Kinetoplastea; order Trypanosomatida; family Trypanosomatidae; genus Leishmania; species Leishmania mexicana. The sequence continues at coordinate 676,631 of NC_018335.1, forward strand.
GCCCCTCTTTCTCTCTTCCGTCATCGGATGGTGAAGGGTACATGGGCAAGCGAGGAGGAAAAACTGGCAGTCTGACACAGGAGACACACATACACATCAATGCATATGTACATGTATACATCTATATATTTATATACTTACGCGGGGTGTGTTCTGAGCAAGAAAGAAAAGTGACGGGGGTTGGGGGGCCATAAGCGAGAACCTACCGAGGAGGAAGAAGGGGCACCAGAGGTGAGGTCCGTGAAAGGGAAGAAAGCTCCCCCCCCCCTCACACACACGCACACCACAGAAGGTGGTAGTGGGTAGGAGGATGCCGCAAACACGAGACATTAACATCGACAGGGGGCATACAAAAACAAACATACAGCAAAAAAAAGGAAAAAAGAAAACAGATGGAGAGCGCGGCACACTGCAGCGATGACGCACAGCGGTAGTGTACAAAGCGAGGGGAGCGGAGGTAGGGGAGGGGGGAAGGAGAAAAGGGAAACATAAAAATAAATAAAAGACTCGGCAGAAAAGGTGCGCACAGAGAAACAAACAAGAAGCAGCAGCTGCGCCACGGGTTTGGTGCGCTGGCGTACTAGTCTACATGTGCAAGTGATGGGAAGAGAGAAGGAGAGGCGAAGGCCGACTGACCGTTGTTCCCGGCAATTCCTAACATGCCGCCCAAAGTGCAGGACGACGCCAATAACAAGACCCGAGATAACTGTGAGGTAGGTGATGGGGGGAGGGGGGAGGGCGAAAAAAATGGCGAAAGAGGACTTGAGTCTTCACACCCACCCACACAACCTCTAAAAAAAGAAAACAAAAACACAAAAACGACACGCCAGGACGGTGAGCAGCAAGTTCCAAAGGAGGTTCAGAGAATGTGCGCGTCAGTGGGCACGTATGTCTTCAAATCTGCGTCGGGGCTTGCGCAGGTCAGACACAGACACACACACACACGCCCACAGGTATACAAGTCCCTTTCGATGGCCTGGCCTTAAGCGACAACCACGACGACCTAACTCCTCCCTACACCGCGTTCTCAATCTCCTCGTCGACCTCACGTTTCGCTAGCGCACTGAGTTGCTTGCACGCCTCCGGGTCGGTAATCTCGCCGGTGACCAAGCGCAGATACGCCAGGTCATCCACTGCGTCGACGTTGGCGTCTATCGTTGTGCTTGCATCCTCCGCCAGCACCTTGCTCAGCGGAGAGAAGTTGTCCGGTACGGTGGAGGAAGAACTCCTCGGACTCGGCTGCTCTAGCGCACCTTCCCCCACCACTGCTGCCTGATCCTTTGGAGGCTGAGCATCCTCTTCGGTGATCTTTCCCGAAACGTGTGACTGCACACCCGCATCATCACCCTCGCTGTCGCCTGGCTCGGGTACCGGGAGCCCGCGCTGACGTAGCAGGCGCTCCTTGACTTCTTTCTTCTGCGTTGCACGGTGCGCCGTGGCGGCGTCCGCGCTAGCCTCACGCTTCTTCCGTTCCCGAGTCGCCTCCTGGGCAGCGTAGATGCCATCCACTTCGAGGCGTGTGATTTGCATCCAGCACATCGCTTCCTCCTCCAGCACGTTCTCACGCGCAGCAGCGGCCGCCTCCTGAAGATCGATCACAGCGCGCCGTCCTCGAAGCTCTGCATAGCGCTGATCCTTCGCTGCCTGGAGGCGCGCCCGCCCCTCCTCCTGAAAGAGAGCCTCATCCGTCACCGGCAGCGTCCCATCCAACAGCGGCGCCGGTGCCGCTGCGGCCCCGCCCGCGGTGATCGCCAGGGGGCCAAGCGCAGTGGTGGAACAGCGACTCGACGTACTCTTCTGTAGCAACTGAGCCAAGTACAATCGAGAGCTGCGCGCGCACGAGGCACGATGAGCGCCTGTTGCCAGTGCTAATCTACTCCCTAGAAACTTTGCCGCACCGGTACCGCGACGGGAGTACGTGAGGCGAGAATCCTCCTCCGGGGCTTTGATGAAGCACCCGGCTCCCAGAGGGCGGTTCTCTTTGTGCCAGCGAAACACTTCGCCAAGGTCGGCGGCCTCCTCACGAAAGATGCGCTCGTAGCCGGCAGCGTGGGCCGGGAGCAGCGCCTCAAACTCGATAGCCAGCAGCTGTGCCATGCGCTCGTCGTGCAGCCGAAGAGCCACGTTTTTCTCGATCTCCATCATCATAGCTTGCCGCTCCTCTGCCCGCTTCTGTGCGTCCCTGATCACCAGCTCTGCTGCCTCGTCTCCAGCCAGCAGCTCGGCGCGAGCCTGCAAGGCATCAATGATCAGGTTTGTGAAAGCAACTTCCTCGCCGGCGAGAATGTGGTTACGCGTGTTCTCCTCTGCAGAGATGTGACGGTGGAGCTGCGCCTCGCAAAAGAAAAGTTGGAAGATGGCCTCGTCATCATCATTGCCCTCCGCAGCATCGCTGTCGTGTGTGCCGCTAACGACCAGCGCGTGCATTGGAAAGGAAAGGCTGGACTTGCCTGGTTTCGCCCCAGCGTCCAAGGGGAGCGGAGATGTCGCGACAGCAGACATGCCCCCAGCTCCCACCCGCATGCTCCGCCGCCCGCGCATGAAGGCTGCGGTGACGGAGGTGCGCTGGACGTCATGATGCCGGTGCTGCTTCCACTTGTACGGGCTAGGTGGGCGAGGGGGCAGCTCGTCCATCAGACTGTGGGGCTTCTTCGAGAATTTGCGGCTGGCAGCAGCCGACTCTCGCCTGTCGCGACATCTAGCCGCGGTGCAAGGCTGCATGTGTGCTGCTGGGCCAAGGGCAGAAGAGGAGCGCACAGAAACCCAAATCTACTTGACGGGTCGCTCGACAACGGATGGACTGCGCTAGTAGAGAGAGGGGCAAAGGCAAAGGCGTGCTCGTGTCCGTCTGTGCGTGCGTGAATTCGTAAGAACGGGAGTTTGACTTTCAACGAACTGCGGCATTCATTGTGCTTTGGTGTGCGTACGCTCACCAGAAAGGCAAGCGGAAGTGGAGAGAGAGATGAGCGAGAACAGTCACGTAAGAAAACAAAAAAAAAACATTGAACCGCGAGAGAAGGTGTGAGCACGGAGCTCAGAGAGACGGAGACTTCTGGAGATGAGCGGAAACCCATGCGACGAGTTGACTCCTCCTCCTGCCCGCTTGTGTGGGAGTGGGAGATACAGAGAGCGTAAGAGCTGCACTCTCACACAAGTGAGACAAGGAGTAGTTTGCACGTATCTCTCAACGCACACAGCGTCCCATGCCAAGGCTACATCGCCACCACCCTCTCCCCCTCCCTCCTCCCCACCTATCTCCGTCATTATGACTGAAGTGCGGAGGAGACAGACGCACGAAGGTCTGCGTAAACTGAACGTTTGGTGCTCAGAGCACGTTTGTCTTGCCTTTAGCTAAGATACGTCGCGGAAAGTCTCCTCCGAGGGGCACGAGCGCACACGAGACTCTCGAACTCTGAGTCGCCACCACGCACCCAACAACACCTTTCCAGTGTTGCCATGAACGGTTGCCCTTGATTTGTGTGTGAGCAAAAGAGAGTGCACCTCTTAGGCTTGTGATACACATCTCCACCGTCCCATCCACCCACCCCCACAGCGAGAAAAAGAAAACACAGCCGGCAGCGCAGGAAACAGCAAGACACAAGCCTGGATTGCGGCACGCAGACACACACACACACGCACACCTACACGTGCGGATGGCGAGAGGCGCAACATTACAGTCGCCGTGCTGGCTACGATGGCGCAGGGGTTTTCGCTCCGAGGTACCCCGCGGTTTAGGCATTTTCCGAAACGCAGTACGAGGACGGATGCGCTCACTTCAAAACGGAGCTCATCGGCTGCGACTGCTGCCGATAGATACGCCGCTCACCTGCTGAGTCGCTCAGTGTGGATACACCACAGGCACACCGTTGGCCCCCATCGTCGTACGCCGCGACCACCCCAAACCACGCTGCATGCTCCCGTCCATGGTGCGCGTTGGTAGCGCCTGAGCCCAGAAGTGCGGGTCATCGCCCATGTTCACCGACCCATCCGGACGGTGGCGCGCGCGCACGCGCAGCTTCTCTGGTCGCATCGCGTGGAACTCTAGGAGAGCCTCGATTTCCTCGTCGACTGGCGCCGCCGGTTCAGGTAGCCCGACTTTCTCATAGTATTCCTGGACCTGGATGTCCCACTTGGTGGTGAAGAAAGTAACAGCGCAAGGGTCTGCTGGGATCGCCCCTTCGACGGCACGCAGGCTCGCCAAGCAGGCCGCGGAGACGCTTGGTAGCACTTTCAGCCTCGTCTGCTTCGTGAGGACACTGTGCAGGCGGTAGTTGCTGCGCTGAGCTAGGGGGAAATCTCGCTGCTCCTCGGCCGCTGTCATCGGCTTCACGTTTGGCACGTGACTGGTTTGCTTGAAGAGAAGGCACAGATGCCGCGTCGTTCCGGCGTCCTCGGTGGGCAGTGGGGCAACGTAGGGGACAATGACGTCCCCCTTGCTCTGCAGACCCTCCGTGTCCACGACCGCGCCATCCACCGTGGAAACCGCTTGCGGTGCTCGCAAATTAGCTACCATGTAGTTGAGGAAAAAGCCACGATCAGCCCTCTGCCGATCCTGCGAGAGTGGCACGCGATACGGGTAGTCCGGGGAAAGCATGACAAACGTGTAGTAGTTCATAGCCGCGTGTGACAACTGCTTGTGAGCGACATCACCTGCCTCTCCGGCATTGCTAGCGGCGCTCGCTGCGGCAGGAGCCTCCTCGAAAAAGAAGACGCTCGGCGGTTGCTGAATGTCTGTCAGCTCCATGTAGTTGCCGCAGTGCGCCGTGAACCAAAAATTGCGCGGTGTCATCTTCGTCTGCGCCGGCGGCGGCGGAATCTTGTCCCCGTTCTCGTCAGTGAGCCGCGCACGTGTGTTGTACTGTCCCGGAAAGACAACAGAGAGGTTTACGTTGGCGTGGATATGCGGGACGTAGTGGGGCATGATCTCGTGCTTGCGTAGATACTGCCGCAGGCGGGCGCGATGCTCGATCCAGCGTGGCGACTGCGACGATGGCACGAGCATGCGGTGGTCGTCTTCAGGAACCGGCGGGTAGGCCGTGCGCTCGAAATCGGTAGCGTTCCAGTAAATGAAAAAATCCGGCGGCGGGGTCAAGTTGAAGAGATGCGGTGTGTCGAGCTCTGTCTCATACACCGGGTACTCGAACATGCTGTCCGACAGAATGGTTTTCTCGTACGGGTATTGAAAGTCGTGCAGTGCCTCGGGTCGGGGCAGCTTCTCGATTTGACGCGCCTTACGGTCCCTCTCGCGCTGTTCACGCGACCGGGCATCCTTCGTGCTAGACTGCGTTTTCCATCCCGGCATGTGGTACCATTCAGCGGCGCATTGCAGAACGCGCCCCGCACACGACGCCGCCACGGAGCTCGGAAAAAAGCGTCTCATGTCGTGTGCTGGTGAAGGCCCTTCTGCAGTGGCGGATGGGGCGAGGTGAGACGACTCCGCGAGCGAAAACAAATATTTCTTGGCAATCCACACAGCATGGCAGAAGACAGGGGATGAGAAGAGGGGGAACGGCCTTGAAGAGGATACGTAAATCCGATGAACACAAAAAAAGACGCCGTCACGCCTGGCGGTCGCAACGTTCAGCGCAACGCAAAATGCAGCCGCGAAAGGAAAAAAGAAATCAACACCGTCAATGGATAGCGCGCGGGAGGGGGGTAGCAGCTTTGGCACCTCAAGTGCGTCAGCCACCAGTGCGCTCGTGGGTTCATCGACCAGCACATTTTGGTTCTGCTCACCGGGCAAAAAGATAGAAAGACTGTACAGATGAAAAAAAAGAAACCAAGGCACCTCCTTTGTGAGCACACCTTCTGTGTCTCTGATGGCGCGTCGTTTGGACACACATGGGCGGTCGCCACACACGCATACACACACACACACTCATACCAACTGTTCCCCAACTATTCAGCTGGTGCACCGAGATTCAGATTTGAGCAAGGGAAGGGGGCTGGTAGGTTTGGAAGCAGGGAGGTGACTGGACCGCGGCCACAGAGAGAAGAAAAGGGTGCGTGGCTGGAGGCAACGCCTTGAGGGTTGCTGTCTCAGTGCAAAACAACGGAGCAGGGACCCTGATAACATGCCGGCAAAGCAGAACTATCATACATCGCTTGAAGGGTCGAGCACCATGTAGCACACACCAACAAGCAGATGTGTGTGTGTGTGGGCGTGTGTGTAGGGGGGGGGGCTCTTCCCATCTTTTCTGTGTCACTCATCCGCCTTCTTGGACTTCTTCGCGAAGAACGCCTGCCTGTAGGAAGTAACGGGCACCATCACC